>NC_135307.1:124816357-125139863 GCF_048772815.1 Callospermophilus lateralis | reverse complement strand
GCTTCTAGTTTTTGAGCATAGGACAGTCGTGAATGGTTTCGGCAGAGGAAAGGCGTAACTGGGTCCAAAGTAGTTCCTAAGGATTGTTGCCTATGCCTGAAGGAAGTAGAGAGTGATGGAATTCACCTCTTTGCCAAGTGCCTTTCTAGGCGCTGGACAGGCGTTGAGGGTCTCCTCTCCTGCACAATTGTGGGGTACAGGCATCGGATCGTATGGTTGGGACTGGGGCTCCTGTTGGAATCTATGTCATGTGGGGCTCCGAGATGCACGTGGCGATATCCCAGAAAGGCAGGAGGTCTCCAGAGGACGTACTTTCTCAAGTTGGTCCTTCCATGCTTGGACATCCCATGGAGGGAAGGTGTCAGGGTCACATTCGTTTGTAGGGTTGGAAGGAGATTCTCAGATGGGTTTCCTGTGGCTGGAAGAGTTTCCTGGGCAGCTCAGGAGCCCCATTGGAACTGAGATGAGGCAGGCATGGCATAGGAAACTGAAAAGGCTGCAGTCCCTAAGGAGTGTGTAGTGAGGAACAGCAGGCTGCGGAACAGGCCAGTCATGGTTATGTTTCATGGGCATCCCTCTCTTTTGTCTCCTTGCAAACACATGACAGGTCGGGTTTCCTTGGACGGATTGAGGGTTGCCGCCGGCTCTTCTGGCTATGGGAAGATACCCAGGGAGGACGGGGAACACCCGCATGCCCGTGCCCTCTGTTACCTGAGTGTGGCCCTTCATAGCTGACGATGGTAAGAGTCTCCTTGCTCCAAGTCACCGAGGTTGCTCATTGCCAGGTGAGGTTCACAAGCGTGGATCGATGATGACTCCCACAAAAACATTCCTTGGAAGCTGAACAAAATGAGTGAAAACTCTATACCGTCGTTCTCATCGAAACTGAGGTCCACCACGTAGCCCAGGGGGCTGCAGTGAGTTGGGTGGTGGAGGGGAGAACCCTGTGCCCTTTTTCGACGAGGGCTCTGTGGGAATGGACCCTTTAAGGGAAGGCTCCTTCCAGCCGAGTTCAGGTGGCGTTAGGCTGAGTGTCAGTCCTCGTTTGGTTTCAGCATACATGGGTGATGCAGAGCTCAGGACGTTGACGAAGACCTTGGCCTGCCCGGGATTATATCCTAGTGGGTGTTCGGCTGTAGGGTTCAGCCGTACTAGGATGTTCTGGGCCATGGCACAGGAGAAGAAGTTCATCCTCTTGTGGACGGGAGATGCTTATTCGCAGGACAGTGGAACCATGCCGGTCTGCTGGGTCTTCCAGTGAAAATTGAGGTCCACTTTAGGAGGAAGGCGGAGGCAGACCCAGCGCAAAGCATGGAAGACCCTTCTTTAAAGCACAGGGACCTGGTGTTTCCGGGAGTGTGGTGGGTTTTCTAGTTTTTTGGAAATTCTTCAGTGTTGCCAGTGGTATTGTCCCACAATGTTGGCAAGAGCGTTTGTCCACCAAGGGAAGGAATTGTGGGTCTCCATTGGGACCAGCGCCTGGATGAGTAGATGGCCATTTGAGGGAATGCAAATGGAGAAAGTGGGTCTTACCACAAGCCGGTCCTTTGGCTGCCACTTTCGGGAATGGATCCCCCTGATAGATGGTTGGCTCTCAGGTTGGGGCATCAGAAGTGCTTCAGGAAAAAGCCTTAGTATCGTTGTGTGCTTTTGGTCCACCCGTGAGGCTTCAGGCACGGTGGTTCATATGCCTTCTGATAGAGCATATACGCAGTTTGGATCCCGAATGAGCCACTGTTGTGGCAGACCTCAGGAATGAATTTTTTTGGAGGAGGCACATGTGAACCCGAGACATCAGCTTCTAGTTTTTGAGCATAGGACAGTCGTGAATGGTTTGGGCAGAGGAAAGGCGTAACTGGGTCCAAAGTAGTTCCTAAGGATTGTTGCCTATGCCTGAAGGAAGTAGAGAGTGATGGAATTCACCTCTTTGCCAAGTGCCTTTCTAGGCGCTGGACAGGCGTTGAGGGTCTCCTCTCCTGCACAATTGTGGGGTTCAGGCTTCGGAGCGTATGGTTGGGACTGGGGCTCCTGTTGGAATCTATGTCATGTGGGGCTCCGAGATGCACGTGGCGATATCCCAGAAAGGCAGGAGGTCTCCAGAGGACGTACTTTCTCAAGTTGGTCCTTCCATGCTTGGACATCCCATGGAGGGAAGGTGTCAGGGTCACATTCGTTTGTAGGGTTGGATGGAGATTCTCAGATGGGTTTCCTGTGGCTTGAAGAGTTTCCTGGGCAGCTTAGGAGCCCCATGTGGAACTGAGATGAGGCAGGCATGGCATAGGAAACTGAAAAGGCTGCAGTCCCTAAGGAGTGTGTAGTGAGGAACAGCAGGCTGCGGAGCCGGGCAGTCATGGTTATGTTTCATGGGCATCCCTCTCTTTTGTCTCTTTGCATACGCATGGCAGGTCGGGTTTCCTCGGACGGATTGAGGGTTGCCTCCGCTCTTCTGGCTGTGGGAAGATACCCAGGGAGGACGGTGAACACCCGCATGCCCGTGCCCTCTGTTACCTGAGTGTGGCCCTTCATGGCTGACGATGGTAAGAGTCTCCTTGCCCAGAATCACCGAGGTTGCTCCTTGCCAGGTGAGGGTCACAAGCGTGGATCGATGATGACTCCCACAAAAACATTCCTTGGAAGCTGAACAAAATGAGTGAAAACTCTATACCGTCGTTCTCATCGAAACTGAGGTCCACCACGTAGCCCAGGGGGCTGCAGTGAATTTGGTGGTGGAGGGGAGAACCCTGTGCCCCTTTTTCAACGGGGGCTCTGTGGGAATGGACCCTGGAAGGGAAGGCTCCTTCCAGCCGAGTTCAGGTGGCTTTAGGCTCCGAGCCTGTTGTCCTCTGCGTGTCAGTCCTCGTTTGGTTTCAGCATGCATGGGTGATGCAGAGCTCAGGACGTTGAGGAAGACCTAGGCCTGCCCGGGATTATATCTTAGTGGGTGTTCGGCTGTAGGGTTCATCTGTACTAGGAGGTTCTGGCCATGGTACAGGAGAAGAAGTTTTGTCCTCTTGTGGACTGGAGATGCTTATTCCCAGGCCAGTGGAACCATGCCGGTCTGCTGGGTCTTCCAGTGAAAATTGAGGAGCACTTTAGGTGGAAGGCAGAAGGAGACCCAGCGCAAAGCATGGGAGAGCCTTCTATAGTGCACAGGGGCCTGGTGTTTCCGGGAATGTGGAGGGTTTTCTCGTTTTCCGGAAATGCTACAGTGTTGCCAATGGTATTGTCCCACAATGTTGGCAAGAGCGTTTGTCCACCAAGGGAAGGAAGGGTGGGTCTAAAGAGGGACCACCGACTGGATGAGTAGATGGCCATTTGAGGGAATGCAAATGGAGAAACTGGGTCTTACCACAAGCCGGTTTTGGCTGCAACTTCTGGGAATGGATCCTCCTGATAGATGGTTGACTCTCGAGTTGGGGCATCAGAAGTGTTTCAGGAAAAAGCCTTAGTATCGTTGTGTGCTTTTGGTTTGCCCCTGAGGCTTCAGGCTCGGTGGTTGATGTGCCATATGATAGAGCATATACGCAGTTTGAATCCCGAATGAGCCACTATTGTGGCAGACCTCAGGAATGAATTTTTTGGAGGAGGCACATGTGAACCCGAGACATCAGCTTCTAGTTTTTGAGCATAGGACAGTCGTGAATGGTTTGGGCAGAGGAAAGGCGTAACTGGGTCCAAAGTAGTTCCTAAGGATTGTTGCCTATGCCTGAAGGAAGTAGAGAGTGATGGAATTCACCTCTTTGCCAAGTGCCTTTCTAGGCGCTGGACAGGCGTTGAGGGTCTCCTCTCCTGCACAATTGTGGGGTACAGGCATCGGATCGTATGGTTGGGACTGGGGCTCCTGTTGGAATCTATGTCATGTGGGGCTCCGAGATGCACGTGGCGATATCCCAGAAAGGCAGGAGGTCTCCAGAGGACGTACTTTCTCAAGTTGGTCCTTCCATGCTTGGACATCCCATGGAGGGAAGGTGTCAGGGTCACATTCGTTTGTAGGGTTGCAAGGAGATTCTCAGATGGGTTTCCTGTGGCTGGAAGAGTTTCCTGGGCAGCTCAGGAGCCCCATTGGAACTGAGATGAGGCAGGCATGGCATAGGAAACTGAAAAGGCTGCAGTCCCTAAGGAGTGTGTAGTGAGGAACAGCAGGCTGCGGAACAGGCCAGTCATGGTTATGTTTCATGGGCATCCCTCTCTTTTGTCTCCTTGCAAACGCATGTCAGGTCGGGTTTCCTTGGACGGATTGAGGGTTGCCGCCGGCTCTTCTGGCTGTGGGAAGATACCCAGGGAGGACGGGGAACACCCGCAGGCCCGTGCCCTCTGTTACCTGAGTGTGGCCCTTCATAGCTGACGATGGTAAGAGTCTCCTTGCTCCAAGTCACCGAGGTTGCTCATTGCCAGGTGAGGTTCACAAGCGTGGATCGATGATGACTCCCACAAAAACATTCCTTGGAAGCTGAACAAAATGAGTGAAAACTCTATACCGTCGTTCTCATCGAAACTGAGGTCCACCACGTAGCCCAGGGGGCTGCAGTGAGTTGGGTGGTGGAGGGGAGAACCCTGTGCCCCTTTTTCGACGAGGGCTCTGTGGGAATGGACCCTTTAAGGGAAGGCTCCTTCCAGCCGAGTTCAGGTGGCGTTAGGCTGAGTGTCAGTCCTCGTTTGGTTTCAGCATACCTGGGCGATGCAGAGCTCAGGACGTTGACGAAGACCTTGGCCTGCCCGGGATTATATCCTAGTGGGTGTTCGGCTGTAGGGTTCAGCCGTACTAGGAGGTTCTGGGCCATGGCACAGGAGAAGAAGTTTCGTCCTCTTGTGGACTGGAGATGCTTATTCCCAGGACAGTGGAACCATGCCGGTCTGCTGGGTCTTCCAGTGAAAATTGAGGTCCACTTTAGGAGGAAGGCGGAGGCAGACCCAGCGCAAAGCATGGAGACCCTTCTTTAAAGCACAGGGACCTGGTGTTTCCGGGAGTGTGGTGGGTTTTCTAGTTTTTTGGAAATTCTTCAGTGTTGCCAGTGGTATTGTCCCACAATGTTGGCAAGAGCGTTTGTCCACCAAGGGAAGGAATTGTGGGTCTCCAGTGGGACCAGCGCCTGGATGAGTAGATGGCCATTTGAGGGAATGCAAATGGAGAAAGTGGGTCTTACCACAAGCCGGTCCTTTGGCTGCCACTTTCGGGAATGGATCCCCCTGATAGATGGTTGGCTCTCGAGTTGGGGCATCAGAAGTGCTTCAGGAAAAAGCCTTAGTATCGTTGTGTGCTTTTGGTCCACCCGTGAGGCTTCAGGCACGGTGGTTGATGTGCCTTCTGATAGAGCATATACGCAGTTTGGATCCCGAATGAGCCACTGTTGTGGCAGACCTCAGGAATGAATTTTTTTGGAGGAGGCACATGTGAACCCGAGACATCAGCTTCTAGTTTTTGAGCATAGGACAGTCGTGAATGGTTTGGGCAGAGGAAAGGCGTAACTGGGTCCAAAGTAGTTCCTAAGGATTGTTGCCTGTGCCTGAAGGAAGTAGAGAGTGATGGAATTCACCTCTTTGCCAAGTGCCTTTCTAGGCGCTGGACAGGCGTTGAGGGTCTCCTCTCCTGCACAATTGTGGGGTACAGGCATCGGATCGTATGGTTGGGACTGGGGCTCCTGTTGGAATCTATGTCATGTGGGGCTCCGAGATGCACGTGGCGATATCCCAGAAAGGCAGGAGGTCTCCAGAGGACGTACTTTCTCAAGTTGGTCCTTCCATGCTTGGACATCCCATGGAGGGAAGGTGTCAGGGTCACATTCGTTTGTAGGGTTGGAAGGAGATTCTCAGATGGGTTTCCTGTGGCTGGAAGAGTTTCCTGGGCAGCTCAGGAGCCCCATTGGAACTGAGATGAGGCAGGCATGGCATAGGAAACTGAAAAGGCTGCAGTCCCTAAGGAGTGTGTAGTGAGGAACAGCAGGCTGCGGAACAGGCCAGTCATGGTTATGTTTCATGGGCATCCCTCTCTTTTGTCTCCTTGCAAACACATGACAGGTCGTGTTTCCTTGGACGGATTGAGGGTTGCCGCCGGGTCTTCTGGCTATGGGAAGATACCCAGGGAGGACGGGGAACACCCGCATGCCCGTGCCCTCTGTTACCTGAGTGTGGCCCTTCATAGCTGACGATGGTAAGAGTCTCCTTGCTCCAAGTCACCGAGGTTGCTCATTGCCAGGTGAGGTTCACAAGCGTGGATCGATGATGACTCCCACAAAAACATTCCTTGGAAGCTGAACAAAATGAGTGAAAACTCTATACCGTCGTTCTCATCGAAACTGAGGTCCACCACGTAGCCCAGGGGGCTGCAGTGAGTTGGGTGGTGGAGGGGAGAACCCTGTGCCCCTTTTTCGACGAGGGCTCTGTGGGAATGGACCCTTTAAGGGAAGGCTCCTTCCAGCCGAGTTCAGGTGGCGTTAGGCTGAGTGTCAGTCCTCGTTTGGTTTCAGCATACATGGGTGATGCAGAGCTCAGGACGTTGACGAAGACCTTGGCCTGCCCGGGATTATATCCTAGTGGGTGTTCGGCTGTAGGGTTCAGCCGTACTAGGAGGTTCTGGGCCATGGCACAGGAGAAGAAGTTTCGTCCTCTTGTGGACTGGAGATGCTTATTCCCAGGACAGTGGAACCATGCCGGTCTGCTGGGTCTTCCAGTGAAAATTGAGGTCCACTTTAGGAGGAAGGCGGAGGCAGACCCAGCGCAAAGCATGGAAGACCCTTCTTTAAAGCACAGGGACCTGGTGTTTCCGGGAGTGTGGTGGGTTTTCTAGTTTTTTGGAAATTCTTCAGTGTTGCCAGTGGTATTGTACCACAATGTTGGCAAGAGCGTTTGTCCACCAAGGGAAGGAATTGTGGGTCTCCAGTGGGACCAGCGCCTGGATGAGTAGATGGCCATTTGAGGGAATGCAAATGGAGAAAGTGGGTCTTACCACAAGCCGGTAATTGACTGCCACTTTCGGGAATGGATCCCCCTGATAGATGGTTGGCTCTCGAGTTGGGGCATCAGAAGTGCTTCAGGAAAAAGCCTTAGTATCGTTGTGTGCTTTTGGTCCACCCGTGAGGCTTCAGGCATGGTGGTTCATGTGCCTTCTGATAGAGCATATACGCAGTTTGGATCCCGAATGAGCCACTGTTGTGGCAGACCTCAGGAATGAATTTTTTTGGAGGAGGCACATGTGAACCCGAGACATCAGCTTCTAGTTTTTGAGCATAGGACAGTCGTGAATGGTTTGGGCAGAGGAAAGGCGTAACTGGGTCCAAAGTAGTTCCTAAGGATTGTTGCCTATGCCTGAAGGAAGTAGAGAGTGATGGAATTCACCTCTTTGCCAAGTGCCTTTCTAGGCGCTGGACAGGCGTTGAGGGTCTCCTCTCCTGCACAATTGTGGGGTTCAGGCTTCGGAGCATATGGTTGGGACTGGGGCTCCTGTTGGAATCTATGTCATGTGGGGCTCCGAGATGCACGTGGCGATATCCCAGAAAGGCAGGAGGTCTCCAGAGGACGTACTTTCTCAAGTTGGTCCTTCCATGCTTGGACATCCCATGGAGGGAAGGTGTCAGGGCCACATTCGTTTGTAGGGTTGGATGGAGATTCTCAGATGGGTTTCCTGTGGCTTGAAGAGTTTCCTGTGCAGCTTAGGAGCCCCATTGGAACTGAGATTAGGCAGGCATGGCATAGGAAACTGAAAAGGCTGCAGTCCCTAAGGAGTGTGTAGTGAGGAACAGCAGGCTGCGGAGCCGGGCAGTCATGGTTATGTTTCATGGGCATCCCTCTCTTTTGTCTCTTTGCATATGCATGGCAGGTCGGGTTTCCTCGGACGGATTGAGGGTTGCCTCCGGCTCTTCTGGCTGTGGGAAGATACCCAGGGAGGACGGTGAACACCCGCATGCCCGTGCCCTCTGTTACCTGAGTGTGGCCCTTCATGGCTGACGATGGTAAGAGTCTCCTTGCCCAGAGTCACCGAGGTTGCTCCTTGCCAGGTGAGGGTCACAAGCGTGGATCGATGATGACTCCCACAAAAACATTCCTTGGAAGCTGAACAAAATGAGTGAAAACTCTATACCGTCGTTCTCATCGAAACTGAGGTCCACCACGTAGCCCAGGGGGCTGCAGTGAATTTGGTGGTGGAGGGGAGAACCCTGTGCCCCTTTTTCGACGAGGGCTCTGTGGGAATGGACCCTGGAAGGGAAGGCTCCTTCCAGCCGAGTTCAGGTGGCTTTAGGCTCCGAGCCTGTTGTCCTCTGCGTGTCAGTCCTCGTTTGGTTTCAGCATGCATGGGTGATGCAGAGCTCAGGACGTTGAGGAAGACCTAGGCCTGCCCGGGATTATATCTTAGTGGGTGTTCGGCTGTAGGGTTCATCTGTACTAGGAGGTTCTGGGCCATGGCACAGGAGAAGAAGTTTTGTCCTCTTGTGGACTGGAGATGCTTATTCCCAGGCCAGTGGAACCATGCCGGTCTGCTGGGTCTTCCAGTGAAAATTGAGGAGCACTTTAGGTGGAAGGCGGAAGGAGACCCAGCGCAAAGCATGGGAGAGCCTTGTATAGTGCACAGGGGCCTGGTGTTTCCGGGAATGTGGAGGGTTTTCTCGTTTTCCGGAAATGCTACAGTGTTGCCAATGGTATTGTCCCACAATGTTGGCAAGAGCGTTTGTCCACCAAGGGAAGGAAGGGTGGGTCTAAAGAGGGACCACCGACTGGATGAGTAGATGGCCATTTGAGGGAATGCAAATGGAGAAACTGGGTCTTACCACAAGCCGGTTTTGGCTGCAACTTCTGGGAATGGATCCTCCTGATAGATGGTTGACTCTCGAGTTGGGGCATCAGAAGTGTTTCAGGAAAAAGCCTTAGTATCATTGTGTGCTTTTGGTTTGCCCCTGAGGCTTCAGGCTCGGTGGTTGATGTGCCATATGATAGAGCATATACGCAGTTTGAATCCCGAATGAGCCACTATTGTGGCAGACCTCAGGAATGAATTTTTTTGGAGGAGGCACATGTGAACCCGAGACATCAGCTTCTAGTTTTTGAGCACAGGACAGTCGTGAATGGTTTGGGCAGAGGAAAGGCGTAACTGGGTCCAAAGTAGTTCCTAAGGATTGTTGCCTATGCCTGAAGGAAGTAGAGAGAGATGGAATTCACCTCTTTGCCAAGTGCCTTTCTAGGCGCTGGACAGGCGTTGAGGGTCTCCTCTCCTGCACAATTGTGGGGTACAGGCATCGGATCGTATGGTTGGGACTGGGGCTCCTGTTGGAATCTATGTCATGTGGGGCTCCGTGATGCACGTGGCGATATCCCAGAAAGGCAGGAGGTCTCCAGAGGACGTACTTTCTCAAGTTGGTCCTTCCATGCTTGGACATCCCATGGAGGGAAGGTGTCAGGGTCACATTCGTTTGTAGGGTTGGAAGGAGATTCTCATATGGGTTTCCTGTGGCTGGAAGAGTTTCCTGGGCAGCTCAGGAGCCCCATTGGAACTGAGATGAGGCAGGCATGGCATAGGAAACTGAAAAGGCTGCAGTCCCTAAGGAGTGTGTAGTGAGGAACAGCAGGCTGCGGAACAGGCCAGTCATGGTTATGTTTCATGGACATCCCTCTCTTTTGTCTCCTTGCATACGCATGGCAGGTCGGGTTTCCTTGGACGGATTGAGGGTTGCCGCCGGCTCTTCTGGCTGTGGGAAGATACCCAGGGAGGACGGTGAACACCCGCATGCCCGTGCCCTCTGTTTCCTGAGTGTGGCCCTTCATAGCTGACGATGGTAAGAGTCTCCTTGCCCAGAGTCACCGAGGTTGCTCCTTGCCAGGTGAGGTTCACAAGCGTGGATCGATGATGACTCCCACAAAAACATTCCTTGGAAGCTGAACAAAATGAGTGAAAACTCTATACCGTCGTTCTCATCGAAACTGAGGTCCACCACGTAGCCCAGGGGGCTGCAGTGAGTTGGGTGGTGGAGGGGAGAACCCTGTGCCCCTTTTTCGACGAGGGCTCTGTGGGAAATGACCCTTTAAGGGAAGGCTCCTTCCAGCCGAGTTCAGGTGGCGTTAGGCTGAGTGTCAGTCCTCGTTTCGTTTCAGCATACATGGGTGATGCAGAGCTCAGGACATTGACGAAGACCTTGGCCTGCCCGGGATTATATCCTAGTGGGTGTTCGGCTGTAGGGTTCAGCCGTACTAGGAGGTTCTGGGCCATGGCACAGGAGAAGAAGTTTCGTCCTCTTGTGGACTGGAGATGCTTATTCCCAGTACAGTGGAACCATGCCGGTCTGCTGGGTCTTCCAGTGAAAATTGAGGTCCACTTTAGGAGGAAGGCGGAGGCAGACCCAGCGCAAAGCATGGAAGACCCTTCTTTAAAGCACAGGGACCTGGTGTTTCCGGGAGTGTGGTGGGTTTTCTAGTTTTTTGGAAATTCTTCAGTGTTGCCAGTGGTATTGTCCCACAATGTTGGCAAGAGCCTTTGTCCACCAAGGGAAGGAATTGTGGGTCTCCAGTGGGACCAGCGCCTGGATGAGTAGATGGCCATTTGAGGGAATGCAAATGGAGAAAGTGGGTCTTACCACAAGCCGGTCTTTTGGCTGCCACTTTCGGGAATGGATCCCCCTGATAGATGGTTGGCTCTCGAGTTGGGGCATCAGAAGTGCTTCAGGAAAAAGCCTTAGTATCGTTGTGTGCTTTTGGTCCACCCGTGAGGCTTCAGGCACGGTGGTTGATGTGCCTTCTGATAGAGCATATACGCAGTTTGGATCCCGAATGAGCCACTGTTGTGGCAGACCTCAGGAATGAATTTTTTTGGAGGAGGCACATGTGAACCCGAGACATCAGCTTCTAGTTTTTGAGCATAGGACAGTCGTGAATGGTTTGGGCAGAGGAAAGGCGTAACTGGGTCCAAAGTAGTTCCTAAGGATTGTTGCCTGTGCCTGAAGGAAGTAGAGAGTGATGGAATTCACCTCTTTGCCAAGTGCCTTTCTAGGCGCTGGACAGGCGTTGAGGGTCTCCTCTCCTGCACAATTGTGGGGTACAGGCATCGGATCGTATGGTTGGGACTGGGGCTCCTGTTGGAATCTATGTCATGTGGGGCTCCGAGATGCACGTGGCGATATCCCAGAAAGGCAGGAGGTCTCCAGAGGACGTACTTTCTCAAGTTGGTCCTTCCATGCTTGGACATCCCATGGAGGGAAGGTGTCAGGGTCACATTCGTTTGTAGGGTTGGAAGGAGATTCTCAGATGGGTTTCCTGTGGCTGGAAGAGTTTCCTGGGCAGCTCAGGAGCCCCATTGGAACTGAGATGAGGCAGGCATGGCATAGGAAACTGAAAAGGCTGCAGTCCCTAAGGAGTGTGTAGTGAGGAACAGCAGGCTGCGGAACAGGCCAGTCATGGTTATGTTTCATGGGCATCCCTCTCTTTTGTCTCCTTGCAAACACATGACAGGTCGTGTTTCCTTGGACGGATTGAGGGTTGCCGCCGGCTCTTCTGGCTATGGGAAGATACCCAGGGAGGACGGGGAACACCCGCATGCCCGTGCCCTCTGTTACCTGAGTGTGGCCCTTCATAGCTGACGATGGTAAGAGTCTCCTTGCTCCAAGTCACCGAGGTTGCTCATTGCCAGGTGAGGTTCACAAGCGTGGATCGATGATGACTCCCACAAAAACATTCCTTGGAAGCTGAACAAAATGAGTGAAAACTCTATACCGTCGTTCTCATCGAAACTGAGGTCCACCACGTAGCCCAGGGGGCTGCAGTGAGTTGGGTGGTGGAGGGGAGAACCCTGTGCCCCTTTTTCGACGAGGGCTCTGTGGGAATGGACCCTTTAAGGGAAGGCTCCTTCCAGCCGAGTTCAGGTGGCGTTAGGCTGAGTGTCAGTCCTCGTTTGGTTTCAGCATACATGGGTGATGCAGAGCTCAGGACGTTGACGAAGACCTTGGCCTGCCCGGGATTATATCCTAGTGGGTGTTCGGCTGTAGGGTTCAGCCGTACTAGGAGGTTCTGGGCCATGGCACAGGAGAAGAAGTTTCGTCCTCTTGTGGACTGGAGATGCTTATTCCCAGGACAGTGGAACCATGCCGGTCTGCTGGGTCTTCCAGTGAAAATTGAGGTCTACTTTAGGAGGAAGGCGGAGGCAGACCCAGCGCAAAGCATGGAAGACCCTTCTTTAAAGCACAGGGACCTGGTGTTTCCGGGAGTGTGGTGGGTTTTCTAGTTTTTTGGAAATTCTTCAGTGTTGCCAGTGGTATTGTCCCACAATGTTGGCAAGAGCGTTTGTCCACCAAGGGAAGGAATTGTGGGTCTCCAGTGGGACCAGCGCCTGGATGAGTAGATGGCCATTTGAGGGAATGCAAATGGAGAAAGTGGGTCTTTCCACAAGCCGGTCCTTTGGCTGCCACTTTCGGGAATGGATCCCCCTGATAGATGGTTGGCTCTCGAGTTGGGGCATCAGAAGTGCTTCAGGAAAAAGCCTTAGTATCGTTGTGTGCTTTTGGTCCACCCGTGAGGCTTCAGGCACGGTGGTTGATGTGCCTTCTGATAGAGCATATACGCAGTTTGGATCCCGAATGAGCCACTGTTGTGGCAGACCTCAGGAATGAATTTTTTTGGAGGAGGCACATGTGAACCCGAGACATCAGCTTCTAGTTTTTGAGCATAGGACAGTCGTGAATGGTTTGGGCAGAGGAAAGGCGTAACTGGGTCCAAAGTAGTTCCTAAGGATTGTTGCCTATGCCTGAAGGAAGTAGAGAGTGATGGAATTCACCTCTTTGCCAAGTGCCTTTCTAGGCGCTGGACAGGCGTTGAGGGTCTCCTCTCCTGCACAATTGTGGGGTACAGGCATCGGATCGTATGGTTGGGACTGGGGCTTCTGTTGGAATCTATGTCATGAGGGGCTCCGAGATGCACGTGGCGATATCCCAGAAAGGCAGGAGGTCTCCAGAGGACGTACTTTCTCAAGTTGGTCCTTCCATGCTTGGACATCCCATGGAGGGAAGGTGTCAGGGTCACATTCGTTTGTAGGGTTGGAAGGAGATTCTCATATGGGTTTCCTGTGGCTGGAAGAGTTTCCTGGGCAGCTCAGGAGCCCCATTGGAACTGAGATGAGGCAGGCATGGCATAGGAAACTGAAAAGACTGCAGTCCCTAAGGAGTGTGTAGTGAGGAACAGCAGGCTGCGGAACAGGCCAGTCATGGTTATGTTTCATGGACATCCCTCTCTTTTGTCTCCTTGCATACGCATGGCAGGTCGGGTTTCCTTGGACGGATTGAGGGTTGCCGCCGGCTCTTCTGGCTGTGGGAAGATACCCAGGGAGGACGGTGAACACCCGCATGCCCGTGCCCTCTGTTTCCTGAGTGTGGCCCTTCATAGCTGACGATGGTAAGAGTCTCCTTGCCCAGAGTCACCGAGGTTGCTCCTTGCCAGGTGAGGTTCACAAGCGTGGATCGATGATGACTCCCACAAAAACATTCCTTGGAAGCTGAACAAAATGAGTGAAAACTCTATACCGTCGTTCTCATCGAAACTGAGGTCCACCACGTAGCCCATGGGGCTGCAGTGAGTTGGGTGGTGGAGGGGAGAACCCTGTGCCCCTTTTTCGACGAGGGCTCTGTGGGAAATGACCCTTTAAGGGAAGGCTCCTTCCAGCCGAGTTCAGGTGGCGTTAGGCTGAGTGTCAGTCCTCGTTTCGTTTCAGCATACATGGGTGATGCAGAGCTCAGGACATTGACGAAGACCTTGGCCTGCCCGGGATTATATCCTAGTGGGTGTTCGGCTGTAGGGTTCAGCCGTACTAGGAGGTTCTGGGCCATGGCACAGGAGAAGAAGTTTCGTCCTCTTGTGGACTGGAGATGCTTATTCCCAGTACAGTGGAACCATGCCGGTCTGCTGGGTCTTCCAGTGAAAATTGAGGTCCACTTTAGGAGGAAGGCGGAGGCAGACCCAGCGCAAAGCATGGAAGACCCTTCTTTAAAGCACAGGGACCTGGTGTTTCCGGGAGTGTGGTGGGTTTTCTAGTTTTTTGGAAATTCTTCAGTGTTGCCAGTGGTATTGTCCCACAATGTTGGCAAGAGCCTTTGTCCACCAAGGGAAGGAATTGTGGGTCTCCAGTGGGACCAGCGCCTGGATGAGTAGATGGCCATTTGAGGGAATGCAAATGGAGAAAGTGGGTCTTACCACAAGCCGGTCCTTTGACTGCCACTTTTGGGAATGGATCCCCCTGATAGATGGTTGGCTCTCGAGCTGGGGCATCAGAAGTGCTTCAGGAAAAAGCCTTAGTATCGTTGTGTGCTTTTGGTCCACCCGTGAGGCTTCAGGCACGGTGGTTGATGTGCCTTCTGATAGAGCATATACGCAGTTTGGATCCCGAATGAGCCACTGGTGTGGCAGACCTCAGGAATGAATTTTTTTGGAGGAGGCACATGTGAACCCGAGACATCAGCTTCTAGTTTTTGAGCATAGGACAGTCGTGAATGGTTTGGGCAGAGGAAAGGCGTAACTGGATCCAAAGTAGTTCCTAAGGATTGTTGCCTATGCCTGAAGGAAGTAGAGAGTGATGGAATTCACCTCTTTGCCAAGTGCCTTTCTAGGCGCTGGACAGGCGTTGAGGGTCTCCTCTCCTGCACAATTGTGGGGTTCAGGCTTCGGAGCGTATGGTTGGAACTGGGGCTCCTGTTGGAATCTATGTCATGTGGGGCTCCGAGATGCACGTGGTGATATCCCAGAAAGGCAGGAGGTCTCCAGAGGACGTACTTTCTCAAGTTGGTCCTTCCATGCTTGGACATCCCATGGAGGGAAGGTGTCAGGGTCACATTCGTTTGTAGGGTTGGATGGAGATTCTCAGATGGGTTTCCTGTGGCTTGAAGAGTTTCCTGGGCAGCTTAGGAGCCCCATTGGAACTGAGATGAGGCAGGCATGGCATAGGAAACTGAAAAGGCTGCAGTCCCTAAGGAGTGTGTAGTGAGGAACAGCAGGCTGCGGAGCCGGGCAGTCATGGTTATGTTTCATGGGCATCCCTCTCTTTTGTCTCTTTGCATACGCATGGCAGGTCGGGTTTCCTCGGACGGATTGAGGGTTGCCTCCGGCTCTTCTGGCTGTGGGAAGATACCCAGGGAGGACGGTGAACACCCGCATGCCCGTGCCCTCTGTTACCTGAGTGTGGCCCTTCATGGCTGACGATGGTAAGAGTCTCCTTGCCCAGAGTCACCGAGGTTGCTCCTTGCCAGGTGAGGGTCACAAGCGTGGATCTATGATGACTCCCACAAAAACATTCCTTGGAAGCTGAACAAAATGAGTGAAAACTCTATACCGTCGTTCTCATCGAAACTGAGGTCCACCACGTAGCCCAGGGGGCTGCAGTGAATTTGGTGGTGGAGGGGAGAACCCTGTGCCCCTTTTTCGACGGGGGCTCTGTGGGAATGGACCCTGGAAGGGAAGGCTCCTTCCAGCCGAGTTCAGGTGGCTTTAGGCTCCGAGCCTGTTGTCCTCTGCGTGTCAGTCCTCGTTTGGTTTCAGCATGCATGTGTGATGCAGAGCTCAGGACGTTGAGGAAGACCTAGGCCTGCCCGGGATTATATCTTAGTGGGTGTTCGGCTGTAGGGTTCATCTGTACTAGGAGGTTCTGGGCCATGGCACAGGAGAAGAAGTTTTGTCCTCTTGTGGACTGGAGATGCTTATTCCCAGGCCAGTGGAACCATGCCGGTCTGCTGGGTCTTCCAGTGAAAATTGAGGAGCACTTTAGGTGGAAGGCGGAAGGAGACCCAGCGCAAAGCATGGGAGAGACTTCTATAGTGCACAGGGGCCTGGTGTTTCCGGGAATGTGGAGGGTTTTCTCGTTTTCCGGAAATGCTACAGTGTTGCCAATGGTATTGTCCCACAATGTTGGCAAGAGCGTTTGTCCACCAAGGGAAGGAAGGGTGGGTCTAAAGAGGGACCACCGACTGGATGAGTAGATGGCCATTTGAGGGAATGCAAATGGAGAAACTGGGTCTTACCACAAGCCGGTTTTGGCTGCAACTTCTGGGAATGGATCCTCCTGATAGATGGTTGACTCTCGAGTTGGGGCATCAGAAGTGTTTCAGGAAAAAGCCTTAGTATCGTTGTGTGCTTTTGGTTTGCCCCTGAGGCTTCAGGTTCGGTGGTTGATGTGCCATATGATAGAGCATATACGCAGTTTGAATCCCGAATGAGCCACTATTGTGGCAGACCTCAGGAATGAATTTTTTTGGAGGAGGCACATGTGAACCCGAGACATCAGCTTCTAGTTTTTGAGCATAGGACCGTCGTGAATGGTTTGGGCAGAGGAAAGGCGTAACTGGGTCCAAAGTAGTTCCTAAGGATTGTTGCCTATGCCTGAAGGAAGTAGAGAGTGATGGAATTCACCTCTTTGCCAAGTGCCTTTCTAGGCGCTGGACAGGCGTTGAGGGTCTCCTCTCCTGCACAATTGTGGGGTACAGGCATCGGATCGTATGGTTGGGACTGGGGCTCCTGTTGGAATCTATGTCATGTGGGGCTCCGAGATGCACGTGGCGATATCCCAGAAAGGCAGGAGGTCTCCAGAGGACGTACTTTCTCAAGTTGGTCCTTCCATGCTTGGACATCCCATGGAGGGAAGGTGTCAGGGTCACATTCGTTTGTAGGGTTGCAAGGAGATTCTCAGATGGGTTTCCTGTGGCTGGAAGAGTTTCCTGGGCAGCTCAGGAGCCCCATTGGAACTGAGATGAGGCAGGCATGGCATAGGAAACTGAAAAGGCTGCAGTCCCTAAGGAGTGTGTAGTGAGGAACAGCAGGCTGCGGAACAGGCCAGTCATGGTTATGTTTCATGGGCATCCCTCTCTTTTGTCTCCTTGCATACGCATGGCAGGTCGGGTTTCCTTGGACGGATTGAGGGTTGCCGCCGGCTCTTCTGGCTGTGGGAAGATACCCAGGGAGGACGGTGAACACCCGCATGCCCGTGCCCTCTGTTTCCTGAGTGTGGCCCTTCATAGCTGACGATGGTAAGAGTCTCCTTGCCCAGAGTCACCGAGGTTGCTCCTTGCCAGGTGAGGGTCACAAGCGTGGATCGATGATGACTCCCACAAAAACATTCCTTGGAAGCTGAACAAAATGAATGAAAACTCTATACCGTCGTTCTCATCGAAACTGAGGTCCACCACGTAGCCCAGGGGGCTGCAGTGAGTTGGGTGGTGGAGGGGAGAACCCTGTGCCCCTTTTTCGACGAGGGCTCTGTGGGAATTGACCCTTTAAGGGAAGGCTCCTTCCAGCCGAGTTCAGGTGGCGTTAGGCTGAGTGTCAGTCCTCGTTTGGTTTCAGCATACCTGGGTGATGCAGAGCTCAGGACGTTGACGAAGACCTTGGCCTGCCCGGGATTATATCCTAGTGGGTGTTCGGCTGTAGGGTTCAGCCGTACTAGGAGGTTCTGGGCCATGGCACAGGAGAAGAAGTTTCGTCCTCTTGTGGACTAGAGATGCTTATTCCCAGGACAGTGGAACCATGCCGGTCTGCTGGGTCTTCCAGTGAAAATTGAGGTCCACTTTAGGAGGAAGGCGGAGGCAGACCCAGCGCAAAGCATGGAAGACCCTTCTTTAAAGCACAGGGACCTGGTGTTTCCGGGAGTGTGGTGGGTTTTCTAGTTTTTTGGAAATTCTTCAGTGTTGCCAGTGGTATTGTCCCACAATGTTGGCAAGAGCGTTTGTCCACCAAGGGAAGGAATTGTGGGTCTCCAGTGGGACCAGCGCCTGGATGAGTAGATGGCCATTTGAGGGAATGCAAATGGAGAAAGTGGGTCTTACCACAAGCCGGTCCTTTGGCTGCCACTTTCGGGAATGGATCCCCCTGATAGATGGTTGGCTCTCGAGTTGGGGCATCAGAAGTGCTTCAGGAAAAAGCCTTAGTATCGTTGTGTGCTTTTGGTCCACCCGTGAGGCTTCAGGCACGGTGGTTGATGTGCCTTCTGATAGAGCATATACGCAGTTTGGATCCCGAATGAGCCACTGTTGTGGCAGACCTCAGGAATGAATTTTTTTGGAGGAGGCACATGTGAACCCGAGACATCAGCTTCTAGTTTTTGAGCATAGGACAGTCGTGAATGGTTTGGGCAGAGGAAAGGCGTAACTGGGTCCAAAGTAGTTCCTAAGGATTGTTGCCTATGCCTGAAGGAAGTAGAGAGTGATGGAATTCACCTCTTTGCCAAGTGCCTTTCTAGGCGCTGGACAGGCGTTGAGGGTCTCCTCTCCTGCACAATTGTGGGGTACAGGCATCGGATCGTATGGTTGGACTGGGGCTCCTGTTGGAATCTATGTCATGTGGGGCTCCGAGATGCACGTGGCGATATCCCAGAAAGGCAGGAGGTCTCCAGAGGACGTACTTTCTCAAGTTGGTCCTTCCATGCTTGGACATCCCATGGAGGGAAGGATTCAGGGTCACATTCGTTTGTAGGGTTGGAAGGAGATTCTCAGATGGGTTTCCTGTGGCTGGAAGAGTTTCCTGGGCAGCTCAGGAGCCCCATTGGAACTGAGATGAGGCAGGCATGGCATAGGAAACTGAAAAGGCTGCAGTCGCTAAGGAGTGTGTAGTGAGGAACAGCAGGCTGCGGAACAGGCCAGTCATGGTTATGTTTCATGGGCATCCCTCTCTTTTGTCTCCTTGCAAACACATGGCAGGTCGGGTTTCCTTGGACGGATTGAGGGTTGCCGCCGGCTCTTCTGGCTGTGGGAAGATACCCAGGGAGGACGGGGAACACCCGCATGCCCGTGCCCTCTGTTACCTGAGTGTGGCCCTTCATAGCTGACGATGGTAAGAGTCTCCTTGCTCCAAGTCACCGAGGTTGCTCATTGCCAGGTGAGGTTCACAAGCGTGGATCGATGATGACTCCCACAAAAACATTCCTTGGAAGCTGAACAAAATGAGTGAAAACTCTATACCGTCGTTCTCATCGAAACTGAGGTCCACCACGTAGCCCAGGGGGCTGCAGTGAGTTGGGTGGTGGAGGGGAGAACCCTGTGCCCCTTTTTCGACGAGGGCTCTGTGGGAATGGACCCTTTAAGGGAAGGCTCCTTCCAGCCGAGTTCAGGTGGCGTTAGGCTGAGTGTCAGTCCTCGTTTGGTTTCAGCATACCTGGGTGATGCAGAGCTCAGGACGTTGACGAAGACCTTGGCCTGCCCGGGATTATATCCTAGTGGGTGTTCGGCTGTAGGGTTCAGCCGAACTAGGAGGTTCTGGGCCATGGCACAGGAGAAGAAGTTTCGTCCTCTTGTGGACTGGAGATGCTTATTCCCAGGACAGTGGAACCATGCCGGTCTGCTGGGTCTTCCAGTGAAAATTGAGGTCCACTTTAGGAGGAAGGCGGAGGCAGACCCAGCGCAAAGCATGGAAGACCCTTCTTTAAAGCACAGGGACCTGGTGTTTCCGGGAGTGTGGTGGGTTTTCTAGTTTTTTGGAAATTCTTCAGTGTTGCCAGTGGTATTGTCCCACAATGTTGGCAAGAGCGTTTGTCCACCAAGGGAAGGAATTGTGGGTCTCCAGTGGGACCAGCACCTGGATGAGTAGATGGCCATTTGAGGGAATGCAAATGGAAAAAGTGGGTATTACCACAAGCCGGTCCTTTGAATGCCACTTTCGGGAATGGATCCCCCTGATAGATGGTTGGCTCTCGAGTTGGGGCATCAGAAGTGCTTCAGGAAAAAGCCTTAGTATCGTTGTGTGCTTTTGGTCCACCCGTGAGGCTTCAGGCACGGTGGTTGATGTGCCTTCTGATAGAGCATATACGCAGTTTGGATCCCGAATGAGCCACTGTTGTGGCAGACCTCAGGAATGAATTTTTTTGGAGGAGGCACATGTGAACCCGAGACATCAGCTTCTAGTTTTTGAGCATAGGACAGTCGTGAATGGTTTGGGCAGAGGAAAGGCGTAACTGGGTCCAAAGTAGTTCCTAAGGATTGTTGCCTATGCCTGAAGGAAGTAGAGAGTGATGGAATTCACCTCTTTGCCAAGTGCCTTTCTAGGCGCTGGACAGGCGTTGAGGGTCTCCTCTCCTGCACAATTGTGGGGTTCAGGCTTCGGAGCGTATGGTTGGGACTGGGGCTCCTGTTGGAATCTATGTCATGTGGGGCTCCGAGATGCACGTGGCGATATCCCAGAAAGGCAGGAGGTCTCCAGAGGACGAACTTTCTCAAGTTGGTCCTTCCATGCTTGGACATCCCATGGAGGGAAGGTGTCAGGGTCACATTCGTTTGTAGGGTTGGATGGAGATTCTCAGATGGGTTTCCTGTGGCTTGAAGAGTTTCCTGGGCAGCTTAGGAGCCCCATTGGAACTGAGATGAGGCAGGCATGGCATAGGAAACTGAAAAGGCTGCAGTCCCTAAGGAGTGTGTAGTGAGGAACAGCAGGCTGCGGAGCAGGCCAGTCATGGTTATGTTTCATGGGCATCCCTCTCTTTTGTCTCTTTGCATACGCATGGCAGGTCGGGTTTCCTCGGACGGATTGAGGGTTGCCTCCGGCTCTTCTGGCTGTGGGAAGATACCCAGGGAGGACGGTGAACACCCGCATGCCCGTACCCTCTGTTTCCTGAGTGTGGCCCTTCATAGCTGACGATGGTAAGAGTCTCCTTGCCCAGAGTCACCGAGGTTGCTCCTTGCCAGGTGAGGGTCACAAGCGTGGATCGATGATGACTCCCACAAAAACATTCCTTGGAAGCTGAACAAAATGAGTGAAAACTCTATACCGTCGTTCTCATCGAAACTGAGGTCCACCACGTAGCCCAGGGGGCTGCAGTGAATTTGGTGGTGGAGGGGAGAACCCTGTGCCCCTTTTTCGACGGGGGCTCTGTGGGAATGGACCCTGGAAGGGAAGGCTCCTTCCAGCCGAGTTCAGGTGGCTTTAGGCTCCGAGGCTGTTGTCCTCTGCGTGTCAGTCCTCGTTTGGTTTCAGCATGCATGGGTGATGCAGAGCTCAGGACGTTGAGGAAGACCTAGGCCTGCCCGGGATTATATCTTAGTGGGTGTTCGGCTGTAGGGTTCATCTGTACTAGGAGGTTCTGGGCCATGGCACAGGAGAAGAAGTTTTGTCCTCTTGTGGACTGGAGATGCTTATTCCCAGGCCAGTGGAACCATGCCGGTCTGCTGGGTCTTCCAGTGAAAATTGAGGAGCACTTTAGGTGGAAGGCGGAAGGAGACCCAGCGCAAAGCATGGGAGAGCCTTGTATAGTGCACAGGGGCCTGGTGTTTCCGGGAATGTGGAGGGTTTTCTCGTTTTCCGGAAATGCTACAGTGTTGCCAATGGTATTGTCCCACAATGTTGGCAAGAGCGTTTGTCCACCAAGGGAAGGAAGGGTGGGTCTAAAGAGGGACCACCGACTGGATGAGTAGATGGCCATTTGAGGGAATGCAAATGGAGAAACTGGGTCTTACCACAAGCCGGTTTTGGCTGCAACTTCTGGGAATGGATCCTCCTGATAGATGGTTGACTCTCGAGTTGGGGCATCAGAAGTGTTTCAGGAAAAAGCCTTAGTATCGTTGTGTGCTTTTGGTTTGCCCCTGAGTCTTCAGGCTCGGTGGTTGATGTGCCATATGATAGAGCATATACGCAGTTTGAATCCCGAATGAGCCACTATTGTGGCAGACCTCAGGAATGAATTTTTTTGGAGGAGGCACATGTGAACCCGAGACATCAGCTTCTAGTTTTTGAGCATAGGACAGTCGTGAATGGTTTGGGCAGAGGAAAGGCGTAACTGGATCCAAAGTAGTTCCTAAGGATTGTTGCCTATGCCTGAAGGAAGTAGAGAGTGATGGAATTCACCTCTTTGCCAAGTGCCTTTCTAGGCACTGGACAGGCGTTGAGGGTCTCCTCTCCTGCACAATTGTGGGGTACAGGCATCGGATCGTATGGTTGGGACTGGGGCTCCTGTTGGAATCTATGTCATGTGGGGCTCCGAGATGCACGTGGCGATATCCCAGAAAGGCAGGAGGTCTCCAGAGGACGTACTTTCTCAAGTTGGTCCTTCCATGCTTGGACATCCCATGGAGGGAAGGTGTCAGGGTCACATTCGTTTGTAGGGTTGGAAGGAGATTCTCAGATGGGTTTCCTGTGGCTGGAAGAGTTTCCTGGGCAGCTCAGGAGCCCCATTGGAACTGAGATGAGGCAGGCATGGCATAGGAAACTGAAAAGGCTGCAGTCGCTAAGGAGTGTGTAGTGAGGAACAGCAGGCTGCGGAACAGGCCAGTCATGGTTATGTTTCATGGGCATCCCTCTCTTTTGTCTCCTTGCAAACACATGGCAGGTCGGGTTTCCTTGGACGGATTGAGGGTTGCCGCCGGCTCTTCTGGCTGTGGGAAGATACCCAGGGAGGACGGGGAACACCCGCATGCCCGTGCCCTCTGTTACCTGAGTGTGGCCCTTCATAGCTGACGATGGTAAGAGTCTCCTTGCTCCAAGTCACCGAGGTTGCTCCTTGCCAGGTGAGGTTCACAAGCGTGGATCGATGATGACTCCCACAAAAACATTCCTTGGAAGCTGAACAAAATGAGTGAAAACTCTATACCGTCGTTCTCATCGAAACTGAGGTCCACCACGTAGCCCAGGGGGCTGCAGTGAGTTGGGTGGTGGAGGGGAGAACCCTGTGCCCCTTTTTCGACGAGGGCTCTGTGGGAATGGACCCTTTAAGGGAAGGCTCCTTCCAGCCGAGTTCAGGTGGCGTTAGGCTGAGTGTCAGTCCTCGTTTGGTTTCAGCATACATGGGTGATGCAGAGCTCAGGACGTTGACGAAGACCTTGGCCTGCCCGGGATTATATCCTAGTGGGTGTTCGGCTGTAGGGTTCAGCCGTACTAGGAGGTTCTGGGCCATGGCACAGGAGAAGAAGTTTCGTCCTCTTGTGGACTGGAGATGCTTATTCCCAGGACAGTGGAACCATGCCGGTCTGCTGGGTCTTCCAGTGAAAATTGAGGTCCACTTTTGGAGGAAGGTGGAGGCAGACCCAGCGCAAAGCATGGAAGACCCTTCTTTAAAGCACAGGGACCTGGTGTTTCCGGGAGTGTGGTGGGTTTTCTAGTTTTTTGGAAATTCTTCAGTGTTGCCAGTGGTATTGTCCCACAATGTTGGCAAGAGCGTTTGTCCACCAAGGGAAGGAATTGTGGGTCTCCAGTGGGACCAGCGCCTGGATGAGTAGATGGCCATTTGAGGGAATGCAAATGGAGAAAGTGGGTCTTACCACAAGC
The DNA here is from genome assembly GCF_048772815.1 of Callospermophilus lateralis. NCBI lineage: Eukaryota > Metazoa > Chordata > Mammalia > Rodentia > Sciuridae > Callospermophilus > Callospermophilus lateralis. Next base: position 125,116,676 of record NC_135307.1, on the reverse strand, counting down.
CGGTCCTTTGGCTGCCACTTTCGGGAATGGATCCCCCTGATAGATGGTTGGCTCTCGAGTTGGGGCATCAGAAGTGCTTCAGGAAAAAGCCTTAGTATCGTTGTGTGCTTTTGGTCCACCCGTGAGGCTTCAGGCACGGTGGTTGATGTGCCTTCTGATAGAGCATATACGCAGTTTGGATCCCGAATGAGCCACTGTTGTGGCAGACCTCAGGAATGAATTTTTTTGGAGGAGGCACATGTGAACCCGAGACATCAGCTTCTAGTTTTTGAGCATAGGACAGTCGTGAATGGTTTGGGCAGAGGAAAGGCGTAACTGGGTCCAAAGTAGTTCCTAAGGATTGTTGCCTATGCCTGAAGGAAGTAGAGAGTGATGGAATTCACCTCTTTGCCAAGTGCCTTTCTAGGCGCTGGACAGGCGTTGAGGGTCTCCTCTCCTGCACAATTGTGGGGTTCAGGCATCGGATCGTATGGTTGGGACTGGGGCTCCTGTTGGAATCTATGTCATGTGGGGCTCCGAGATGCACGTGGCGATATCCCAGAAAGGCAGGAGGTCTCCAGAGGACGTACTTTCTCAAGTTGGTCCTTCCATGCTTGGACATCCCATGGAGGGAAGGATTCAGGGTCACATTCGTTTGTAGGGTTGGAAGGAGATTCTCAGATGGGTTTCCTGTGGCTGGAAGAGTTTCCTGGGCAGCTCAGGAGCCCCATTGGAACTGAGATGAGGCAGGCATGGCATAGGAAACTGAAAAGGCTGCAGTCGCTAAGGAGTGTGTAGTGAGGAACAGCAGGCTGCGGAACAGGCCAGTCATGGTTATGTTTCATGGGCATCCCTCTCTTTTGTCTCCTTGCAAACGCATGGCAGGTCGGGTTTCCTTGGACGGATTGAGGGTTGCCGCCGGCTCTTCTGGCTGTGGGAAGATACCCAGGGAGGACGGGGAACACCCGCATGCCCGTGCCCTCTGTTACCTGAGTGTGGCCCTTCATAGCTGACGATGGTAAGAGTCTCCTTGCTCCAAGTCACCGAGGTTGCTCATTGCCAGGTGAGGTTCACAAGCCTGGATCGATGATGACTCCCACAAAAACATTCCTTGGAAGCTGAACAAAATGAGTGAAAACTCTATACCGTCGTTCTCATCGAAACTGAGGTCCACCACGTAGCCCAGGGGGCTGCAGTGAGTTGGGTGGTGGAGGGGAGAACCCTGTGCCCCTTTTTCGACGAGGGCTCTGTGGGAATGGACCCTTTAAGGGAAGGCTCCTTCCAGCCGAGTTCAGGTGGCGTTAGGCTGAGTGTCAGTCCTCGTTTGGTTTCAGCATACATGGGTGATGCAGAGCTCAGGACGTTGACGAAGACCTTGGCCTGCCCGGGATTATATCCTAGTGGGTGTTCGGCTGTAGGGTTCAGCCGTACTAGGAGGTTCTGGGCCATGGCACAGGAGAAGAAGTTTCGTCCTCTTGTGGACTGGAGATGCTTATTCCCAGTACAGTGGAACCATGCCGGTCTACTGGGTCTTCCAGTGAAAATTGAGGTCCACTTTAGGAGGAATGCGGAGGCAGACCCAGCGCAAAGCATGGAAGACCCTTCTTTAAAGCACAGGGACCTGGTGTTTCCGGGAGTGTGGTGGGTTTTCTAGTTTTTTGGAAATTCTTCAGTGTTGCCAGTGGTATTGTCCCACAATGTTGGCAAGAGCGTTTGTCCACCAAGGGAAGGAATTGTGGGTCTCCAGTGGGACCAGCGCCTGGATGAGTAGATGGCCATTTGAGGGAATGCAAATGGAGAAAGTGGGTCTTTCCACAAGCTGGTCCTTTGGCTGCCACTTTCGGGAATGGATCCCCCTGATAGATGGTTGGCTCTCGAGTTGGGGCATCAGAAGTGCTTCAGGAAAAAGCCTTAGTATCGTTGTGTGCTTTTGGTCCACCCGTGAGGCTTCAGGCACGGTGGTTGATGTGCCTTCTGATAGAGCATATACGCAGTTTGGATCCCGAATGAGCCACTGTTGTGGCAGACCTCAGGAATGAATTTTTTTGGAGGAGGCACATGTGAACCCGAGACATCAGCTTCTAGTTTTTGAGCATAGGACAGTCGTGAATGGTTTGGGCAGAGGAAAGGCGTAACTGGGTCCAAAGTAGTTCCTAAGGATTGTTGCCTATGCCTGAAGGAAGTAGAGAGTGATGGAATTCACCTCTTTGCCAAGTGCCTTTCTAGGCGCTGGACAGGCGTTGAGGGTCTCCTCTCCTGCACAATTGTGGGGTTCAGGCTTCGGAGCGTATGGTTGGGACTGGGGCTCCTGTTGGAATCTATGTCATGTGGGGCTCCGAGATGCACGTGGCGATATCCCAGAAAGGCAGGAGGTCTCCAGAGGACGAACTTTCTCAAGTTGGTCCTTCCATGCTTGGACATCCCATGGAGGGAAGGTGTCAGGGTCACATTCGTTTGTAGGGTTGGATGGAGATTCTCAGATGGGTTTCCTGTGGCTTGAAGAGTTTCCTGGGCAGCTTAGGAGCCCCATTGGAACTGAGATGAGGCAGGCATGGCATAGGAAACTGAAAAGGCTGCAGTCCCTAAGGAGTGTGTAGTGAGGAACAGCAGGCTGCGGAGCAGGCCAGTCATGGTTATGTTTCATGGGCATCCCTCTCTTTTGTCTCTTTGCATACGCATGGCAGGTCGGGTTTCCTCGGACGGATTGAGGGTTGCCTCCGGCTCTTCTGGCTGTGGGAAGATACCCAGGGAGGACGGTGAACACCCGCATGCCCGTGCCCTCTGTTTCCTGAGTGTGGCCCTTCATAGCTGACGATGGTAAGAGTCTCCTTGCCCAGAGTCACCGAGGTTGCTCCTTGCCAGGTGAGGGTCACAAGCGTGGATCGATGATGACTCCCACAAAAACATTCCTTGGAAGCTGAACAAAATGAGTGAAAACTCTATACCGTCGTTCTCATCGAAACTGAGGTCCACCACGTAGCCCAGGGGGCTGCAGTGAATTTGGTGGTGGAGGGGAGAACCCTGTGCCCCTTTTTCGACGGGGGCTCTGTGGGAATGGACCCTGGAAGGGAAGGCTCCTTCCAGCCGAGTTCAGGTGGCTTTAGGCTCCGAGCCTGTTGTCCTCTGCGTGTCAGTCCTCGTTTGGTTTCAGCATGCATGGGTGATGCAGAGCTCAGGACGTTGAGGAAGACCTAGGCCTGCCCGGGATTATATCTTAGTGGGTGTTCGGCTGTAGGGTTCATCTGTACTAGGAGGTTCTGGGCCATGGCACAGGAGAAGAAGTTTTGTCCTCTTGTGGACTGGAGATGCTTATTCCCAGGCCAGTGGAACCATGCCGGTCTGCTGGGTCTTCCAGTGAAAATTGAGGAGCACTTTAGGTGGAAGGCGGAAGGAGACCCAGCGCAAAGCATGGGAGAGCCTTGTATAGTGCACAGGGGCCTGGTGTTTCCGGGAATGTGGAGGGTTTTCTCGTTTTCCGGAAATGCTACAGTGTTGCCAATGGTATTGTCCCACAATGTTGGCAAGAGCGTTTGTCCACCAAGGGAAGGAAGGGTGGGTCTAAAGAGGGACCACCGACTGGATGAGTAGATGGCCATTTGAGGGAATGCAAATGGAGAAACTGGGTCTTACCACAAGCCGGTTTTGGCTGCAACTTCTGGGAATGGATCCTCCTGATAGATGGTTGACTCTCGAGTTGGGGCATCAGAAGTGTTTCAGGAAAAAGCCTTAGTATCGTTGTGTGTTTTTGGTTTGCCCCTGAGTCTTCAGGCTCGGTGGTTGATGTGCCATATGATAGAGCATATACGCAGTTTGAATCCCGAATGAGCCACTATTGTGGCAGACCTCAGGAATGAATTTTTTTGGAGGAGGCACATGTGAACCCGAGACATCAGCTTCTAGTTTTTGAGCATAGGACAGTCGTGAATGGTTTGGGCAGAGGAAAGGCGTAACTGGATCCAAAGTAGTTCCTAAGGATTGTTGCCTATGCCTGAAGGAAGTAGAGAGTGATGGAATTCACCTCTTTGCCAAGTGCCTTTCTAGGCACTGGACAGGCGTTGAGGGTCTCCTCTCCTGCACAATTGTGGGGTACAGGCATCGGATCGTATGGTTGGGACTGGGGCTCCTGTTGGAATCTATGTCATGTGGGGCTCCGAGATGCACGTGGCGATATCCCAGAAAGGCAGGAGGTCTCCAGAGGACGTACTTTCTCAAGTTGGTCCTTCCATGCTTGGACATCCCATGGAGGGAAGGTGTCAGGGTCACATTCGTTTGTAGGGTTGGAAGGAGATTCTCAGATGGGTTTCCTGTGGCTGGAAGAGTTTCCTGGGCAGCTCAGGAGCCCCATTGGAACTGAGATGAGGCAGGCATGGCATAGGAAACTGAAAAGGCTGCAGTCGCTAAGGAGTGTGTAGTGAGGAACAGCAGGCTGCGGAACAGGCCAGTCATGGTTATGTTTCATGGGCATCCCTCTCTTTTGTCTCCTTGCAAACACATGGCAGGTCGGGTTTCCTTGGACGGATTGAGGGTTGCCGCCGGCTCTTCTGGCTGTGGGAAGATACCCAGGGAGGACGGGGAACACCCGCATGCCCGTGCCCTCTGTTACCTGAGTGTGGCCCTTCATAGCTGACGATGGTAAGAGTCTCCTTGCTCCAAGTCACCGAGGTTGCTCATTGCCAGGTGAGGTTCACAAGCGTGGATCGATGATGACTCCCACAAAAACATTCCTTGGAAGCTGAACAAAATGAGTGAAAACTCTATACCGTCGTTCTCATCGAAACTGAGGTCCACCACGTAGCCCAGGGGGCTGCAGTGAGTTGGGTGGTGGAGGGGAGAACCCTGTGCCCCTTTTTCGACGAGGGCTCTGTGGGAATGGACCCTTTAAGGGAAGGCTCCTTCCAGCCGAGTTCAGGTGGCGTTAGGCTGAGTGTCAGTCCTCCTTTGGTTTCAGCATACATGGGTGATGCAGAGCTCAGGACGTTGACGAAGACCTTGGCCTGCCCGGGATTATATCCTAGTGGGTGTTCGGCTGTAGGGTTCAGCCGTACTAGGAGGTTCTGGGCCATGGCACAGGAGAAGAAGTTTCGTCCTCTTGTGGACTGGAGATGCTTATTCCCAGGACAGTGGAACCATGCCGGTCTGCTGGGTCTTCCAGTGAAAATTGAGGTCCACTTTAGGAGGAAGGCGGAGGCAGACCCAGCGCAAAGCATGGAAGACCCTTCTTTAAAGCACAGGGACCTGGTGTTTCCGGGAGTGTGGTGGGTTTTCTAGTTTTTTGGAAATTCTTCAGTGTTGCCAGTGGTATTGTCCCACAATGTTGGCAAGAGCGTTTGTCCACCAAGGGAAGGAATTGTGGGTCTCCAGTGGGACCAGCGCCTGGATGAGTAGATGGCCATTTGAGGGAATGCAAATGGAGAAAGTGGGTCTTACCACAAGCCGGTCCTTTGGCTGCCACTTTCGGGAATGGATCCCCCTGATAGATGGTTGGCTCTCGAGTTGGGGCATCAGAAGTGCTTCAGGAAAAAGCCTTAGTATCGTTGTGTGCTTTTGGTCCACCCGTGAGGCTTCAGGCACGGTGGTTGATGTGCCTTCTGATAGAGCATATACGCAGTTTGGATCCCGAATGAGCCACTGTTGTGGCAGACCTCAGGAATGAATTTTTTTGGAGGAGGCACATGTGAACCCGAGACATCAGCTTCTAGTTTTTGAGCATAGAACAGTCGTGAATGGTTTGGGCAGAGGAAAGGCGTAACTGGGTCCAAAGTAGTTCCTAAGGATTGTTGCCTATGCCTGAAGGAAGTAGAGAGTGATGGAATTCACCTCTTTGCCAAGTGCCTTTCTAGGCGCTGGACAGGCGTTGAGGGTCTCCTCTCCTGCACAATTGTGGGGTACAGGCATCGGATCGTATGGTTGGGACTGGGGCTCCTGTTGGAATCTATGTCATGTGGGGCTCCGAGATGCACGTGGCGATATCCCAGAAAGGCAGGAGGTCTCCAGAGGACGTACTTTCTCAAGTTGGTCCTTCCATGCTTGGACATCCCATGGAGGGAAGGTGTCAGGGTCACATTCGTTTGTAGGGTTGCAAGGAGATTCTCAGATGGGTTTCCTGTGGCTGGAAGAGTTTCCTGGGCAGCTCAGGAGCCCCATTGGAACTGAGATGAGGCAGGCATGGCATAGGAAACTGAAAAGGCTGCAGTCCCTAAGGAGTGTGTAGTGAGAAACAGCAGGCTGCGGAACAGGCCAGTCATGGTTATGTTTCATGGGCATCCCTCTCTTTTGTCTCCTTGCATACGCATGGCAGGTCGGGTTTCCTTGGACGGATTGAGGGTTGCCACCGGCTCTTCTGGCTGTGGGAAGATACCCAGGGAGGACGGGGAACACCCGCATGCCCGTGCCCTCTGTTACTTGAGTGTGGCCCTTCATAGCTGACGATGGTAAGAGTCTCCTTGCTCCAAGTCAGCGAGGTTGCTCATTGCCAGGTGAGGTTCACAAGCGTGGATCGATGATGACTCCCACAAAAACATTCCTTGGAAGCTGAACAAAATGAGTGAAAACTCTATACCGTCGTTCTCATCGAAACTGAGGTCCACCACGTAGCCCAGGGGGCTGCAGTGAGTTGGGTGGTGGAGGGGAGAACCCTGTGCCCCTTTTTCGACGAGGGCTCTGTGGGAATGGACCCTTTAAGGGAAGGCTCCTTCCAGCCGAGTTCAGGTGGCGTTAGGCTGAGTGTCAGTCCTCGTTTGGTTTCAGCATACATGGGTGATGCAGAGCTCAGGACGTTGACGAAGACCTTGGCCTGCCCGGGATTATATCCTAGTGGGTGTTCGGCTGTAGGGTTCAGCCGTACTAGGAGGTTCTGGGCCATGGCACAGGAGAAGAAGTTTCGTCCTCTTGTGGACTGGAGATGCTTATTCCCAGGACAGTGGAACCATGCCGGTCTGCTGGGTCTTCCAGTGAAAATTGAGGTCCACTTTAGGAGGAAGGCGGAGGCAGACCCAGCGCAAAGCATGGAAGACCCTTCTTTAAAGCACAGGGACCTGGTGTTTCCGGGAGTGTGGTGGGTTTTCTAGTTTTTTGGAAATTCTTCAGTGTTGCCAGTGGTATTGTCCCACAATGTTGGCAAGAGCGTTTGTCCACCAAGGGAAGGAATTGTGGGTCTCCAGTGGGACCAGCGCCTGGATGAGTAGATGGCCATTTGAGGGAATGCAAATGGAGAAAGTGGGTCTTACCACAAGCCGGTCCTTTGGCTGCCACTTTCGGGAATGGATCCCCCTGATAGATGGTTGGCTCTCGAGTTGGGGCATCAGAAGTGCTTCAGGAAAAAGCCTTAGTATCGTTGTGTGCTTTTGGTCCACCCGTGAGGCTTCAGGCACGGTGGTTGATGTGCCTTCTGATAGAGCATATACGCAGTTTGGATCCCGAATGAGCCACTGTTGTGGCAGACCTCAGGAATGAATTTTTTTGGAGGAGGCACATGTGAACCCGAGACATCAGCTTCTAGTTTTTGAGCATAGGACAGTCGTGAATGGTTTGGGCAGAGGAAAGGCGTAACTGGGTCCAAAGTAGTTCCTAAGGATTGTTGCCTATGCCTGAAGGAAGTAGAGAGTGATGGAATTCACCTCTTTGCCAAGTGCCTTTCTAGGCGCTGGACAGGCGTTGAGGGTCTCCTCTCCTGCACAATTGTGGGGTACAGGCATCGGATCGTATGGTTGGGACTGGGGCTTCTGTTGGAATCTATGTCATGAGGGGCTCCGAGATGCACGTGGCGATATCCCAGAAAGGCAGGAGGTCTCCAGAGGACGTACTTTCTCAAGTTGGTCCTTCCATGCTTGGACATCCCATGGAGGGAAGGTGTCAGGGTCACATTCGTTTGTAGGGTTGGAAGGAGATTCTCAGATGGGTTTCCTGTGGCTGGAAGAGTTTCCTGGGCAGCTCAGGAGCCCCATTGGAACTGAGATGAGGCAGGCATGGCATAGGAAACTGAAAAGGCTGCAGTCGCTAAGGAGTGTGTAGTGAGGAACAGCAGGCTGCGGAACAGGCCAGTCATGGTTATGTTTCATGGGCATCCCTCTCTTTTGTCTCCTTGCATACGCATGGCAGGTCGGGTTTCTTGGACGGATTGAGGGTTGCCGCCGGCTCTTCTGGCTGTGGGAAGATACCCAGGGAGGACGGTGAACACCCGCATGCCCGTGCCCTCTGTTTCCTGAGTGTGGCCCTTCATAGCTGACGATGGTAAGAGTCTCCTTGCCCAGAGTCACCGAGGTTGCTCCTTGCCAGGTGAGGTTCACAAGCGTGGATCGATGATGACTCCCACAAAAACATTCCTTGGAAGCTGAACAAAATGAGTGAAAACTCTATACCGTCGTTCTCATCGAAACTGAGGTCCACCACGTAGCCCAGGGGGCTGCAGTGAGTTGGGTGGTGGAGGGGAGAACCCTGTGCCCCTTTTTCGACGAGGGCTCTGTGGGAATGGACCCTTTAAGGGAAGGCTCCTTCCAGCCGAGTTCAGGTGGCGTTAGGCTGAGTGTCAGTCCTCGTTTGGTTTCAGCATACATGGGTGATGCAGAGCTCAGGACGTTGACGAAGACCTTGGCCTGCCCGGGATTATATCCTAGTGGGTGTTCGGCTGTAGGGTTCAGCCGTACTAGGAGGTTCTGGGCCATGGCACAGGAGAAGAAGTTTCGTCCTCTTGTGGACTGGAGATGCTTATTCCCAGTACAGTGGAACCATGCCGGTCTGCTGGGTCTTCCAGTGAAAATTGAGGTCCACTTTAGGAGGAAGGCGGAGGCAGACCCAGCGCAAAGCATGGAAGACCCTTCTTTAAAGCACAGGGACCTGGTGTTTCCGGGAGTGTGGTGGGTTTTCTAGTTTTTTGGAAATTCTTCAGTGTTGCCAGTGGTATTGTCCCACAATGTTGGCAAGAGCCTTTGTCCACCAAGGGAAGGAATTGTGGGTCTCCAGTGGGACCAGCGCCTGGATGAGTAGATGGCCATTTGAGGGAATGCAAATGGAGAAAGTGGGTCTTACCACAAGCCGGTCAATTGACTGCCACTTTCGGGAATGGATCCCCCTGATAGATGGTTGGCTCTCGAGTTGGGGCATCAGAAGTGCTTCAGGAAAAAGCCTTAGTATCGTTGTGTGCTTTTGGTCCACCCGTGAGGCTTCAGGCACGGTGGTTGATGTGCCTTCTGATAGAGCATATACGCAGTTTGGATCCCGAATGAGCCACTGTTGTGGCAGACCTCAGGAATGAATTTTTTTGGAGGAGGCACATGTGAACCCGAGACATCAGCTTCTAGTTTTTGAGCATAGGACAGTCGTGAATGGTTTGGGCAGAGGAAAGGCATAACTGGGTCCAAAGTAGTTCCTAAGGATTGTTGCCTATGCCTGAAGGAAGTAGAGAGTGATGGAATTCACCTCTTTGCCAAGTGCCTTTCTAGGCGCTGGACAGGCGTTGAGGGTCTCCTCTCCTGCACAATTGTGGGGTTCAGGCTTCGGAGCGTATGGTTGGAACTGGGGCTCCTGTTGGAATCTATGTCATGTGGGGCTCCGAGATGCACGTGGTGATATCCCAGAAAGGCAGGAGGTCTCCAGAGGACGTACTTTCTCAAGTTGGTCCTTCCATGCTTGGACATCCCATGGAGGGAAGGTGTCAGGGTCACATTCGTTTGTAGGGTTGGATGGAGATTCTCAGATGGGTTTCCTGTGGCTTGAAGAGTTTCCTGGGCAGCTTAGGAGCCCCATTGGAACTGAGATGAGGCAGGCATGGCATAGGAAACTGAAAAGGCTGCAGTCCCTAAGGAGTGTGTAGTGAGGAACAGCAGGCTGCGGAGCCGGGCAGTCATGGTTATGTTTCATGGGCATCCCTCTCTTTTGTCTCTTTGCATACGCATGGCAGGTCGGGTTTCCTCGGACGGATTGAGGGTTGCCTCCGGCTCTTCTGGCTGTGGGAAGATACCCAGGGAGGACGGTGAACACCCGCATGCCCGTGCCCTCTGTTACCTGAGTGTGGCCCTTCATGGCTGACGATGGTAAGAGTCTCCTTGCCCAGAGTCACCGAGGTTGCTCCTTGCCAGGTGAGGGTCACAAGCGTGGATCGATGATGACTCCCACAAAAACATTCCTTGGAAGCTGAACAAAATGAGTGAAAACTCTATACCGTCGTTCTCATCGAAACTGAGGTCCACCACGTAGCCCAGGGGGCTGCAGTGAATTTGGTGGTGGAGGGGAGAACCCTGTGCCCCTTTTTCGACGGGGGCTCTGTGGGAATGGACCCTGGAAGGGAAGGCTCCTTCCAGCCGAGTTCAGGTGGCTTTAGGCTCCGAGCCTGTTGTCCTCTGCGTGTCAGTCCTCGTTTGGTTTCAGCATGCATGTGTGATGCAGAGCTCAGGACGTTGAGGAAGACCTAGGCCTGACCGGGATTATATCTTAGTGGGTGTTCGGCTGTAGGGTTCATCTGTACTAGGAGGTAATGGGCCATGGCACAGGAGAAGAAGTTTTGTCCTCTTGTGGACTGGAGATGCTTATTCCCAGGCCAGTGGAACCATGCCGGTCTGCTGGGTCTTCCAGTGAAAATTGAGGAGCACTTTAGGTGGAAGGCGGAAGGAGACCCAGCGCAAAGCATGGGAGAGACTTCTATAGTGCACAGGGGCCTGGTGTTTCCGGGAATGTGGAGGGTTTTCTCGTTTTCCGGAAATGCTACAGTGTTGCCAATGGTATTGTCCCACAATGTTGGCAAGAGCGTTTGTCCACCAAGGGAAGGAAGGGTGGGTCTAAAGAGGGACCACCGACTGGATGAGTAGATGGCCATTTGAGGGAATGCAAATGGAGAAACTGGGTCTTACCACAAGCCGGTTTTGGCTGCAACTTCTGGGAATGGATCCTCCTGATAGATGGTTGACTCTCGAGTTGGGGCATCAGAAGTGTTTCAGGAAAAAGCCTTAGTATCGTTGTGTGCTTTTGGTTTGCCCCTGAGGCTTCAGGTTCGGTGGTTGATGTGCCATATGATAGAGCATATACGCAGTTTGAATCCCGAATGAGCCACTATTGTGGCAGACCTCAGGAATGAATTTTTTTGGAGGAGGCACATGTGAACCCGAGACATCAGCTTCTAGTTTTTGAGCATAGGACCGTCGTGAATGGTTTGGGCAGAGGAAAGGCGTAACTGGGTCCAAAGTAGTTCCTAAGGATTGTTGCCTATGCCTGAAGGAAGTAGAGAGTGATGGAATTCACCTCTTTGCCAAGTGCCTTTCTAGGCGCTGGACAGGCGTTGAGGGTCTCCTCTCCTGCACAATTGTGGGGTACAGGCATCGGATCGTATGGTTGGGACTGGGGCTCCTGTTGGAATCTATGTCATGTGGGGCTCCGAGATGCACGTGGCGATATCCCAGAAAGGCAGGAGGTCTCCAGAGGACGTACTTTCTCAAGTTGGTCCTTCCATGCTTGGACATCCCATGGAGGGAAGGATTCAGGGTCACATTCGTTTGTAGGGTTGGAAGGAGATTCTCAGATGGGTTTCCTGTGGCTGGAAGAGTTTCCTGGGCAGCTCAGGAGCCCCATTGGAACTGAGATGAGGCAGGCATGGCATAGGAAACTGAAAAGGCTGCAGTCGCTAAGGAGTGTGTAGTGAGGAACAGCAGGCTGCGGAACAGGCCAGTCATGGTTATGTTTCATGGGCATCCCTCTCTTTTGTCTCCTTGCATACGCATGGCAGGTCGGGTTTCCTTGGACGGATTGAGGGTTGCCGCCGGCTCTTCTGGCTGTGGGAAGATACCCAGGGAGGACGGTGAACACCCGCATGCCCGTGCCCTCTGTTTCCTGAGTGTGGCCCTTCATAGCTGACGATGGTAAGAGTCTCCTTGCCCAGAGTCACCGAGGTTGCTCCTTGCCAGGTGAGGGTCACAAGCGTGGATCGATGATGACTCCCACAAAAACATTCCTTGGAAGCTGAACAAAATGAGTGAAAACTCTATACCGTCGTTCTCATCGAAACTGAGGTCCACCACGTAGCCCAGGGGGCTGCAGTGAGTTGGGTGGTGGAGGGGAGAACCCTGTGCCCCTTTTTCGACGAGGGCTCTGTGGGAATGGACCCTTTAAGGGAAGGCTCCTTCCAGCCGAGTTCAGGTGGCGTTAGGCTGAGTGTCAGTCCTCGTTTGGTTTCAGCATACATGGGTGATGCAGAGCTCAGGACGTTGACGAAGACCTTGGCCTGCCCGGGATTATATCCTAGTGGGTGTTCAGCTGTAGGGTTCAGCCGTACTAGGAGGTTCTGGGCCATGGCACAGGAGAAGAAGTTTCGTCCTCTTGTGGACTGGAGATGCTTATTCCCAGGACAGTGGAACCATGCCGGTCTGCTGGGTCTTCCAGTGAAAATTGAGGTCCACTTTAGGAGGAAGGCGGAGGCAGACCCAGCGCAAAGCATGGAAGACCCTTCTTTAAAGCACAGGGACCTGGTGTTTCCGGGAGTGTGGTGGGTTTTCTAGTTTTTTGGAAATTCTTCAGTGTTGCCAGTGGTATTGTCCCACAATGTTGGCAAGAGCGTTTGTCCACCAAGGGAAGGAATTGTGGGTCTCCAGTGGGACCAGCGCCTGGATGAGTAGATGGCCATTTGAGGGAATGCAAATGGAGAAAGTGGGTCTTACCACAAGCCGGTCCTTTGGCTGCCACTTTCGGGAATGGATCCCCCTGATAGATGGTTGGCTCTCGAGTTGGGGCATCAGAAGTGCTTCAGGAAAAAGCCTTAGTATCGTTGTGTGCTTTTGGTCCACCCGTGAGGCTTCAGGCACGGTGGTTGATGTGCCTTCTGATAGAGCATATACGCAGTTTGGATCCCGAATGAGCCACTGTTGTGGCAGACCTCAGGAATGAATTTTTTTGGAGGAGGCACATGTGAACCCGAGACATCAGCTTCTAGTTTTTGAGCATAGGACAGTCGTGAATGGTTTCGGCAGAGGAAAGGCGTAACTGGGTCCAAAGTAGTTCCTAAGGATTGTTGCCTATGCCTGAAGGAAGTAGAGAGTGATGGAATTCACCTCTTTGCCAAGTGCCTTTCTAGGCGCTGGACAGGCGTTGAGGGTCTCCTCTCCTGCACAATTGTGGGGTTCAGGCTTCGGAGCGTATGGTTGGAACTGGGGCTCCTGTTGGAATCTATGTCATGTGGGGCTCCGAGATGCACGTGGTGATATCCCAGAAAGGCAGGAGGTCTCCAGAGGACGTACTTTCTCAAGTTGGTCCTTCCATGCTTGGACATCCCATGGAGGGAAGGTGTCAGGGTCACATTCGTTTGTAGGGTTGGATGGAGATTCTCAGATGGGTTTCCTGTGGCTTGAAGAGTTTCCTGGGCAGCTTAGGAGCCCCATTGGAACTGAGATGAGGCAGGCATGGCATAGGAAACTGAAAAGGCTGCAGTCCCTAAGGAGTGTGTAGTGAGGAACAGGAGGCTGCGGAGCCGGGCAGTCATGGTTATGTTTCATGGGCATCCCTCTCTTTTGTCTCTTTGCATACGCATGGCAGGTCGGGTTTCCTCGGACCGATTGAGGGTTGCCTCCGGCTCTTCTGGCTGTGGGAAGATACCCAGGGAGGACGGTGAACACCCGCATGCCCGTGCCCTCTGTTACCTGAGTGTGGCCCTTCATGGCTGACGATGGTAAGAGTCTCCTTGCCCAGAGTCACCGAGGTTGCTCCTTGCCAGGTGAGGGTCACAAGCGTGGATCGATGATGACTCCCACAAAAACATTCCTTGGAAGCTGAACAAAATGAGTGAAAACTCTATACCGTCGTTCTCATCGAAACTGAGGTCCACCACGTAGCCCAGGGGGCTGCAGTGAATTTGGTGGTGGAGGGGAGAACCCTGTGCCCCTTTTTCGACGGGGGCTCTGTGGGAATGGACCCTGGAAGGGAAGGCTCCTTCCAGCCGAGTTCAGGTGGCTTTAGGCTCCGAGCCTGTTGTCCTCTGCGTGTCAGTCCTCGTTTGGTTTCAGCATGCATGTGTGATGCAGAGCTCAGGACGTTGAGGAAGACCTAGGCCTGACCGGGATTATATCTTAGTGGGTGTTCGGCTGTAGGGTTCATCTGTACTAGGAGGTAATGGGCCATGGCACAGGAGAAGAAGTTTTGTCCTCTTGTGGACTGGAGATGCTTATTCCCAGGCCAGTGGAACCATGCCGGTCTGCTGGGTCTTCCAGTGAAAATTGAGGAGCACTTTAGGTGGAAGGCGGAAGGAGACCCAGCGCAAAGCATGGGAGAGACTTCTATAGTGCACAGGGGCCTGGTGTTTCCGGGAATGTGGAGGGTTTTCTCGTTTTCCGGAAATGCTACAGTGTTGCCAATGGTATTGTCCCACAATGTTGGCAAGAGCGTTTGTCCACCAAGGGAAGGAAGGGTGGGTCTAAAGAGGGACCACCGACTGGATGAGTAGATGGCCATTTGAGGGAATGCAAATGGAGAAACTGGGTCTTACCACAAGCCGGTTTTGGCTGCAACTTCTGGGAATGGATCCTCCTGATAGATGGTTGACTCTCGAGTTGGGGCATCAGAAGTGTTTCAGGAAAAAGCCTTAGTATCGTTGTGTGCTTTTGGTTTGCCCCTGAGGCTTCAGGTTCGGTGGTTGATGTGCCATATGATAGAGCATATACGCAGTTTGAATCCCGAATGAGCCACTATTGTGGCAGACCTCAGGAATGAATTTTTTTGGAGGAGGCACATGTGAACCCGAGACATCAGCTTCTAGTTTTTGAGCATAGGACCGTCGTGAATGGTTTGGGCAGAGGAAAGGCGTAACTGGGTCCAAAGTAGTTCCTAAGGATTGTTGCCTATGCCTGAAGGAAGTAGAGAGTGATGGAATTCACCTCTTTGCCAAGTGCCTTTCTAGGCGCTGGACAGGCGTTGAGGGTCTCCTCTCCTGCACAATTGTGGGGTACAGGCATCGGATCGTATGGTTGGGACTGGGGCTCCTGTTGGAATCTATGTCATGTGGGGCTCCGAGATGCACGTGGCGATATCCCAGAAAGGCAGGAGGTCTCCAGAGGACGTACTTTCTCAAGTTGGTCCTTCCATGCTTGGACATCCCATGGAGGGAAGGATTCAGGGTCACATTCGTTTGTAGGGTTGGAAGGAGATTCTCAGATGGGTTTCCTGTGGCTGGAAGAGTTTCCTGGGCAGCTCAGGAGCCCCATTGGAACTGAGATGAGGCAGGCATGGCATAGGAAACTGAAAAGGCTGCAGTCGCTAAGGAGTGTGTAGTGAGGAACAGCAGGCTGCGGAACAGGCCAGTCATGGTTATGTTTCATGGGCATCCCTCTCTTTTGTCTCCTTGCATACGCATGGCAGGTCGGGTTTCCTTGGACGGATTGAGGGTTGCCGCCGGCTCTTCTGGCTGTGGGAAGATACCCAGGGAGGACGGTGAACACCCGCATGCCCGTGCCCTCTGTTTCCTGAGTGTGGCCCTTCATAGCTGACGATGGTAAGAGTCTCCTTGCCCAGAGTCACCGAGGTTGCTCCTTGCCAGGTGAGGGTCACAAGCGTGGATCGATGATGACTCCCACAAAAACATTCCTTGGAAGCTGAACAAAATGAGTGAAAACTCTATACCGTCGTTCTCATCGAAACTGAGGTCCACCACGTAGCCCAGGGGGCTGCAGTGAGTTGGGTGGTGGAGGGGAGAACCCTGTGCCCCTTTTTCGACGAGGGCTCTGTGGGAATTGACCCTTTAAGGGAAGGCTCCTTCCAGCCGAGTTCAGGTGGCGTTAGGCTGAGTGTCAGTCCTCGTTTGGTTTCAGCATACATGGGTGATGCAGAGCTCAGGACGTTGACGAAGACCTTGGCCTGCCCGGGATTATATCCTAGTGGGTGTTCAGCTGTAGGGTTCAGCCGTACTAGGAGGTTCTGGGCCATGGCACAGGAGAAGAAGTTTCGTCCTCTTGTGGACTGGAGATGCTTATTCCCAGGACAGTGGAACCATGCCGGTCTGCTGGGTCTTCCAGTGAAAATTGAGGACCACTTTAGGAGGAAGGCGGAGGCAGACCCAGCGCAAAGCATGGAAGACCCTTCTTTAAAGCACAGGGACCTGGTGTTTCCGGGAGTGTGGTGGGTTTTCTAGTTTTTTGGAAATTCTTCAGTGTTGCCAGTGGTATTGTCCCACAATGTTGGCAAGAGCGTTTGTCCACCAAGGGAAGGAATTGTGGGTCTCCAGTGGGACCAGCGCCTGGATGAGTAGATGGCCATTTGAGGGAATGCAAATGGAGAAAGTGGGTCTTACCACAAGCCGGTCCTTTGGCTGCCACTTTCGGGAATGGATCCCCCTGATAGATGGTTGGCTCTCGAGTTGGGGCATCAGAAGTGCTTCAGGAAAAAGCCTTAGTATCGTTGTGTGCTTTTGGTCCACCCGTGAGGCTTCAGGCACGGTGGTTGATGTGCCTTCTGATAGAGCATATACGCAGTTTGGATCCCGAATGAGCCACTGTTGTGGCAGACCTCAGGAATGAATTTTTTTGGAGGAGGCACATGTGAACCCGAGACATCAGCTTCTAGTTTTTGAGCATAGGACAGTCGTGAATGGTTTCGGCAGAGGAAAGGCGTAACTGGGTCCAAAGTAGTTCCTAAGGATTGTTGCCTATGCCTGAAGGAAGTAGAGAGTGATGGAATTCACCTCTTTGCCAAGTGCCTTTCTAGGCGCTGGACAGGCGTTGAGGGTCTCCTCTCCTGCACAATTGTGGGGTACAGGCATCGGATCGTATGGTTGGGACTGGGGCTCCTGTTGGAATCTATGTCATGTGGGGCTCCGAGATGCACGTGGCGATATCCCAGAAAGGCAGGAGGTCTCCAGAGGACGTACTTTCTCAAGTTGGTCCTTCCATGCTTGGACATCCCATGGAGGGAAGGTGTCAGGGTCACATTCGTTTGTAGGGTTGGATGGAGATTCTCAGATGGGTTTCCTGTGGCTTAAAGAGTTTCCTGGGCAGCTTAGGAGCCCCATTGGAACTGAGATGAGGCAGGCATGGCATAGGAAACTGAAAAGGCTGCAGTCCCTAAGGAGTGTGTAGTGAGGAACAGCAGGCTGCGGAGCAGGGCAGTCATGGTTATGTTTCATGGGCATCCCTCTCTTTTGTCTCTTTGCATACGCATGGCAGGTCGGGTTTCCTCGGACCGATTGAGGGTTGCCTCCGGCTCTTCTGGCTGTGGGAAGATACCCAGGGAGGACGGTGAACACCCGCATGCCCGTGCCCTCTGTTACCTGCGTGTGGCCCTTCATGGATGACGATGGTAAGAGTCTCCTTGCCCAGAGTCACCGAGGTTGCTCCTTGCCAGGTGAGGGTCACAAGCGTGGATCGATGATGACTCCCACAAAAACATTCCTTGGAAGCTGAACAAAATGAGTGAAAACTCTATACCGTCGTTCTCATCGAAACTGAGGTCCACCACGTAGCCCTGGGGGCTGCAGTGAATTTGGTGGTGGAGGGGAGAACCCTGTGCCCCTTTTTCGACGGGGGCTCTGTGGGAATGGACCCTGGAAGGGAAGGCTCCTTCCAGCCGAGTTCAGGTGGCTTTAGGCTCCGAGCCTGTTGTCCTCTGCGTGTCAGTCCTCGTTTGGTTTCAGCATGCATGGGTGATGCAGAGCTCAGGACGTTGAGGAAGACCTAGGCCTGCCCGGGATTATATCTTAGTGGGTGTTCGGCTGTAGGGTTCATCTGTACTAGGAGGTTCTGGGCCATGGCACAGGAGAAGAAGTTTTGTCCTCTTGTGGACTGGAGATGCTTATTCCCAGGCCAGTGGAACCATGCCGGTCTGCTGGGTCTTCCAGTGAAAATTGAGGAGCACTTTAGGTGGAAGGCGGAAGGAGACCCAGCGCAAAGCATGGGAGAGCCTTCTATAGTGCACAGGGGCCTGGTGTTTCCGGGAATGTGGAGGGTTTTCTCGTTTTCCGGAAATGCTACAGTGTTGCCAATGGTATTGTCCCACAATGTTGGCAAGAGCGTTTGTCCACCAAGGGAAGGAAGGGTGGGTCTAAAGAGGGACCACCGACTGGATGAGTAGATGGCCATTTGAGGGAATGCAAATGGAGAAACTGGGTCTTACCACAAGCCGGTTTTGGCTGCAACTTCTGGGAATGGATCCTCCTGATAGATGGTTGACTCTCGAGTTGGGGCATCAGAAGTGTTTCAGGAAAAAGCCTTAGTATCGTTGTGTGCTTTTGGTTTGCCCCTGAGGCTTCAGGCTCGGTGGTTGATGTGCCATATGATAGAGCATATACGCAGTTTGAATCCCGAATGAGCCACTATTGTGGCAGACCTCAGGAATGAATTTTTTTGGAGGAGGCACATGTGAACCCGAGACATCAGCTTCTAGTTTTTGAGCATAGGACAGTCGTGAATGGTTTGGGCAGAGGAAAGGCGTAACTGGGTCCAAAGTAGTTCCTAAGGATTGTTGCCTATGCCTGAAGGAAGTAGAGAGTGATGGAATTCACCTCTTTGCCAAGTGCCTTTCTAGGCGCTGGACAGGCGTTGAGGGTCTCCTCTCCTGCACAATTGTGGGGTACAGGCATCGGATCGTATGGTTGGGACTGGGGCTCCTGTTGGAATCTATGTCATGTGGGGCTCCGAGATGCACGTGGCGATATCCCAGAAAGGCAGGAGGTCTCCAGAGGACGTACTTTCTCAAGTTGGTCCTTCCATGCTTGGACATCCCATGGAGGGAAGGTGTCAGGGTCACATTCGTTTGTAGGGTTGCAAGGAGATTCTCAGATGGGTTTCCTGTGGCTGGAAGAGTTTCCTGGGCAGCTCAGGAGCCCCATTGGAACTGAGATGAGGCAGGCATGGCATAGGAAACTGAAAAGGCTGCAGTCGCTAAGGAGTGTGTAGTGAGGAACAGCAGGCTGCGGAACAGGCCAGTCATGGTTATGTTTCATGGGCATCCCTCTCTTTTGTCTCCTTGCATACGCATGGCAGGTCGGGTTTCCTTGGACGGATTGAGGGTTGCCGCCGGCTCTTCTGGCTGTGGGAAGATACCCAGGGAGGACGGTGAACACCCGCATGCCCGTGCCCTCTGTTTCCTGAGTGTGGCCCTTCATAGCTGACGATGGTAAGAGTCTCCTTGCCCAGAGTCACCGAGGTTGCTCCTTGCCAGGTGAGGGTCACAAGCGTGGATCGATGATGACTCCCACAAAAACATTCCTTGGAAGCTGAACAAAATGAGTGAAAACTCTATACCGTCGTTCTCATCGAAACTGAGGTCCACCACGTAGCCCAGGGGGCTGCAGTGAGTTGGGTGGTGGAGGGGAGAACCCTGTGCCCCTTTTTCGACGAGGGCTCTGTGGGAATGGACCCTTTAAGGGAAGGCTCCTTCCAGCCGAGTTCAGGTGGCGTTAGGCTGAGTGTCAGTCCTCGTTTGGTTTCAGCATACATGGGTGATGCAGAGCTCAGGACGTTGACGAAGACCTTGGCCTGCCCGGGATTATATCCTAGTGGGTGTTCGGCTGTAGGGTTCAGCCGTACTAGGAGGTTCTGGGCCATGGCACAGGAGAAGAAGTTTCGTCCTCTTGTGGACTGGAGATGCTTATTCCCAGGACAGTGGAACCATGCCGGTCTGCTGGGTCTTCCAGTGAAAATTGAGGTCCACTTTAGGAGGAAGGCGGAGGCAGACCCAGCGCAAAGCATGGAAGACCCTTCTTTAAAGCACAGGGACCTGGTGTTTCCGGGAGTGTGGTGGGTTTTCTAGTTTTTTGGAAATTCTTCAGTGTTGCCAGTGGTATTGTCCCACAATGTTGGCAAGAGCGTTTGTCCACCAAGGGAAGGAATTGTGGGTCTCCAGTGGGACCAGCGCCTGGATGAGTAGATGGCCATTTGAGGGAATGCAAATGGAGAAAGTGGGTCTTACCACAAGCCGGTCCTTTGGCTGCCACTTTCGGGAATGGATCCCCCTGATAGATGGTTGGCTCTCGAGTTGGGGCATCAGAAGTGCTTCAGGAAAAAGCCTTAGTATCGTTGTGTGCTTTTGGTCCACCCGTGAGGCTTCAGGCACGGTGGTTGATGTGCCTTCTGATAGAGCATATACGCAGTTTGGATCCCGAATGAGCCACTGTTGTGGCAGACCTCAGGAATGAATTTTTTTGGAGGAGGCACATGTGAACCCGAGACATCAGCTTCTAGTTTTTGAGCATAGGACAGTCGTGAATGGTTTCGGCAGAGGAAAGGCGTAACTGGGTCCAAAGTAGTTCCTAAGGATTGTTGCCTATGCCTGAAGGAAGTAGAGAGTGATGGAATTCACCTCTTTGCCAAGTGCCTTTCTAGGCGCTGGACAGGCGTTGAGGGTCTCCTCTCCTGCACAATTGTGGGGTACAGGCATCGGATCGTATGGTTGGGACTGGGGCTCCTGTTGGAATCTATGTCATGTGGGGCTCCGAGATGCACGTGGCGATATCCCAGAAAGGCAGGAGGTCTCCAGAGGACGTACTTTCTCAAGTTGGTCCTTCCATGCTTGGACATCCCATGGAGGGAAGGTGTCAGGGTCACATTCGTTTGTAGGGTTGGATGGAGATTCTCAGATGGGTTTCCTGTGGCTTAAAGAGTTTCCTGGGCAGCTTAGGAGCCCCATTGGAACTGAGATGAGGCAGGCATGGCATAGGAAACTGAAAAGGCTGCAGTCCCTAAGGAGTGTGTAGTGAGGAACAGCAGGCTGCGGAGCAGGGCAGTCATGGTTATGTTTCATGGGCATCCCTCTCTTTTGTCTCTTTGCATACGCATGGCAGGTCGGGTTTCCTCGGACCGATTGAGGGTTGCCTCCGGCTCTTCTGGCTGTGGGAAGATACCCAGGGAGGACGGTGAACACCCGCATGCCCGTGCCCTCTGTTACCTGCGTGTGGCCCTTCATGGATGACGATGGTAAGAGTCTCCTTGCCCAGAGTCACCGAGGTTGCTCCTTGCCAGGTGAGGGTCACAAGCGTGGATCGATGATGACTCCCACAAAAACATTCCTTGGAAGCTGAACAAAATGAGTGAAAACTCTATACCGTCGTTCTCATCGAAACTGAGGTCCACCACGTAGCCCTGGGGGCTGCAGTGAATTTGGTGGTGGAGGGGAGAACCCTGTGCCCCTTTTTCGACGGGGGCTCTGTGGGAATGGACCCTGGAAGGGAAGGCTCCTTCCAGCCGAGTTCAGGTGGCTTTAGGCTCCGAGCCTGTTGTCCTCTGCGTGTCAGTCCTCGTTTGGTTTCAGCATGCATGGGTGATGCAGAGCTCAGGACGTTGAGGAAGACCTAGGCCTGCCCGGGATTATATCTTAGTGGGTGTTCGGCTGTAGGGTTCATCTGTACTAGGAGGTTCTGGGCCATGGCACAGGAGAAGAAGTTTTGTCCTCTTGTGGACTGGAGATGCTTATTCCCAGGCCAGTGGAACCATGCCGGTCTGCTGGGTCTTCCAGTGAAAATTGAGGAGCACTTTAGGTGGAAGGCGGAAGGAGACCCAGCGCAAAGCATGGGAGAGCCTTCTATAGTGCACAGGGGCCTGGTGTTTCCGGGAATGTGGAGGGTTTTCTCGTTTTCCGGAAATGCTACAGTGTTGCCAATGGTATTGTCCCACAATGTTGGCAAGAGCGTTTGTCCACCAAGGGAAGGAAGGGTGGGTCTAAAGAGGGACCACCGACTGGATGAGTAGATGGCCATTTGAGGGAATGCAAATGGAGAAACTGGGTCTTACCACAAGCCGGTTTTGGCTGCAACTTCTGGGAATGGATCCTCCTGATAGATGGTTGACTCTCGAGTTGGGGCATCAGAAGTGTTTCAGGAAAAAGCCTTAGTATCGTTGTGTGCTTTTGGTTTGCCCCTGAGGCTTCAGGCTCGGTGGTTGATGTGCCATATGATAGAGCATATACGCAGTTTGAATCCCGAATGAGCCACTATTGTGGCAGACCTCAGGAATGAATTTTTTTGGAGGAGGCACATGTGAACCCGAGACATCAGCTTCTAGTTTTTGAGCATAGGACAGTCGTGAATGGTTTGGGCAGAGGAAAGGCGTAACTGGGTCCAAAGTAGTTCCTAAGGATTGTTGCCTATGCCTGAAGGAAGTAGAGAGTGATGGAATTCACCTCTTTGCCAAGTGCCTTTCTAGGCGCTGGACAGGCGTTGAGGGTCTCCTCTCCTGCACAATTGTGGGGTACAGGCATCGGATCGTATGGTTGGGACTGGGGCTCCTGTTGGAATCTATGTCATGTGGGGCTCCGAGA
Source organism: Callospermophilus lateralis (assembly GCF_048772815.1). Lineage (NCBI taxonomy): Eukaryota > Metazoa > Chordata > Mammalia > Rodentia > Sciuridae > Callospermophilus > Callospermophilus lateralis. Next base: position 125,094,488 of record NC_135307.1, on the reverse strand, counting down.
TGCACGTGGCGATATCCCAGAAAGGCAGGAGGTCTCCAGAGGACGTACTTTCTCAAGTTGGTCCTTCCATGCTTGGACATCCCATGGAGGGAAGGTGTCAGGGTCACATTCGTTTGTAGGGTTGCAAGGAGATTCTCAGATGGGTTTCCTGTGGCTGGAAGAGTTTCCTGGGCAGCTCAGGAGCCCCATTGGAACTGAGATGAGGCAGGCATGGCATAGGAAACTGAAAAGGCTGCAGTCGCTAAGGAGTGTGTAGTGAGGAACAGCAGGCTGCGGAACAGGCCAGTCATGGTTATGTTTCATGGGCATCCCTCTCTTTTGTCTCCTTGCATACGCATGGCAGGTCGGGTTTCCTTGGACGGATTGAGGGTTGCCGCCGGCTCTTCTGGCTGTGGGAAGATACCCAGGGAGGACGGTGAACACCCGCATGCCCGTGCCCTCTGTTTCCTGAGTGTGGCCCTTCATAGCTGACGATGGTAAGAGTCTCCTTGCCCAGAGTCACCGAGGTTGCTCCTTGCCAGGTGAGGGTCACAAGCGTGGATCGATGATGACTCCCACAAAAACATTCCTTGGAAGCTGAACAAAATGAGTGAAAACTCTATACCGTCGTTCTCATCGAAACTGAGGTCCACCACGTAGCCCAGGGGGCTGCAGTGAGTTGGGTGGTGGAGGGGAGAACCCTGTGCCCCTTTTTCGACGAGGGCTCTGTGGGAATGGACCCTTTAAGGGAAGGCTCCTTCCAGCCGAGTTCAGGTGGCGTTAGGCTGAGTGTCAGTCCTCGTTTGGTTTCAGCATACATGGGTGATGCAGAGCTCAGGACGTTGACGAAGACCTTGGCCTGCCCGGGATTATATCCTAGTGGGTGTTCGGCTGTAGGGTTCAGCCGTACTAGGAGGTTCTGGGCCATGGCACAGGAGAAGAAGTTTCGTCCTCTTGTGGACTGGAGATGCTTATTCCCAGGACAGTGGAACCATGCCGGTCTGCTGGGTCTTCCAGTGAAAATTGAGGTCCACTTTAGGAGGAAGGCGGAGGCAGACCCAGCGCAAAGCATGGAAGACCCTTCTTTAAAGCACAGGGACCTGGTGTTTCCGGGAGTGTGGTGGGTTTTCTAGTTTTTTGGAAATTCTTCAGTGTTGCCAGTGGTATTGTCCCACAATGTTGGCAAGAGCGTTTGTCCACCAAGGGAAGGAATTGTGGGTCTCCAGTGGGACCAGCGCCTGGATGAGTAGATGGCCATTTGAGGGAATGCAAATGGAGAAAGTGGGTCTTACCACAAGCCGGTCCTTTGGCTGCCACTTTCGGGAATGGATCCCCCTGATAGATGGTTGGCTCTCGAGTTGGGGCATCAGAAGTGCTTCAGGAAAAAGCCTTAGTATCGTTGTGTGCTTTTGGTCCACCCGTGAGGCTTCAGGCACGGTGGTTGATGTGCCTTCTGATAGAGCATATACGCAGTTTGGATCCCGAATGAGCCACTGTTGTGGCAGACCTCAGGAATGAATTTTCTTGGAGGAGGCACATGTGAACCCGAGACATCAGCTTCTAGTTTTTGAGCATAGGACCGTCGTGAATGGTTTCGGCAGAGGAAAGGCGTAACTGGGTCCAAAGTAGTTCCTAAGGATTGTTGCCTATGCCTGAAGGAAGTAGATAGTGATGGAATTCACCTCTTTGCGAAGTGCCTTTCTAGGCGCTGGACAGGCGTTGAGGGTCTCCTCTCCTGCACAATTGTGGGGTACAGGCATCGGATCGTATGGTTGGGACTGGGGCTCCTGTTGGAATCTATGTCATGTGGGGCTCCGAGATGCACGTGGCGATATCCCAGAAAGGCAGGAGGTCTCCAGAGGACGTACTTTCTCAAGTTGGTCCTTCCATGCTTGGACATCCCATGGAGGGAAGGTGTCAGGGTCACATTCGTTTGTAGGGTTGCAAGGAGATTCTCAGATGGGTTTCCTGTGGCTGGAAGAGTTTCCTGGGCAGCTTAGGAGCCCCATTGGAACTGAGATGAGGCAGGCATGGCATAGGAAACTGAAAAGGCTGCAGTCCCTAAGGAGTGTGTAGTGAGGAACAGCAGGCTGCGGAGCAGGGCAGTCATGGTTATGTTTCATGGGCATCCCTCTCTTTTGTCTCTTTGGATACGCATGGCAGGTCGGGTTTCCTCGGACCGATTGAGGGTTGCCTCCGGCTCTTCTGCCTGTGGGAAGATACCCAGGGAGGACGGTGAACACCCGCATGCCCGTGCCCTCTGTTACCTGAGTGTGGCCCTTCATGGCTGACGATGGTAAGAGTCTCCTTGCCCAGAGTCACCGAGGTTGCTCCTTGCCAGGTGAGGGTCACAAGCGTGGATCGATGATGACTCCCAGAAAAACATTCCTTGGAAGCTGAACAAAATGAGTGAAAACTCTATACCGTCGTTCTCATCGAAACTGAGGTCCACCACGTAGCCCTGGGGGCTGCAGTGAATTTGGTGGTGGAGGGGAGAACCCTGTGCCCCTTTTTCGACGGGGGCTCTGTGGGAATGGACCCTGGAAGGGAAGGCTCCTTCCAGCCGAGTTCAGGTGGCTTTAGGCTCCGAGCCTGTTGTCCTCTGCGTGTCAGTCCTCGTTTGGTTTCAGCATGCATGGGTGATGCAGAGCTCAGGACGTTGAGGAAGACCTAGGCCTGCCCGGGATTATATCTTAGTGGGTGTTCGGCTGTAGGGTTCATCTGTACTAGGAGGTTCTGGGCCATGGCACAGGAGAAGAAGTTTTGTCCTCTTGTGGACTGGAGATGCTTATTCCCAGGCCAGTGGAACCATGCCGGTCTGCTGGGTCTTCCAGTGAAAATTGAGGAGCACTTTAGGTGGAAGGCGGAAGGAGACCCAGCGCAAAGCATGGGAGAGCCTTCTATAGTGCACAGGGGCCTGGTGTTTCCGGGAATGTGGAGGGTTTTCTCGTTTTCCGGAAATGCTACAGTGTTGCCAATGGTATTGTCCCACAATGTTGGCAAGAGCGTTTGTCCACCAAGGGAAGGAAGGGTGGGTCTAAAGAGGGACCACCGACTGGATGAGTAGATGGCCATTTGAGGGAATGCAAATGGAGAAACTGGGTCTTACCACAAGCCGGTTTTGGCTGCAACTTCTGGGAATGGATCCTCCTGATAGATGGTTGACTCTCGAGTTGGGGCATCAGAAGTGTTTCAGGAAAAAGCCTTAGTATCGTTGTGTGCTTTTGGTTTGCCCCTGAGGCTTCAGGCTCCGTGGTTGATGTGCCATATGACAGAGCATATACGCAGTTTGAATCCCGAATGAGCCACTATTGTGGCAGACCTCAGGAATGAATTTTTTTGGAGGAGGCACATGTGAACCCGAGACATCAGCTTCTAGTTTTTGAGCATAGGACAGTCGTGAATGGTTTGGGCAGAGGAAAGGCGTAACTGGGTCCAAAGTAGTTCCTAAGGATTGTTGCCTATGCCTGAAGGAAGTAGAGAGTGATGGAATTCACCTCTTTGCCAAGTGCCTTTCTAGGCGCTGGACAGGCGTTGAGGGTCTCCTCTCCTGCACAATTGTGGGGTACAGGCATCGGATCGTATGGTTGGGACTGGGGCTCCTGTTGGAATCTATGTCATGTGGGGCTCCGAGATGCACGTGGCGATATCCCAGAAAGGCAGGAGGTCTCCAGAGGACGTACTTTCTCAAGTTGGTCCTTCCATGCTTGGACATCCCATGGAGGGAAGGTGTCAGGGTCACATTCGTTTGTAGGGTTGCAAGGAGATTCTCAGATGGGTTTCCTGTGGCTGGAAGAGTTTCCTGGGCAGCTCAGGAGCCCCATTGGAACTGAGATGAGGCAGGCATGGCATAGGAAACTGAAAAGGCTGCAGTCCCTAAGGAGTGTGTAGTGAGGAACAGCAGGCTGCGGAACAGGCCAGTCATGGTTATGTTTCATGGGCATCCCTCTCTTTTGTCTCCTTGCATACGCATGGCAGGTCGGGTTTCCTTGGACGGATTGAGGGTTGCCGCCGGCTCTTCTGGCTGTGGGAAGATACCCAGGGAGGACGGTGAACACCCGCATGCCCGTGCCCTCTGTTTCCTGAGTGTGGCCCTTCATAGCTGACGATGGTAAGAGTCTCCTTGCCCAGAGTCACCGAGGTTGCTCCTTGCCAGGTGAGGGTCACAAGCGTGGATCGATGATGACTCCCACAAAAACATTCCTTGGAAGCTGAACAAAATGAGTGAAAACTCTATACCGTCGTTCTCATCGAAACTGAGGTCCACCACGTAGCCCAGGGGGCTGCAGTGAGTTGGGTGGTGGAGGGGAGAACCCTGTGCCCCTTTTTCGACGAGGGCTCTGTGGGAATGGACCCTTTAAGGGAAGGCTCCTTCCAGCCGAGTTCAGGTGGCGTTAGGCTGAGTGTCAGTCCTCGTTTGGTTTCAGCATACATGGGTGATGCAGAGCTCAGGACGTTGAGGAAGACCTTGGCCTGCCCGGGATTATATCCTAGTGGGTGTTCGGCTGTAGGGTTCAGCCGTACTAGGAGGTTCTGGGCCATGGCACAGGAGAAGAAGTTTCGTCCTCTTGTGGACTGGAGATGCTTATTCCCAGGACAGTGGAACCATGCCGGTCTGCTGGGTCTTCCAGTGAAAATTGAGGTCCACTTTAGGAGGAAGGCGGAGGCAGACCCAGCGCAAAGCATGGAAGACCCTTCTTTAAAGCACAGGGACCTGGTGTTTCCGGGAGTGTGGTGGGTTTTCTAGTTTTTTGGAAATTCTTCAGTGTTGCCAGTGGTATTGTCCCACAATGTTGGCAAGAGCGTTTGTCCACCAAGGGAAGGAATTGTGGGTCTCCAGTGGGACCAGCGCCTGGATGAGTAGATGGCCATTTGAGGGAATGCAAATGGAGAAAGTGGGTCTTACCACAAGCCGGTCCTTTGGCTGCCACTTTCGGGAATGGATCCCCCTGATAGATGGTTGGCTCTCGAGTTGGGGCATCAGAAGTGCTTCAGGAAAAAGCCTTAGTATCGTTGTGTGCTTTTGGTCCACCCGTGAGGCTTCAGGCACGGTGGTTGATGTGCCTTCTGATAGAGCATATACGCAGTTTGGATCCCGAATGAGCCACTGTTGTGGCAGACCTCAGGAATGAATTTTCTTGGAGGAGGCACATGTGAACCCGAGACATCAGCTTCTAGTTTTTGAGCATAGGACAGTCGTGAATGGTTTCGGCAGAGGAAAGGCGTAACTGGGTCCAAAGTAGTTCCTAAGGATTGTTGCCTATGCCTGAAGGAAGTAGAGAGTGATGGAATTCACCTCTTTGCCAAGTGCCTTTCTAGGCGCTGGACAGGCGTTGAGGGTCTCCTCTCCTGCACAATTGTGGGGTTCAGGCTTCGGAGCGTATGGTTGGGACTGGGGCTCCTGTTGGAATCTATGTCAGGTGGGGCTCCGAGATGCACGTGGCGATGTCCCAGAAAGGCAGGAGGTCTCCAGAGGATGTACTTTCTCAAGTTGGTCCTTCCATGCTTGGACATCCCATGGAGGGAAGGTGTCAGGGTCACATTCGTTTGTAGGGTTGGAAGGAGATTCTCAGATGGGTTTCCTGTGGCTGGAAGAGTTTCCTGGGCAGCTCAGGAGCCCCATTGGAACTGAGATGAGGCAGGCATGGCATAGGAAACTGAAAAGGCTGCAGTCCCTAAGGAGTGTGTAGTGAGGAACAGCAGGCTGCGGAACAGGCCAGTCATGGTTATGTTTCATGGGCATCCCTCTCTTTTGTCTCCTTGCATACGCATGGCAGGTCGGGTTTCCTTGGACGGAATGAGGGTTGCCGCCGGCACTTCTGGCTGTGGGAAGATACCCAGGGAGGACGGGGAACACCCGCATGCCCGTGCCCTCTGTTACCTGAGTGTGGCCCTTCATAGCTGACGATGGTAAGAGTCTCCTTGCTCCAAGTCACCGAGGTTGCTCATTGCCAGGTGAGGTTCACAAGCGTGGATCGATGATGACTCCCACAAAAACATTCCTTGGAAGCTGAACAAAATGAGTGAAAACTCTATACCGTCTTTCTCATCGAAACTGAGGTCCACCACGTAGCCCAGGGGGCTGCAGTGAGTTGGGTGGTGGAGGGGAGAACCCTGTGCCCCTTTTTCGACGAGGGCTCTGTGGGAATTGACCCTTTAACGGAAGGCTTCTTCCAGCCGAGTTCAGGTGGCGTTAGGCTGAGTGTCAGTCCTCGTTTGGTTTCAGCATTCATGGGTGATGCAGAGCTCAGGACGTTGACGAAGACCTTGGCCTGCCCGGGATTATATCCTAGTGGGTGTTCGGCTGTAGGGTTCAGCCGTACTAGGAGGTTCTGGGCCATGGCACAGGAGAAGAAGTTTCGTCCTCTTGTGGACTGGAGATGCTTATTCCCAGGACAGTGGAACCATGCCGGTCTGCTGGGTCTTCCAGTGAAAATTGAGGTCCACTTTAGGAGGAAGGCGGAGGCAGACCCAGCGCAAAGCATGGAAGACCCTTCTTTAAAGCACAGGGACCTGGTGTTTCCGGGAGTGTGGTGGGTTTTCTAGTTTTTTGGAAATTCTTCAGTGTTGCCAGTGGTATTGTCCCACAATGTTGGCAAGAGCGTTTGTCCACCAAGGGAAGGAATTGTGGGTCTCCAGTGGGACCAGCGCCTGGATGAGTAGATGGCCATTTGAGGGAATGCAAATGGAGAAAGTGGGTCTTACCACAAGCCGGTCCTTTGGCTGCCACTTTCGGGAATGGATCCCCCTGATAGATGGTTGGCTCTCGAGTTGGGGCATCAGAAGTGCTTCAGGAAAAAGCCTTAGTATCGTTGTGTGCTTTTGGTCCACCCGTGAGGCTTCAGGCACGGTGGTTGATGTGCCTTCTGATAGAGCATATACGCAGTTTGGATCCCGAATGAGCCACTGTTGTGGCAGACCTCAGGAATGAATTTTTTTGGAGGAGGCACATGTGAACCCGAGACATCAGCTTCTAGTTTTTGAGCATAGGACAGTCGTGAATGGTTTGGGCAGAGGAAAGGCGTAACTGGGTCCAAAGTAGTTCCTAAGGATTGTTGCCTATGCCTGAAGGAAGTAGAGAGTGATGGAATTCACCTCTTTGCCAAGTGCCTTTCTAGGCGCTGGACAGGCGTTGAGGGTCTCCTCTCCTGCACAATTGTGGGGTTCAGGCTTCGGAGCGTATGGTTGGGACTGGGGCTCCTGTTGGAATCTATGTCATGTGGGGCTCCGAGATGCACGTGGCGATATCCCAGAAAGGCAGGAGGTCTCCAGAGGACGTACTTTCTCAAGTTGGTCCTTCCATGCTTGGACATCCCATGGAGGGAAGGTGTCAGGGTCACATTCGTTTGTAGGGTTGGAAGGAGATTCTCAGATGGGTTTCCTGTGGCTGGAAGAGTTTCCTGGGCAGCTCAGGAGCCCCATTGGAACTGAGATGAGGCAGGCATGGCATCGGAAACTGAAAAGGCTGCAGTCCCTAAGGAGTGTGTAGTGAGGAACAGCAGGCTGCGGAACAGGCCAGTCATGGTTATGTTTCATGGACATCCCTCTCTTTTGTCTCCTTGCATACGCATGGCAGGTCGGGTTTCCTTGGACGGATTGAGGGTTGCCGCCGGCTCTTCTGGCTGTGGGAAGATACCCAGGGAGGACGGTGAACACCCGCATGCCCGTGCCCTCTGTTTCCTGAGTGTGGCCCTTCATAGCTGACGATGGTAAGAGTCTCCTTGCCCAGAGTCACCGAGGTTGCTCCTTGCCAGGTGAGGTTCACAAGCGTGGATCGATGATGACTCCCACAAAAACATTCCTTGGAAGCTGAACAAAATGAGTGAAAACTCTATACCGTCGTTCTCATCGAAACTGAGGTCCACCACGTAGCCCAGGGGGCTGCAGTGAGTTGGGTGGTGGAGGGGAGAACCCTGTGCCCCTTTTTCGTCGAGGGCTCTGTGGGAATGGACCCTTTAAGGGAAGGCTCCTTCCAGCCGAGTTCAGGTGTCGTTAGGCTGAGTGTCAGTCCTCGTTTGGTTTCAGCATACATGGGTGATGCAGAGCTCAGGACGTTGACGAAGACCTTGGCCTGCCCGGGATTATATCCTAGTGGGTGTTCGGCTGTAGGGTTCAGCCGTACTAGGAGGTTCTGGGCCATGGCACAGGAGAAGAAGTTTCGTCCTCTTGTGGACTGGAGATGCTTATTCCCAGGACAGTGGAACCATGCCGGTCTGCTGGTCTTCCAGTGAAAATTGAGGTCTACTTTAGGAGGAAGGCGGAGGCAGACCCAGCGCAAAGCATGGAAGACCCTTCTTTAAAGCACAGGGACCTGGTGTTTCCGGGAGTGTGGTGGGTTTTCTAGTTTTTTGGAAGTTCTTCAGTGTTGCCAGTGGTATTGTCTCACAATGTTGGCAAGAGCGTTTGTCCACCAAGGGAAGGAATTGTGGGTCTCAAGTGGGACCAGCGCCTGGATGAGTAGATGGCCATTTGAGGGAATGCAAATGGAGAAAGTGGGTCTTACCACAAGCCGGTCCTTTGACTGCCACTTTCGGGAATGGATCCCCCTGATAGATGGTTGGCTCTCGAGTTGGGGCATCAGAAGTGCTTCAGGAAAAAGCCTTAGTATCGTTGTGTGCTTTTGGTCCACCCGTGAGGCTTCAGGCACGGTGGTTGATGTGCCTTCTGATAGAGCATATACGCAGTTTGGATCCCGAATGAGCCACTGTTGTGGCAGACCTCAGGAATGAATTTTTTTGGAGGAGGCACATGTGAACCCGAGACATCAGCTTCTAGTTTTTGAGCATAGGACAGTCGTGAATGGTTTGGGCAGAGGAAAGGCGTAACTGGGTCCAAAGTAGTTCCTAAGGATTGTTGCCTATGCCTGAAGGAAGTAGAGAGTGATGGAATTCACCTCTTTGCCAAGTGCCTTTCTAGGCGCTGGACAGGCGTTGAGGGTCTCCTCTCCTGCACAATTGTGGGGTTCAGGCTTCGGAGCGTATGGTTGGGACTGGGGCTCCTGTTGGAATCTATGTCATGTGGGGCTCCGAGATGCACGTGGCGATGTCCCAGAAAGGCAGGAGGTCTCCAGAGGACGTACTTTCTCAAGTTGGTCCTTCCATGCTTGGACATCCCATGGAGGGAAGGTGTCAGGGTCACATTCGTTTGTAGGGTTGGATGGAGATTCTCAGATGGGTTTCCTGTGGCTTGAAGAGTTTCCTGGGCAGCTTAGGAGCCCCATTGGAACTGAGATGAGGCAGGCATGGCATAGGAAACTGAAAAGGCTGCAGTCCCTAAGGAGTGTGTAGTGAGGAACAGCAGGCTGCGGAGCAGGGCAGTCATGGTTATGTTTCATGGGCATCCCTCTCTTTTGTCTCTTTGCATACACATGGCAGGTCGGGTTTCCTCGGACCGATTGAGGGTTGCCTCCGGCTCTTCTGCTGTGGGAAGATACCCAGGGAGGACGGTGAACACCCGCATGCCCGTGCCCTCTGTTACCTGAGTGTGGCCCTTCATGGCTGACGATGGTAAGAGTCTCCTTGCCCAGAGTCACCGAGGTTGCTCCTTGCCAGGTGAGGGTCACAAGCGTGGATCGATGATGACTCCCACAAAAACATTCCTTGGAAGCTGAACAAAATGAGTGAAAACTCTATACCGTCGTTCTCATCGAAACTGAGGTCCACCACGTAGCCCAGGGGGCTGCAGTGAATTTGGTGGTGGACGGGAGAACCCTGTACCCCTTTTTCGACGGGGGCTCTGTGGGAATGGACCCTGGAAGGGAAGGCTCCTTCCAGCCGAGTTCAGGTGGCTTTAGGCTCCGAGCCTGTTGTCCTCTGCGTGTCAGTCCTCGTTTGGTTTCAGCATGCATGGGTGATGCAGAGCTCAGGACGTTGAGGAAGACCTAGGCCTGCCCGGGATTATATCTTAGTGGGTGTTCGGCTGTAGGGTTCATCTGTACTAGGAGGTTCTGGGCCATGGCACAGGAGAAGAAGTTTTGTCCTCTTGTGGACTGGAGATGCTTATTCCCAGGCCAGTGGAACCATGCCGGTCTGCTGGGTCTTCCAGTGAAAATTGAGGAGCACTTTAGGTGGAAGGCGGAAGGAGACCCAGCGCAAAGCATGGGAGAGGCTTCTATAGTGCACAGGGGCCTGGTGTTTCCGGGAATGTGGAGGGTTTTCTCGTTTTCCGGAAATGCTACAGTGTTGCCAATGGTATTGTCCCACAATGTTGGCAAGAGCGTTTGTCCACCAAGGGAAGGAAGGGTGGGTCTAAAGAGGGACCACCGACTGGATGAGTAGATGGCCATTTGAGGGAATGCAAATGGAGAAACTGGGTCTTACCACAAGCCGGTTTTGGCTGCAACTTCTGGGAATGGATCCTCCTGATAGATGGTTGACTCTCGAGTTGGGGCATCAGAAGTGTTTCAGGAAAAAGCCTTAGTATCGTTGTGTGCTTTTGGTTTGCCCCTGAGGCTTCAGGCTCGGTGGTTGATGTGCCATATGATAGAGCATATACGCAGTTTGAATCCCGAATGAGCCACTATTGTGGCAGACCTCAGGAATGAATTTTTTTGGAGGAGGCACATGTGAACCCGAGACATCAGCTTCTAGTTTTTGAGCATAGGACAGTCGTGAATGGTTTGGGCAGAGGAAAGGCGTAACTGGGTCCAAAGTAGTTCCTAAGGATTGTTGCCTATGCCTGAAGGAAGTAGAGAGTGATGGAATTCACCTCTTTGCCAAGTGCCTTTCTAGGCGCTGGACAGGCGTTGAGGGTCTCCTCTCCTGCACAATTGTGGGGTACAGGCATCGGATCGTATGGTTGGGACTGGGGCTCCTGTTGGAATCTATGTCAGGTGGGGCTCCGAGATGCACGTGGCGATATCCCAGAAAGGCAGGAGGTCTCCAGAGGACGTACTTTCTCAAGTTGGTCCTTCCATGCTTGGACATCCCATGGAGGGAAGGTGTCAGGGTCACATTCGTTTGTAGGGTTGGAAGGAGATTCTCAGATGGGTTTCCTGTGGCTGGAAGAGTTTCCTGGGCAGCTCAGGAGCCCCATTGGAACTGAGATGAGGCAGGCATGGCATAGGAAACTGAAAAGGCTGCAGTCCCTAAGGAGTGTGTAGTGAGGAACAGCAGGCTGCGGAACAGGCCAGTCATGGTTATGTTTCATGGGCATCCCTCTCTTTTGTCTCCTTGCATACGCATGGCAGGTCGGGTTTCCTTGGACGGATTGAGGGTTGCCGCCGGCTCTTCTGGCTGTGGGAAGATACCCAGGGAGGACGGTGAACACCCGCATGCCCGTGCCCTCTGTTTCCTGAGTGTGGCCCTTCATAGCTGACGATGGTAAGAGTCTCCTTGCCCAGAGTCACCGAGGTTGCTCCTTGCCAGGTGAGGGTCACAAGCGTGGATCGATGATGACTCCCACAAAAACATTCCTTGGAAGCTGAACAAAATGAGTGAAAACTCTATACCGTCGTTCTCATCGAAACTGAGGTCCACCACGTAGCCCAGGGGGCTGCAGTGAGTTGGGTGGTGGAGGGGAGAACCCTGTGCCCCTTTTTCGACGAGGGCTCTGTGGGAATGGACCCTTTAAGGAAGGCTCCTTCCAGCCGAGTTCAGGTGGCGTTAGGCTGAGTGTCAGTCCTCGTTTGGTTTCAGCATACATGGGTGATGCAGAGCTCAGGACGTTGACGAAGACCTTGGCCTGCCCGGGATTATATCCTAGTGGGTGTTCGGCTGTAGGGTTCAGCCGTACTAGGAGGTTCTGGGCCATGGCACAGGAGAAGAAGTTTCGTCCTCTTGTGGACTGGAGATGCTTATTCCCAGGACAGTGGAACCATGCCGGTCTGCTGGGTCTTCCAGTGAAAATTGAGGTCCACTTTAGGAGGAAGGCGGAGGCAGACCCAGCGCAAAGCATGGAAGACCCTTCTTTAAAGCACAGGGACCTGGTGTTTCCGGGAGTGTGGTGGGTTTTCTAGTTTTTTGGAAATTCTTCAGTGTTGCCAGTGGTATTGTCCCACAATGTTGGCAAGAGCGTTTGTCCACCAAGGGAAGGAATTGTGGGTCTCCAGTGGGACCAGCGCCTGGATGAGTAGATGGCCATTTGAGGGAATGCAAATGGAGAAGGTGGGTCTTACCACAAGCCGGTCCTTTGGCTGCCACTTTCGGGAATGGATCCCCTGATAGATGGTTGGCTCTCGAGTTGGGGCATCAGAAGTGCTTCAGGAAAAAGCCTTAGTATCGTTGTGTGCTTTTGGTCCACCCGTGAGGCTTCAGGCACGGTGGTTGATGTGCCTTCTGATAGAGCATATACGCAGTTTGGATCCCGAATGAGCCACTGTTGTGGCAGACCTCAGGAATGAATTTTTTTGGAGGAGGCACATGTGAACCCGAGACATCAGCTTCTAGTTTTTGAGCATAGGACAGTCGTGAATGGTTTGGGCAGAGGAAAGGCGTAACTGGGTCCAAAGTAGTTCCTAAGGATTGTTGCCTATGCCTGAAGGAAGTAGAGAGTGATGGAATTCACCTCTTTGCCAAGTGCCTTTCTAGGCGCTGGACAGGCATTGAGGGTCTCCTCTCCTGCACAATTGTGGGGTACAGGCATCGGATCGTATGGTTGGGACTGGGGCTCCTGTTGGAATCTATGTCATGTGGGGCTCCGAGATGCACGTGGCGATATCCCAGAAAGGCAGGAGGTCTCCAGAGGACGTACTTTCTCAAGTTGGTCCTTCCATGCTTGGACATCCCATGGAGGGAAGGTGTCAGGGTCACATTCGTTTGTAGGGTTGGAAGGAGATTCTCATATGGGTTTCCTGTGGCTGGAAGAGTTTCCTGGGCAGCTCAGGAGCCCCATTGGAACTGAGATGAGGCAGGCATGGCATAGGAAACTGAAAAGGCTGCAGTCCCTAAGGAGTGTGTAGTGAGGAACAGCAGGCTGCGGAACAGGCCAGTCATGGTTATGTTTCATGGGCATCCCTCTCTTTTGTCTCCTTGCATACGCATGGCAGGTCGGGTTTCCTTGGACGGAATGAGGGTTGCCGCCGGCACTTCTGGCTGTGGGAAGATACCCAGGGAGGACGGGGAACACCCGCATGCCCGTGCCCTCTGTTACCTGAGTGTGGCCCTTCATAGCTGACGATGGTAAGAGTCTCCTTGCTCCAAGTCACCGAGGTTGCTCATTGCCAGGTGAGGTTCACAAGCGTGGATCGATGATGACTCCCACAAAAACATTCCTTGGAAGCTGAACAAAATGAGTGAAAACTCTATACCGTCGTTCTCATCGAAACTGAGGTCCACCACGTAGCCCAGGGGGCTGCAGTGAGTTGGGTGGTGGAGGGGAGAACCCTGTGCCCCTTTTTCGACGAGGGCTCTGTGGGAATGGACCCTTTAACGGAAGGCTTCTTCCAGCCGAGTTCAGGTGGCGTTAGGCTGAGTGTCAGTCCTCGTTTGGTTTCAGCATTCATGGGTGATGCAGAGCTCAGGACGTTGACGAAGACCTTGGCCTGCCCGGGATTATATCCTAGTGGGTGTTCGGCTGTAGGGTTCAGCCGTACTAGGAGGTTCTGGGCCATGGCACAGGAGAAGAAGTTTCGTCCTCTTGTGGACTGGAGATGCTTATTCCCAGGACAGTGGAACCATGCCGGTCTGCTGGGTCTTCCAGTGAAAATTGAGGTCCACTTTAGGAGGAAGGCGGAGGCAGACCCAGCGCAAAGCATGGAAGACCCTTCTTTAAAGCACAGGGACCTGGTGTTTCCGGGAGTGTGGTGGGTTTTCTAGTTTTTTGGAAATTCTTCAGTGTTGAGAGTGGTATTGTCCCACAATGTTGGCAAGAGCGTTTGTCCACCAAGGGAAGGAATTGTGGGTCTCCAGTGGGACCAGCGCCTGGATGAGTAGATGGCCATTTGAGGGAATGCAAATGGAGAAAGTGGGTCTTACCACAAGCCGGTCCTTTGGCTGCCACTTTCGGGAATGGATCCCCCTGATAGATGGTTGGCTCTCGAGTTGGGGCATCAGAAGTGCTTCAGGAAAAAGCCTTTGTATCGTTGTGTGCTTTTGGTCCACCCGTGAGGCTTCAGGCACGGTGGTTGATGTGCCTTCTGATAGAGCATATACGCAGTTTGGATCCCGAATGAGCCACTGTTGTGGCAGACCTCAGGAATGAATTTTTTTGGAGGAGGCACATGTGAACCCGAGACATCAGCTTCTAGTTTTTGAGCATAGGACAGTCGTGAATGGTTTGGGCAGAGGAAAGGCGTAACTGGGTCCAAAGTAGTTCCTAAGGATTGTTGCCTATGCCTGAAGGAAGTAGAGAGTGATGGAATTCACCTCTTTGCCAAGTGCCTTTCTAGGCGCTGGACAGGCGTTGAGGGTCTCCTCTCCTGCACAATTGTGGGGTACAGGCATCGGATCGTATGGTTGGGACTGGGGCTCCTGTTGGAATCTATGTCATGTGGGGCTCCGAGATGCACGTGGCGATATCCCAGAAAGGCAGGAGGTCTCCAGAGGACGTACTTTCTCAAGTTGGTCCTTCCATGCTTGGACATCCCATGGAGGGAAGGTGTCAGGGTCACATTCGTTTGTAGGGTTGGAAGGAGATTCTCAGATGGGTTTCCTGTGGCTGGAAGAGTTTCCTGGGCAGCTCAGGAGCCCCATTGGAACTGAGATGAGGCAGGCATGGCATAGGAAACTGAAAAGGCTGCAGTCCCTAAGGAGTGTGTAGTGAGGAACAGCAGGCTGCGGAACAGGCCAGTCATGGTTATGTTTCATGGGCATCCCTCTCTTTTGTCTCCTTGCATACGCATGGCAGGTCGGGTTTCCTTGGACGGATTGAGGGTTGCCGCCGGCTCTTCTGGCTGTGGGAAGATACCCAGGGAGGACGGTGAACACCCGCATGCCCGTGCCCTCTGTTTCCTGAGTGTGGCCCTTCATAGCTGACGATGGTAAGAGTCTCCTTGCCCAGAGTCACCGAGGTTGCTCCTTGCCAGGTGATGTTCACAAGCGTGGATCGATGATGACTCCCACAAAAACATTCCTTGGAAGCTGAACAAAATGAGTGAAAACTCTATACCGTCGTTCTCATCGAAACTGAGGTCCACCACGTAGCCCAGGGGGCTGCAGTGAGTTGGGTGGTGGAGGGGAGAACCCTGTGCCCCTTTTTCGACGAGGGCTCTGTGGGAATGGACCCTTTAAGGGAAGGCTCCTTCCAGCCGAGTTCAGGTGGCGTTAGGCTGAGTGTCAGTCCTCGTTTGGTTTCAGCATACATGGGTGATGCAGAGCTCAGGACGTTGAGGAAGACCTTGGCCTGCCCGGGATTATATCCTAGTGGGTGTTCGGCTGTAGGGTTCAGCCGTACTAGGAGGTTCTGGGCCATGGCACAGGAGAAGAAGTTTCGTCCTCTTGTGGACTGGAGATGCTTATTCCCAGGACAGTGGAACCATGCCGGTCTGCTGGGTCTTCCAGTGAAAATTGAGGTCCACTTTAGGAGGAAGGCGGAGGCAGACCCAGCGCAAAGCATGGAAGACCCTTCTTTAAAGCACAGGGACCTGGTGTTTCCGGGAGTGTGGTGGGTTTTCTAGTTTTTTGGAAATTCTTCAGTGTTGCCAGTGGTATTGTCCCACAATGTTGGCAAGAGCGTTTGTCCACCAAGGGAAGGAATTGTGGGTCTCCAGTGGGACCAGCGCCTGGATGAGTAGATGGCCATTTGAGGGAATGCAAATGGAGAAGGTGGGTCTTACCACAAGCCGGTCCTTTGGCTGCCACTTTCGGGAATGGATCCCCTGATAGATGGTTGGCTCTCGAGTTGGGGCATCAGAAGTGCTTCAGGAAAAAGCCTTAGTATCGTTGTGTGCTTTTGGTCCACCCGTGAGGCTTCAGGCACGGTGGTTGATGTGCCTTCTGATAGAGCATATACGCAGTTTGGATCCCGAATGAGCCACTGTTGTGGCAGACCTCAGGAATGAATTTTTTTGGAGGAGGCACATGTGAACCCGAGACATCAGCTTCTAGTTTTTGAGCATAGGACAGTCGTGAATGGTTTGGGCAGAGGAAAGGCGTAACTGGGTCCAAAGTAGTTCCTAAGGATTGTTGCCTATGCCTGAAGGAAGTAGAGAGTGATGGAATTCACCTCTTTGCCAAGTGCCTTTCTAGGCGCTGGACAGGCATTGAGGGTCTCCTCTCCTGCACAATTGTGGGGTACAGGCATCGGATCGTATGGTTGGGACTGGGGCTCCTGTTGGAATCTATGTCATGTGGGGCTCCGAGATGCACGTGGCGATATCCCAGAAAGGCAGGAGGTCTCCAGAGGACGTACTTTCTCAAGTTGGTCCTTCCATGCTTGGACATCCCATGGAGGGAAGGTGTCAGGGTCACATTCGTTTGTAGGGTTGGAAGGAGATTCTCAGATGGGTTTCCTGTGGCTGGAAGAGTTTCCTGGGCAGCTCAGGAGCCCCATTGGAACTGAGATGAGGCAGGCATGGCATAGGAAACTGAAAAGGCTGCAGTCCCTAAGGAGTGTGTAGTGAGGAACAGCAGGCTGCGGAACAGGCCAGTCATGGTTATGTTTCATGGGCATCCCTCTCTTTTGTCTCCTTGCATACGCATGGCAGGTCGGGTTTCCTTGGACGGAATGAGGGTTGCCGCCGGCTCTTCTGGCTGTGGGAAGATACCCAGGGAGGACGGGGAACACCCGCATGCCCGTGCCCTCTGTTACCTGAGTGTGGCCCTTCATAGCTGACGATGGTAAGAGTCTCCTTGCTCCAAGTCACCGAGGTTGCTCATTGCCAGGTGAGGTTCACAAGCGTGGATCGATGATGACTCCCACAAAAACATTCCTTGGAAGCTGAACAAAATGAGTGAAAACTCTATACCGTCGTTCTCATCGAAACTGAGGTCCACCACGTAGCCCAGGGGGCTGCAGTGAGTTGGGTGGTGGAGGGGAGAACCCTGTGCCCCTTTTTCGACGAGGGCTCTGTGGGAATGGACCCTTTAACGGAAGGCTTCTTCCAGCCGAGTTCAGGTGGCGTTAGGCTGAGTGTCAGTCCTCGTTTGGTTTCAGCATTCATGGGTGATGCAGAGCTCAGGACGTTGACGAAGACCTTGGCCTGCCCGGGATTATATCCTAGTGGGTGTTCGGCTGTAGGGTTCAGCCGTACTAGGAGGTTCTGGGCCATGGCACAGGAGAAGAAGTTTCGTCCTCTTGTGGACTGGAGATGCTTATTCGCAGGACAGTGGAACCATGCCGGTCTACTGTGTCTTCCAGTGAAAATTGAGGTCCACTTTAGGAGGAAGGCGGAGGCAGACCCAGCGCAAAGCATGGAAGACCCTTCTTTAAAGCACAGGGACCTGGTGTTTCCGGGAGTGTGGTGGGTTTTCTAGTTTTTTGGAAATTCTTCAGTGTTGCCAGTGGTATTGTCCCACAATGTTGGCAAGAGCGTTTGTCCACCAAGGGAAGGAATTGTGGGTCTCCAGTGGGACCAGCGCCTGGATGAGTAGATGGCCATTTGAGGGAATGCAAATGGAGAAAGTGGGTCTTACCACAAGCCGGTCCTTTGGCTGCCACTTTCGGGAATGGATCCCCCTGATAGATGGTTGGCTCTCGAGTTGGGGCATCAGAAGTGCTTCAGGAAAAAGCCTTTGTATCGTTGTGTGCTTTTGGTCCACCCGTGAGGCTTCAGGCACGGTGGTTGATGTGCCTTCTGATAGAGCATATACGCAGTTGGATCCCGAATGAGCCACTGTTGTGGCAGACCTCAGGAATGAATTTTTTTGGAGGAGGCACATGTGAACCCGAGACATCAGCTTCTAGTTTTTGAGCATAGGACAGTCGTGAATGGTTTGGGCAGAGGAAAGGCGTAACTGGGTCCAAAGTAGTTCCTAAGGATTGTTGCCTATGCCTGAAGGAAGTAGAGAGTGATGGAATTCACCTCTTTGCCAAGTGCCTTTCTAGGCGCTGGACAGGCATTGAGGGTCTCCTCTCCTGCACAATTGTGGGGTACAGGCATCGGATCGTATGGTTGGGACTGGGGCTCCTGTTGGAATCTATGTCATGTGGGGCTCCGAGATGCACGTGGCGATATCCCAGAAAGGCAGGAGGTCTCCAGAGGACGTACTTTCTCAAGTTGGTCCTTCCATGCTTGGACATCCCATGGAGGGAAGGTGTCAGGGTCACATTCGTTTGTAGGGTTGGAAGGAGATTCTCAGATGGGTTTCCTGTGGCTGGAAGAGTTTCCTGGGCAGCTCAGGAGCCCCATTGGAACTGAGATGAGGCAGGCATGGCATACGAAACTGAAAAGGCTGCAGTCCCTAAGGAGTGTGTAGTGAGGAACAGCAGGCTGCGGAACAGGCCAGTCATGGTTATGTTTCATGGGCATCCCTCTCTTTTGTCTCCTTGCATACGCACGGCAGGTCGGGTTTCCTTGGACGGATTGAGGGTTGCCGCCGGCTCTTCTGGCTGTGGGAAGATACCCAGGGAGGACGGTGAACACCCGCATGCCCGTGCCCTCTGTTTCCTGAGTGTGGCCCTTCATAGCTGACGATGGTAAGAGTCTCCTTGCCCAGAGTCACCGAGGTTGCTCCTTGCCAGGTGAGGTTCACAAGCGTGGATCGATGATGACTCCCACAAAAACATTCCTTGGAAGCTGAACAAAATGAGTGAAAACTCTATACCGTCGTTCTCATCGAAACTGAGGTCCACCACGTAGCCCAGGGGGCTGCAGTGAGTTGGGTGGTGGAGGGGAGAACCCTGTGCCCCTTTTTCGACGAGGGCTCTGTGGGAATGGACCCTTTAAGGGAAGGCTCCTTCCAGCCGAGTTCAGGTGGCGTTAGGCTGAGTGTCAGTCCTCGTTTGGTTTCAGCATACATGGGTGATGCAGAGCTCAGGACGTTGACGAAGACCTTGGCCTGCCCGGGATTATATCCTAGTGGGTGTTCGGCTGTAGGGTTCAGCCGTACTAGGAGGTTCTGGGCCATGGCACAGGAGAAGAAGTTTCGTCCTCTTGTGGACTGGAGATGCTTATTCCCAGGACAGTGGAACCATGCCGGTCTGCTGGGTCTTCCAGTGAAAATTGAGGTCCACTTTAGGAGGAATGCGGAGGCAGACCCAGCGCAAAGCATGGAAGACCCTTCTTTAAAGCACAGGGACCTGGTGTTTCCGGGAGTGTGGTGGGTTTTCTAGTTTTTTGGAAATTCTTCAGTGTTGCCAGTGGTATTGTCCCACAATGTTGGCAAGAGCGTTTGTCCACCAAGGGAAGGAATTGTGGGTCTCCAGTGGGACCAGCGCCTGGATGAGTAGATGGCCATTTGAGGGAATGCAAATGGAGAAAGTGGGTCTTACCACAAGGCGGTCCTTTGGCTGCCACTTTCGGGAATGGATCCCCCTGATAGATGGTTGGCTCTCGAGTTGGGGCATCAGAAGTGTTTCAGGAAAAAGCCTTAGTAACGTTGTGTGCTTTTGGTTTGCCCCTGAGGCTTCAGGCTCCGTGGTTGATGTGCCATATGTCAGAGCATATACGCAGTTTGAATCCCGAATGAGCCACTGTTGTGGCAGACCTCAGGAATGAATTTTTTTGGAGGAGGCACATGTGAACCCGAGACATCAGCTTCTAGTTTTTGAGCATAGGACAGTCGTGAATGGTTTGGGCAGAGGAAAGGCGTAACTGGGTCCAAAGTAGTTCCTAAGGATTGTTGCCTATGCCTGAAAGAAGTAGAGAGTGATGGAATTCACCTCTTTGCCAAGTGCCTTTCTAGGAGCTGGACAGGCTTTGAGGGTCTCCTCTCCTGCACAATTGTGGGGTTCAGTATTCGGAGCGTATGGTTGGGACTGGGGCTCCTGTTGGAATCTATGTCATGTGGGGCTCCGAGATGCATGTGGCGATATCCCAGAAAGGCAGGAGGTCTCCAGAGGACGTACTTTCTCAAGTTGGTCCTTCCATGCTTGGACATCCCATGGAGGGAAGGTGTCAGGGTCACATTCGTTTGTAGGGTTGGAAGGAGATTCTCAGGTGGGTTTCCTGTGGCTTGAAGAGTTTCCTGGGTAGCTTAGGAGCCCCATTGGAACTGAGATGAGGCAGGCATGGCATAGGAAACTGAAAAGGCTGCAGTCCCTAAGGAGTGTGTAGTGAGGAACAGCAGGCTGCGGAGCAGGGCAGTCATGGTTATGTTTCATGGGCATCCCTCTCTTTTGTCTCTTTGCATACACATGGCAGGTCGGGTTTCCTTGGACGGATTGAGGGTTGCCTCCGGCTCTTCTGCTGTGGGAAGATACCCAGGGAGGACGGTGAACACCCGCATGCCCGTGCCCTCTGTTACCTGAGTGTGGCCCTTCATGGCTGACGATGGTAAGAGTCTCCTTGCCCAAAGTCACCGAGGTTGCTCCTTGCCAGGTGAGGGTCACAAGCGTGGATCGATGATGACTCCCACAAAAACATTCCTTGGAAGCTGAACAAAATGAGTGAAAACTCTATACCGTCGTTCTCATCGAAACTGAGGTCCACCACGTAGCCCAGGGGGCTGCAGTGAATTTGGTGGTGGACGGGAGAACCCTGTACCCCTTTTTCGACGGGGGCTCTGTGGGAATGGACCCTGGAAGGGAAGGCTCCTTCCAGCCGAGTTCAGGTGGCTTTAGGCTCCGAGCCTGTTGTCCTCTGCGTGTCAGTCCTCGTTTGGTTTCAGCATGCATGGGTGATGCAGAGCTCAGGACGTTGAGGAAGACCTAGGCCTGCCCGGGATTATATCTTAGTGGGTGTTCGGCTGTAGGGTTCATCTGTACTAGGAGGTTCTGGGCCATGGCACAGGAGAAGAAGTTTTGTCCTCTTGTGGACTGGAGATGCTTATTCCCAGGCCAGTGGAACCATGCCGGTCTGCTGGGTCTTCCAGTGAAAATTGAGGACCACTTTAGGTGGAAGGCGGAAGGAGACCCTGCGCAAAGCATGGGAGAGCCTTCTATAGTGCACAGGGGCCTGGTGTTTCCGGGAATGTGGAGGGTTTTCTCGTTTTCCGGAAATGCTACAGTGTTGCCAATGGTATTGTCCCACAATGTTGGCAAGAGCGTTTGTCCACCAAGGGAAAGAAGGGTGGGTCTAAAGAGGGACCACCGACTGGATGAGTAGATGGCCATTTGAGGGAATGCAAATGGAGAAACTGGGTCTTACCACAAGCCGGTTTTGGCTGCAACTTCTGGGAATGGATCCTCCTGATAGATGGTTGACTCTCGAGTTGGGGCATCAGAAGTGTTTCAGGAAAAAGCCTTAGTATCGTTGTGTGCTTTTGGTTTGCCCCTGAGGCTTCAGGCTCGGTGGTTGATGTGCCATATGACAGAGCATATACGCAGTTTGGATCCCGAATGAGCCACTATTGTGGCAGACCTCAGGAATGAATTTTTTTGGAGGAGGCACATGTGAACCCGAGACATCAGCTTCTAGTTTTTGAGCATAGGACAGTCGTGAATGGTTTGGGCAGAGGAAAGGCGTAACTGGGTCCAAAGTAGTTCCTAAGGATTGTTGCCTATGCCTGAAGGAAGTAGAGAGTGATGGAATTCACCTCTTTGCCAAGTGCCTTTCTAGGCGCTGGACAGGCGTTGAGGGTCTCCTCTCCTGCACAATTGTGGGGTACAGGCATCGGATCGTATGGTTGGGACTGGGGCTCCTGTTGGAATCTATGTCATGTGGGGCTCCAAGATGCACGTGGCGATATCCCAGAAAGGCAGGAGGTCTCCAGAGGACGTACTTTCTCAAGTTGGTCCTTCCATGCTTGGACATCCCATGGAGGGAAGGTGTCAGGGTCACATTCGTTTGTAGGGTTGGAAGGAGATTCTCAGATGGGTTTCCTGTGGCTGGAAGAGTTTCCTGGGCAGCTCAGGAGCCCCATTGGAACTGAGATGAGGCAGGCATGGCATAGGAAACTGAAAAGGCTGCAGTCCCTAAGGAGTGTGTAGTGAGGAACAGCAGGCTGCGGAACAGGCCAGTCATGGTTATGTTTCATGGGCATCCCTCTCTTTTGTCTCCTTGCATACGCATGGCAGGTCGGTTTCCTTGGACGGATTGAGGGTTGCCGCCGGCTCTTCTGGCTGTGGGAAGATACCCAGGGAGTACGGGGAACACCCGCATGCCCGTGCCCTCTGTTACCTAAGTGTGGCCCTTCATAGCTGACGATGGGAAGAGTCTCCTTGCTCCAAGTCACCGAGGTTGCTCATTGCCAGGTGAGGTTCACAAGCGTGGATCGATGATGACTCCCACAAAAACATTCCTTGGAAGCTGAACAAAATGAGTGAAAACTCTATACCGTCGTTCTCATCGAAACTGAGGTCCACCACGTAGCCCAGGGGGCTGCAGTGAGTTGGGTGGTGGAGGGGAGAACCCTGTGCCCCTTTTTCGTCGAGGGCTCTGTGGGAATGGACCCTTTAAGGAAGGCCTCTTCCAGCCGAGTTCAGGTGGCGTTAGGCTGAGTGTCAGTCCTCGTTTGGTTTCAGCATATATGGGTGATGCAGAGCTCAGGACGTTGACGAAGACCTTGGCCTGCCCGGGATTATATCCTAGTGGGTGTTCGGCTGTAGGGTTCAGCCGTACTAGGAGGTTCTGGGCCATGGCACAGGAGAAGAAGTTTCGTCCTCTTGTGGACTGGAGATGCTTATTCCCAGGACAGTGGAACCATGCCGGTCTGCTGGGTCTTCCAGTGAAAATTGAGGTCCACTTTAGGAGGAAGGCGGAGGCAGACCCAGCGCAAAGCATGGAAGACCCTTCTTTAAAGCACAGGGACCTGGTGTTTCCGGGAGTGTGGTGGGTTTTCTAGTTTTTTGGAAATTCTTCAGTGTTGCCAGTGGTATTGTCCCACAATGTTGGCAAGAGCGTTTGTCCACCAAGGGAAGGAATTGTGGGTCTCCAGTGGGACCAGCGCCTGGATGAGTAGATGGCCATTTGAGGGAATGCAAATGGAGAAAGTGGGTCTTACCACAAGCCGGTCCTTTGGCTGCCACTTTCGGGAATGGATCCCCCTGATAGATGGTTGGCTCTCGAGTTGGGGCATCAGAAGTGGTTCAGGAAAAAGCCTTAGTATCGTTGTGTGCTTTTGGTCCACCCGTGAGGCTTCAGGCACGGTGGTTGATGTGCCTTCTGATAGAGCATATACGCAGTTTGAATCCCGAATGAGCCACTGTTGTGGCAGACCTCAGGAATGAATTTTTTTGGAGGAGGCACATGTGAACCCGAGACATCAGCTTCTAGTTTTTGAGCATAGGACAGTCGTGAATGGTTTGGGCAGAGGAAAGGCGTAACTGGGTCCAAAGTAGTTCCTAAGGATTGTTGCCTATGCCTGAAGGAAGTAGAGAGTGATGGAATTCACCTCTTTGCCAAGTGCCTTTCTAGGCGCTGGACAGGCGTTGAGGGTCTCCTCTCCTGCACAATTGTGGGGTACAGGCATCGGATCGTATGGTTGGGACTGGGGCTCCTGTTGGAATCTATGTCATGTGGGGCTCCGAGATGCACGTGGCGATATCCCAGAAAGGCAGGAGGTCTCAAGAGGACGTACTTTCTCAAGTTGGTCCTTCCATGCTTGGACATCCCATGGAGGGAAGGTGTCAGGGTCACATTCGTTTGTAGGGTTGGAAGGAGATTCTCAGATGGGTTTCCTGTGGCTGGAAGAGTTTCCTGGGCAGCTCAGGAGCCCCATTGGAACTGAGATGAGGCAGGCATGGCATAGGAAACTGAAAAGGCTGCAGTACCTAAGGAGTGTGTAGTGAGGAACAGCAGGCTGCGGAACAGGCCAGTCATGGTTATGTTTCATGGGCATCCCTCTCTTTTGTCTCCTTGCATACGCATGGCAGGTCGGGTTTCATCGGACGGATTGAGGGTTGCCTCCGGCTCTTCTGGCTGTGGGAAGATACCCAGGGAGGACGGGGAACACCCGCATGCCCGTGCCCTCTGTTACCTGAGTGTGGCCCTTCATAGCTGACGATGGTAAGAGTCTCCTTGCCCCAAGTCACCGAGGTTGCTCATTGCCAGGTGAGGTTCACAAGCGTGGATCGATGATGACTCCCACAAAAACATTCCTTGGAAGCTGAACAAAATGAGTGAAAACTCTATACCGTCGTTCTCATCGAAACTGAGGTCCACCACGTAGCCCAGGGGGCTGCAGTGAGTTGGGTGGTGGAGGGGAGAACCCTGTGCCCCTTTTTCGACGAGGGCTCTGTGGGAATGGACCCTTTAACGGAAGGCTTCTTCCAGCCGAGTTCAGGTGGCGTTAGGCTGAGTGTCAGTCCTCGTTTGGTTTCAGCATTCATGGGTGATGCAGAGCTCAGGACGTTGACGAAGACCTTGGCCTGCCCGGGATTATATCCTAGTGGGTGTTCGGCTGTAGGGTTCAGCCGTACTAGGAGGTTCTGGGCCATGGCACAGGAGAAGAAGTTTCGTCCTCTTGTGGACTGGAGATGCTTATTCCCAGGACAGTGGAACCATGCCGGTCTGCTGGGTCTTCCAGTGAAAATTGAGGTCCACTTTAGGAGGAAGGCGGAGGCAGACCCAGCGCAAAGCATGGAAGACCCTTCTTTAAAGCACAGGGACCTGGTGTTTCCGGGAGTGTGGTGGGTTTTCTAGTTTTTTGGAAATTCTTCAGTGTTGCCAGTGGTATTGTCCCACAATGTTGGCAAGAGCGTTTGTCCACCAAGGGAAGGAATTGTGGGTCTCCAGTGGGACCAGCGCCTGGATGAGTAGATGGCCATTTGAGGGAATGCAAATGGAGAAAGTGGGTCTTACCACAAGCCGGTCCTTTGGCTGCCACTTTCGGGAATGGATCCCCCTGATAGATGGTTGGCTCTCGAGTTGGGGCATCAGAAGTGCTTCAGGAAAAAGCCTTAGTATCGTTGTGTGCTTTTGGTCCACCCGTGAGGCTTCAGGCACGGTGGTTGATGTGCCTTCTGATAGAGCATATACGCAGTTTGGATCCCGAATGAGCCACTGTTGTGGCAGACCTCAGGAATGAATTTTTTTGGAGGAGGCACATGTGAACCCGAGACATCAGCTTCTAGTTTTTGAGCATAGGACAGTCGTGAATGGTTTGGGCAGAGGAAAGGCGTAACTGGGTCCAAAGTAGTTCCTAAGGATTGTTGCCTATGCCTGAAGGAAGTAGAGAGTGATGGAATTCACCTCTTTGCCAAGTGCCTTTCTAGGCGCTGGACAGGCGTTGAGGGTCTCCTCTCCTGCACAATTGTGGGGTTCAGGCTTCGGAGCGTATGGTTGGGACTGGGGCTCCTGTTGGAATCTATGTCATGTGGGGCTCCGAGATGCATGTGGCGATATCCCAGAAAGGCAGGAGGTCTCCAGAGGACGTACTTTCTCAAGTTGGTCCTTCCATGCTTGGACATCCCATGGAGGGAAGGTGTCAGGGTCACATTCGTTTGTAGGGTTGGATGGAGATTCTCAGATGGGTTTCCTGTGGCTTGAAGAGTTTCCTGGGCAGCTTAGGAGCCCCATTGGAACTGAGATGAGGCAGGCATGGCATAGGAAACTGAAAACGCTACAGTCCCTAAGGAGTGTGTAGTGAGGAACAGCAGGCTGCGGAGCAGGCCAGTCATGGTTATGTTTCATGGGCATCCCTCTCTTTTGTCTCTTTGCATACGCATGGCAGGTCGGGTTTCCTCGGACGGATTGAGGGTTGCCTCCGGCTCTTCTGGCTGTGGGAAGATACCCAGGGAGGACGGTGAACACCCGCATGCCCGTACCCTCTGTTTCCTGAGTGTGGCCCTTCATAGCTGACGATGGTAAGAGTCTCCTTGCCCAGAGTCACCGAGGTTGCTCCTTGCCAGGTGAGGGTCACAAGCGTGGATCGATGATGACTCCCACAAAAACATTCCTTGGAAGCTGAACAAAATGAGTGAAAACTCTATACCGTCGTTCTCATCGAAACTGAGGTCCACCACGTAGCCCAGGGGGCTGCAGTGAATTTGGTGGTGGAGGGGAGAACCCTGTGCCCCTTTTTCGACGGGGGCTCTGTGGGAATGGACCCTGGAAGGGAAGGCTCCTTCCAGCCGAGTTCAGGTGGCTTTAGGCTCCGAGCCTGTTGTCCTCTGCGTGTCAGTCCTCGTTTGGTTTCAGCATGCATGGGTGATGCAGAGCTCAGGACGTTGAGGAAGACCTAGGCCTGCCCGGGATTATATCTTAGTGGGTGTTCGGCTGTAGGGTTCATCTGTACTAGGAGGTTCTGGGCCATGGCACAGGAGAAGAAGTTTTGTCCTCTTGTGGACTGGAGATGCTTATTCCCAGGCCAGTGGAACCATGCCGGTCTGCTGGGTCTTCCAGTGAAAATTGAGGAGCACTTTAGGTGGAAGGCGGAAGGAGACCCAGCGCAAAGCATGGGAGAGCCTTCTATAGTGCACAGGGGCCTGGTGTTTCCAGGAATGTGGAGGGTTTTCTCGTTTTCCGGAAATGCTACAGTGTTGCCAATGGTATTGTCCCACAATGTTGGCAAGAGCGTTTGTCCACCAAGGGAAAGAAGGGTGGGTCTAAAGATGGACCAGCGCCTGGATGAGTAGATGGCCATTTGAGGGAATGCAAAAGGAGAAACTCGGTCTTACCACAAGCCGGTCCTTTGGCTGCAACTTCTGGGAATGGATCCCCCTGATAGATGGTTGACTCTCGAGTTGGGGCATCAGAAGTGTTTCAGGAAAAAGCCTTAGTATCGTTGTGTGCTTTTGGTTTGCCCCTGAGGCTTCAGGCTCGGTGGTTGATGTGCCATATGATAGAGCATATACGCAGTTTGAATCCCGAATGAGCCACTATTGTGGCAGACCTCAGGAATGAATTTTTTTGGAGGAGGCACATGTGAACCCGAGACATCAGCTTCTAGTTTTTGAGCATAGGACAGTCGTGCATGGTTTGGGCAGAGGAAAGGCGTAACTGGGTCCAAAGTAGTTCCTAAGGATTGTTGCCTATGCCTGAAGGAAGTAGAGAGTGATGGAATTCACCTCTTTGCCAAGTGCCTTTCTAGGCGCTGGACAGGCGTTGAGGGTCTCCTCTCCTGCACAATTGTGGGGTACAGGCATCGGATCGTATGGTTGGGACTGGGGCTCCTGTTGGAATCTATGTCATGTGGGGCTCCGAGATGCACGTGGCGATATCCCAGAAAGGCAGGAGGTCTCCAGAGGACGTACTTTCTCAAGTTGGTCCTTCCATGCTTGGACATCCCATGGAGGGAAGGTGTCAGGGTCACATTCGTTTGTAGGGTTGGAAGGAGATTCTCAGATGGGTTTCCTGTGGCTGGAAGAGTTTCCTGGGCAGCTCAGGAGCCCCATTGGAACTGAGATGAGGCAGGCATGGCATAGGAAACTGAAAAGGCTGCAGTACCTAAGGAGTGTGTAGTGAGGAACAGCAGGCTGCGGAACAGGCCAGTCATGGTTATGTTTCATGGGCATCCCTCTCTTTTGTCTCCTTGCATACGCATGGCAGGTCGGGTTTCCTCGGACGGATTGAGGGTTGCCTCCGGCTCTTCTGGCTGTGGGAAGATACCCAGGGAGGACGGGGAACACCCGCATGCCCGTGCCCTCTGTTACCTGAGTGTGGCCCTTCATAGCTGACGATGGTAAGAGTCTCCTTGCCCCAAGTCACCGAGGTTGCTCATTGCCAGGTGAGGTTCACAAGCGTGGATCGATGATGACTCCCACAAAAACATTCCTTGGAAGCTGAACAAAATGAGTGAAAACTCTATACCGTCGTTCTCATCGAAACTGAGGTCCACCACGTAGCCCAGGGGGCTGCAGTGAGTTGGGTGGTGGAGGGGAGAACCCTGTGCCCCTTTTTCGACGAGGGCTCTGTGGGAATGGACCCTTTAACGGAAGGCTTCTTCCAGCCGAGTTCAGGTGGCGTTAGGCTGAGTGTCAGTCCTCGTTTGGTTTCAGCATTCATGGGTGATGCAGAGCTCAGGACGTTGACGAAGACCTTGGCCTGCCCGGGATTATATCCTAGTGGGTGTTCGGCTGTAGGGTTCAGCCGTACTAGGAGGTTCTGGGCCATGGCACAGGAGAAGAAGTTTCGTCCTCTTGTGGACTGGAGATGCTTATTCCCAGGACAGTGGAACCATGCCGGTCTGCTGGGTCTTCCAGTGAAAATTGAGGTCCACTTTAGGAGGAAGGCGGAGGCAGACCCACCGCAAAGCATGGAAGACCCTTCTTTAAAGCACAGGGACCTGGTGTTTCCGGGAGTGTGGTGGGTTTTCTAGTTTTTTGGAAATTCTTCAGTGTTGCCAGTGGTATTGTCCCACAATGTTGGCAAGAGCGTTTGTCCACCAAGGGAAGGAATTGTGGGTCTCCAGTGGGACCAGCGCCTGGATGAGTAGATGGCCATTTGAGGGAATGCAAATGGAGAAAGTGGGTCTTACCACAAGCCGGTCCTTTGGCTGCCACTTTCGGGAATGGATCCCCCTGATAGATGGTTGGCTCTCGAGTTGGGGCATCAGAAGTGCTTCAGGAAAAAGCCTTAGTATCGTTGTGTGCTTTTGGTCCACCCGTGAGGCTTCAGGCACGGTGGTTGATGTGCCTTCTGATAGAGCATATACGCAGTTTGGATCCCGAATGAGCCACTGTTGTGGCAGACCTCAGGAATGAATTTTTTTGGAGGAGGCACATGTGAACCCGAGACATCAGCTTCTAGTTTTTGAGCATAGGACAGTCGTGAATGGTTTGGGCAGAGGAAAGGCGTAACTGGGTCCAAAGTAGTTCCTAAGGATTGTTGCCTATGCCTGAAGGAAGTAGAGAGTGATGGAATTCACCTCTTTGCCAAGTGCCTTTCTAGGCGCTGGACAGGCGTTGAGGGTCTCCTCTCCTGCACAATTGTGGGGTTCAGGCTTCGGAGCGTATGGTTGGGACTGGGGCTCCTGTTGGAATCTATGTCATGTGGGGCTCCGAGATGCATGTGGCGATATCCCAGAAAGGCAGGAGGTCTCCAGAGGACGTACTTTCTCAAGTTGGTCCTTCCATGCTTGGACATCCCATGGAGGGAAGGTGTCAGGGTCACATTCGTTTGTAGGGTTGGATGGAGATTCTCAGATGGGTTTCCTGTGGCTTGAAGAGTTTCCTGGGCAGCTTAGGAGCCCCATTGGAACTGAGATGAGGCAGGCATGGCATAGGAAACTGAAAACGCTACAGTCCCTAAGGAGTGTGTAGTGAGGAACAGCAGGCTGCGGAGCAGGCCAGTCATGGTTATGTTTCATGGGCATCCCTCTCTTTTGTCTCTTTGCATACGCATGGCAGGTCGGGTTTCCTCGGACGGATTGAGGGTTGCCTCCGGCTCTTCTGGCTGTGGGAAGATACCCAGGGAGGACGGTGAACACCCGCATGCCCGTACCCTCTGTTTCCTGAGTGTGGCCCTTCATAGCTGACGATGGTAAGAGTCTCCTTGCCCAGAGTCACCGAGGTTGCTCCTTGCCAGGTGAGGGTCACAAGCGTGGATCGATGATGACTCCCACAAAAACATTCCTTGGAAGCTGAACAAAATGAGTGAAAACTCTATACCGTCGTTCTCATCGAAACTGAGGTCCACCACGTAGCCCAGGGGGCTGCAGTGAATTTGGTGGTGGAGGGGAGAACCCTGTGCCCCTTTTTCGACGGGGGCTCTGTGGGAATGGACCCTGGAAGGGAAGGCTCCTTCCAGCCGAGTTCAGGTGGCTTTAGGCTCCGAGCCTGTTGTCCTCTGCGTGTCAGTCCTCGTTTGGTTTCAGCATGCATGGGTGATGCAGAGCTCAGGACGTTGAGGAAGACCTAGGCCTGCCCGGGATTATATCTTAGTGGGTGTTCGGCTGTAGGGTTCAGCTGTACTAGGAGGTTCTGGGCCATGGCACAGGAGAAGAAGTTTTGTCCTCTTGTGGACTGGAGATGCTTATTCCCAGGCCAGTGGAACCATGCCGGTCTGCTGGGTCTTCCAGTGAAAATTGAGGAGCACTTTAGGTGGAAGGCGGAAGGAGACCCAGCGCAAAGCATGGGAGAGCCTTCTATAGTGCACAGGGGCCTGGTGTTTCCAGGAATGTGGAGGGTTTTCTCGTTTTCCGGAAATGCTACAGTGTTGCCAATGGTATTGTCGACAATGTTGGCAAGAGCGTTTGTCCACCAAGGGAAAGAAGGGTGGGTCTAAGGATGGACCAGCGCCTGGATGAGTAGATGGCCATTTGAGGGAATGCAAAAGGAGAAACTCGGTCTTACCACAAGCCGGTCCTTTGGCTGCAACTTCTGGGAATGGATCCCCCTGATAGATGGTTGACTCTCGAGTTGGGGCATCAGAAGTGTTTCAGGAAAAAGCCTTAGTATCGTTGTGTGCTTTTGGTTTGCCCCTGAGGCTTCAGGCTCTGTGGTTGATGTGCCATATGATAGAGCATATACGCAGTTTGAATCCCGAATGAGCCACTATTGTGGCAGACCTCAGGAATGAATTTTTTTGGAGGAGGCACATGTGAACCCGAGACATCAGCTTCTAGTTTTTGAGCATAGGACAGTCGTGCATGGTTTGGGCAGAGGAAAGGCGTAACTGGGTCCAAAGTAGTTCCTAAGGATTGTTGCCTATGCCTGAAGGAAGTAGAGAGTGATGGAATTCACCTCTTTGCCAAGTGCCTTTCTAGGCGCTGGACAGGCGTTGAGGGTCTCCTCTCCTGCACAATTGTGGGGTTCAGGCTTCGGAGCGTATGGTTGGGACTGGGGCTCCTGTTGGAATCTATGTCATGTGGGGCTCCGAGATGCATGTGGCGATATCCCAGAAAGGCAGGAGGTCTCCAGAGGACGTACTTTCTCAAGTTGGTCCTTCCATGCTTGGACATCCCATGGAGGGAAGGTGTCAGGGTCACATTCGTTTGTAGGGTTGGATGGAGATTCTCAGATGGGTTTCCTGTGGCTTGAAGAGTTTCCTGGGCAGCTTAGGAGCCCCATTGGAACTGAGATGAGGCAGGCATGGCATAGGAAACTGAAAACGCTACAGTCCCTAAGGAGTGTGTAGTGAGGAACAGCAGGCTGCGGAGCAGGCCAGTCATGGTTATGTTTCATGGGCATCCCTCTCTTTTGTCTCTTTGCATACGCATGGCAGGTCGGGTTTCCTCGGACGGATTGAGGGTTGCCTCCGGCTCTTCTGGCTGTGGGAAGATACCCAGGGAGGACGGTGAACACCCGCATGCCCGTACCCTCTGTTTCCTGAGTGTGGCCCTTCATAGCTGACGATGGTAAGAGTCTCCTTGCCCAGAGTCACCGAGGTTGCTCCTTGCCAGGTGAGGGTCACAAGCGTGGATCGATGATGACTCCCACAAAAACATTCCTTGGAAGCTGAACAAAATGAGTGAAAACTCTATACCGTCGTTCTCATCGAAACTGAGGTCCACCACGTAGCCCAGGGGGCTGCAGTGAATTTGGTGGTGGAGGGGAGAACCCTGTGCCCCTTTTTCGACGGGGGCTCTGTGGGAATGGACCCTGGAAGGGAAGGCTCCTTCCAGCCGAGTTCAGGTGGCTTTAGGCTCCGAGCCTGTTGTCCTCTGCGTGTCAGTCCTCGTTTGGTTTCAGCATGCATGGGTGATGCAGAGCTCAGGACGTTGAGGAAGACCTAGGCCTGCCCGGGATTATATCTTAGTGGGTGTTCGGCTGTAGGGTTCAGCTGTACTAGGAGGTTCTGGGCCATGGCACAGGAGAAGAAGTTTTGTCCTCTTGTGGACTGGAGATGCTTATTCCCAGGCCAGTGGAACCATGCCGGTCTGCTGGGTCTTCCAGTGAAAATTGAGGAGCACTTTAGGTGGAAGGCGGAAGGAGACCCAGCGCAAAGCATGGGAGAGCCTTCTATAGTGCACAGGGGCCTGGTGTTTCCAGGAATGTGGAGGGTTTTCTCGTTTTCCGGAAATGCTACAGTGTTGCCAATGGTATTGTCCCACAATGTTGGCAAGAGCGTTTGTCCACCAAGGGAAAGAAGGGTGGGTCTAAGGATGGACCAGCGCCTGGATGAGTAGATGGCCATTTGAGGGAATGCAAAAGGAGAAACTCGGTCTTACCACAAGCCGGTCCTTTGGCTGCAACTTCTGGGAATGGATCCCCCTGATAGATGGTTGACTCTCGAGTTGGGGCATCAGAAGTGTTTCAGGAAAAAGCCTTAGTATCGTTGTGTGCTTTTGGTTTGCCCCTGAGGCTTCAGGCTCTGTGGTTGATGTGCCATATGATAGAGCATATACGCAGTTTGAATCCCGAATGAGCCACTATTGTGGCAGACCTCAGGAATGAATTTTTTTGGAGGAGGCACATGTGAACCCGAGACATCAGCTTCTAGTTTTTGAGCATAGGACAGTCGTGCATGGTTTGGGCAGAGGAAAGGCGTAACTGGGTCCAAAGTAGTTCCTAAGGATTGTTGCCTATGCCTGAAGGAAGTAGAGAGTGATGGAATTCACCTCTTTGCCAAGTGCCTTTCTAGGCGCTGGACAGGCGTTGAGGGTCTCCTCTCCTGCACAATTGTGGGGTACAGGCATCGGATCGTATGGTTGGGACTGGGGCTCCTGTTGGAATCTATGTCATGTGGGGCTCCGAGATGCACGTGGCGATATCCCAGAAAGGCAGGAGGTCTCCAGAGGACGTACTTTCTCAAGTTGGTCCTTCCATGCTTGGACATCCCATGGAGGGAAGGTGTCAGGGTCACATTCGTTTGTAGGGTTGGAAAGAGATTCTCAGATGGGTTTCCTGTGGCTGGAAGAGTTTCCTGGGCAGCTCAGGAGCCCCATTGGAACTGAGATGAGGCAGGCATGGCATAGGAAACTGAAAAGGCTGCAGTCCCTAAGGAGTGTGTAGTGAGGAACAGCAGGCTGCGGAACAGGCCAGTCATTGTTATGTTTCATGGGCATCCCTCTCTTTTGTCTCCTTGCATACGCATGGCAGGTCGGGTTTTCTTGGACGGATTGAGGGTTGCCGCCGGCTCTTCTGGCTGTGGGAAGATACCCAGGGAGGACGGGGAACACCCGCATGCCCGTGCCCTCTGTTACCTGAGTGTGGCCCTTCATAGCTGAGGATGGTAGGAGTCTCCTTGCCCCAAGTCACCGAGGTTGCTCCTTGCCAGGTGAAGGTCACAAGCGTGGATCGATGATGACTCCCACAAAAACATTCCTTGGAAGCTGAACAAAATGAGTGAAAACTCTATACCGTCGTTCTCATCGAAACTGAGGTCCACCACGTAGCCCAGGGGGCTGCAGTGAGTTGGGTGGTGGAGGGGAGAACCCTGTGCCCCTTTTTCGACGAGGGCTCTGTGGGAATGGACCCTTTAAGGGAAGGCTCCTTCCAGCCGAATTCAGGTGGCGTTTGGCTGAGTGTCAGTCCTCGTTTGGTTTCAGCATACATGGGTGATGCAGAGCTCAGGACGTTGACGAAGACCTTGGCCTGCCCGGGATTATATCCTAGTGGGTGTTCGGCTGTAGGGTTCAGCCGTACTAGGAGGTTCTGGGCCATGGCACAGGAGAAGAAGTTTCGTCCTCTTGTGGACTGGAGATGCTTATTCCCAGGCCAGTGGAACCATGCCGGTCTGCTGGGTCTTCCAGTGAAAATTGAGGTCCACTTTAGGAGGAAGGCGGAGGCAGACCCAGCGCAAAGCATGGAAGACCCTTCTTTAAAGCACAGGGACCTGGTGTTTCCGGGAGTGTGGTGGGTTTTCTAGTTTTTTGGAAATTCTTCAGTGTTGCCAGTGGTATTGTCCCACAATGTTGGCAAGAGCGTTTGTCCACCAAGGGAAGGAATTGTGGGTCTCCAGTGGCACCAGCGCCTGGATGAGTAGATGGCCATTTGAGGGAATGCAAATGGAGAAAGTGGGTCTTACCACAAGCCGGTCCTTTGGCTGCCACTTTCGGGAATGGATCCCCCTGATAGATGGTTGGCTCTCGAGTTGGGGCATCAGAAGTGGTTCAGGAAAAAGCCTTAGTATCGTTGTGTGCTTTTGGTCCACCCGTGAGGCTTCAGGCACGGTGGTTGATGTGCCTTCTGATAGAGCATATACGCAGTTTGGATCCCGAATGAGCCACTGTTGTGGCAGACCTCAGGAATGAATTTTTTTGGAGGAGGCACATGTGAACCCGAGACATCAGCTTCTAGTTTTTGAGCATAGGACAGTCGTGAATGGTTTGGGCAGAGGAAAGGCGTAACTGGGTCCTAAGTAGTTCCTAAGGATTGTTGCCTATGCCTGAAGGAAGTAGAGAGTGATGGAATTCACCTCTTTGCCAAGTGCCTTTCTAGGCGCTGGACAGGCGTTGAGGGTCTCCTCAACTGCACAATTGTGGGGTTCAGGCTTCGGAGCGTATGGTTGGGACTGGGGCTCCTGTTGGAATCTATGTCATGTGGGGCTCCGAGATGCATGTGGCGATATCCCAGAAAGGCAGGAGGTCTCCAGAGGACGTACTTTCTCAAGTTGGTCCTTCCATGCTTGGACATCCCATGGAGGGAAGGTGTCAGGGTCACATTCGTTTGTAGGGTTGGATGGAGATTCTCAGATGGGTTTCCTGTGGCTTGAAGAGTTTCCTGGGCAGCTTAGGAGCCCCATTGGAACTGAGATGAGGCAGGCATGGCATAGGAAACTGAAAACGCTACAGTCCCTAAGGAGTGTGTAGTGAGGAACAGCAGGCTGCGGAGCAGGCCAGTCATGGTTATGTTTCATGGGCATCCCTCTCTTTTGTCTCTTTGCATACGCATGGCAGGTCGGGTTTCCTCGGACGGATTGAGGGTTGCCTCCGGCTCTTCTGGCTGTGGGAAGATACCCAGGGAGGACGGTGAACACCCGCATGCCCGTACCCTCTGTTTCCTGAGTGTGGCCCTTCATAGCTGACGATGGTAAGAGTCTCCTTGCCCAGAGTCACCGAGGTTGCTCCTTGCCAGGTGAGGGTCACAAGCGTGGATCGATGATGACTCCCACAAAAACATTCCTTGGAAGCTGAACAAAATGAGTGAAAACTCTATACCGTCGTTCTCATCGAAACTGAGGTCCACCACGTAGCCCAGGGGGCTGCAGTGAATTTGGTGGTGGAGGGGAGAACCCTGTGCCCCTTTTTCGACGGGGGCTCTGTGGGAATGGACCCTGGAAGGGAAGGCTCCTTCCAGCCGAGTTCAGGTGGCTTTAGGCTCCGAGCCTGTTGTCCTCTGCGTGTCAGTCCTCGTTTGGTTTCAGCATGCATGGGTGATGCAGAGCTCAGGACGTTGAGGAAGACCTAGGCCTGCCCGGGATTATATCTTAGTGGGTGTTCGGCTGTAGGGTTCATCTGTACTAGGAGGTTCTGGGCCATGGCACAGGAGAAGAAGTTTTGTCCTCTTGTGGACTGGAGATGCTTATTCCCAGGCCAGTGGAACCATGCCGGTCTGCTGGGTCTTCCAGTGAAAATTGAGGAGCACTTTAGGTGGAAGGCAGAAGGAGACCCAGCGCAAAGCATGGGAGAGCCTTCTATAGTGCACAGGGGCCTGGTGTTTCCAGGAATGTGGAGGGTTTTCTCGTTTTCCGGAAATGCTACAGTGTTGCCAATGGTATTGTCCCACAATGTTGGCAAGAGCGTTTGTCCACCAAGGGAAAGAAGGGTGGGTCTAAAGATGGACCAGCGCCTGGATGAGTAGATGGCCATTTGAGGGAATGCAAAAGGAGAAACTCGGTCTTACCACAAGCCGGTCCTTTGGCTGCAACTTCTGGGAATGGATCCCCCTGATAGATGGTTGACTCTCGAGTTGGGGCATCAGAAGTGTTTCAGGAAAAAGCCTTAGTATCGTTGTGTGCTTTTGGTTTGCCCCTGAGGCTTCAGGCTCGGTGGTTGATGTGCCATATGATAGAGCATATACGCAGTTTGAATCCCGAATGAGCCACTATTGTGGCAGACCTCAGGAATGAATTTTTTTGGAGGAGGCACATGTGAACCCGAGACATCAGCTTCTAGTTTTTGAGCATAGGACAGTCGTGCATGGTTTGGGCAGAGGAAAGGCGTAACTGGGTCCAAAGTAGTTCCTAAGGATTGTTGCCTATGCCTGAAGGAAGTAGAGAGTGATGGAATTCACCTCTTTGCCAAGTGCCTTTCTAGGCGCTGGACAGGCGTTGAGGGTCTCCTCTCCTGCACAATTGTGGGGTACAGGCATCGGATCGTATGGTTGGGACTGGGGCTCCTGTTGGAATCTATGTCATGTGGGGCTCCGAGATGCACGTGGCGATATCCCAGAAAGGCAGGAGGTCTCCAGAGGACGTACTTTCTCAAGTTGGTCCTTCCATGCTTGGACATCCCATGGAGGGAAGGTGTCAGGGTCACATTCGTTTGTAGGGTTGGAAGGAGATTCTCAGATGGGTTTCCTGTGGCTGGAAGAGTTTCCTGGGCAGCTCAGGAGCCCCATTGGAACTGAGATGAGGCAGGCATGGCATAGGAAACTGAAAAGGCTGCAGTCCCTAAGGAGTGTGTAGTGAGGAACAGCAGGCTGCGGAACAGGCCAGTCATTGTTATGTTTCATGGGCATCCCTCTCTTTTGTCTCCTTGCATACGCATGGCAGGTCGGGTTTTCTTGGACGGATTGAGGGTTGCCGCCGGCTCTTCTGGCTGTGGGAAGATACCCAGGGAGGACGGGGAACACCCGCATGCCCGTGCCCTCTGTTACCTGAGCGTGGCCCTTCATAGCTGACGATGGTAGGAGTCTCCTTGCCCCAAGTCACCGAGGTTGCTCCTTTCCAGGTGAAGGTCACAAGCGTGGATCGATGATGACTCCCACAAAAACATTCCTTGGAAGCTGAACAAAATGAGTGAAAACTCTATACCGTCGTTCTCATCGAAACTGAGGTCCACCACGTAGCCCAGGGGGCTGCAGTGAGTTGGGTGGTGGAGGGGAGAACCCTGTGCCCCTTTTTCGACGGGGGCTCTGTGGGAATGGACCCTTTAAGGGAAGGCTCCTTCCAGCCGAATTCAGGTGGCGTTTGGCTGAGTGTCAGTCCTCGTTTGGTTTCAGCATACATGGGTGATGCAGAGCTCAGGACGTTGACGAAGACCTTGGCCTGCCCGGGATTATATCCTAGTGGGTGTTCGGCTGTAGGGTTCAGCCGTACTAGGAGGTTCTGGGCCATGGCACAGGAGAAGAAGTTTGGTCCTCTTGTGGACTGGAGATGCTTATTCCTAGGCCAGTGGAACCATGCCGTCTGCTGGGTCTTCCAGTGATGGTCTCCTCTCCTGCACAAGTTGTGGGCTTCAGGCATCGGAGCGTATGGGTGGGACTGGGGTTTCTTGTGGTGAGCCGTTTCTGCAGATTATGGTCGCCATTGCAAGATGGCGCTGGCTCCACTGTGGTCTGTAACAAACAACTCCTTGTTTGGGAGAGTTGGTGCATGGTTTCTCAGCACCCTGTGAGAAAGTTCCACGTGGCAGCTTCGCATTGGGGCTTGGGATGCTTTATTAATGCTGGGAGGGGCATCCGACAGGAGAGAGATTAGAAGAAATATCAGGGGCCTGAATAAACTGCTGAAAGAAGATTCCTGAGTTGCGTCTTCCTTGCGGGCAAGGGGTCGCGACAAGTGGTGCTGAAAACCCGGGAACCAGAACTTTCAGCAGTCAGGGGTGGTGCACCAATTAGTCCCAGGTAAGTAGGACCCGCAGGTAAAGCGGAGATCAGTCCCAGATTAATTGGGACCCGCGGTCAAAGCGGAGATTAGTCCTAGGTAATTGGGACCCGCTATCAAAGCGGTAGCTCCTCTGTAAAGCCAGAGAGAGCATTATATGTTATTGCAGCTGCACTGTGTACTTTCGCTCTTACTTTCACTTTTGTTTGTTGTGTGTCTTTTGTTGTGTCATGGGTGCCGTATCTTCAAGTCCGCTTCTCCTGGCCCTAGATAACCTGTTACATTCCAAGGGCCTAAAAGTGAAACGTAGTACTTTACAGAGATTTTTACAGAAGACAGATATTGTTGCCCCGTGGTTCGCGTTCTCGGGCAGCCTTACTCTGCCTAGCTGGGATAAGTTAGGCACAGATCTTGACTTTGCTTCTGAGCAGGGCATATTAGAGGGTGGGGTGATACCCCTTTGGAAGATGATCCGTAGTTGCCTCGCAGACGGCAGATGTCAGGAAGCACTTACTAAAGGACAAGAAGTTTTAGAGCAATTACATGAAGAAAGATCAGAAATGGCAGGCAGTGAGGTATTTCAGGAGGGTGGGAGTGTGCGGAGTGAGAAACAGGGGAGGAAACAATTATCCCTGGCAGGCAGTGACGTATTTCAGGAGGATGGCAGTGTGCGGAGCGAGAAACAGGGGAGGAGGCGATTGTCTCTGGCACGGAGTGAAATATTTCAGGAGGAAGGGAATGTGCAGAGCGAGAAACGGGGGAGGAAACGCTTGTATCCAGATCTCAGTACCCTGCGCACACTCCCATGCAAAAGTGGGTCAGAAGAGGAGGACGATGAGGAGGAGGAGCTCGGGAGACTGTCTCGGCAGCTAGGGAGTTTAACTATGGGAGAAGGGAACAAAAATAAACAGGAGCTCAAGAAAAATGATCCTCCGGACCCGCTGCCGTACGGTGAGGGTGTTTCGAGGAGAGCTTTCCATGCCCAAGCATGGAGGGCTGTTAACGCTGAGATGGGTCTTGCTTATCCAGTTTTCCAGGATGACAATAGGGGAAGATTCCATGAGCCTTTAGATTTCAAAATTGTGAAGACCGTGGCAGAGTCTGTGTGCACTTATGGGGTGGGTGCCCCCTTCACATTAACTCAGGTGGAGAGTCTGTCTAGATACTGTATGACTCCCTCTGATTGGGCTAGCCTTGTTCGGGCTTGTGTTTCTCCAGGCAAATATTTGGACTGGAGAGCCTTTGTGCTAGAGGGCGCTGTAGAGCAGGCTGCCCAAAACTATGCGGCGGGACACCCCCATTGGGACAAGGAAATGCTTTTGGGACAAGGCAGATTTGCTAATCAGCAGACAGGATTCCCTCCTGAGGCATATGATCAAATTAACAACATTTGCATTCGGGCATGGAAGTCACTTCCAAATAGAGGAGAGGTGTCTGGTAACTTGACTAAGATTCTGCAGGGCCCTACAGAACCCTTTTCAGATTTTGTAGCAAGGATGATGGATGCCGCTGGAAAGATTTTTGGGGACCCTAATAGACACCTACAGGGGTGTAAGCATCCTGTGCAAGGTCATCAAAAGCTTAACAGGTTTGGTCTGGGTTTTTCCTAGGGGCCACTGGGGCTCAAATACCCATAATATGGCTCACCGAGGAGCCTGTTTGGGTGCCTCAGTGGCCTCTTCCCTCGGTTAAACTGGCAGCAGCCCATGATCTAGTCAAAGAACAACTTGATTTGGGTCACATCCAACCTTCTACTTCTCCATGGAATACTCCCATATTTGTCATTAAGAAAAAATCAGGGAAGTGGCGCCTACTGCATGATCTACGAGCAGTTAATGCTCAGATGCAGCTTATGGGGCCCATTCAAAGAGGGCTGCCTCTGCTCTCCTCTGTTCCTCAAGGCTGGCATATAATTGTTATTGACATTAAAGACTGTTTCTTTTCCATTCCTTTGCATCCTAAAGATTCCCAACGTTTTGATTTCACCCTTCCCTCGTGTAATCACGAAGAACCAGATCAAAGGTTTGAGTGGGTGGTGTTGCCACAGGGGATGGCTAACAGTCCCACGATGTGCCAGATGTATGTGGGGAAGGCACTCGCACCTCTCAGACGTAAGTATTCCTCCACCAAGATCATTCACTATATGGATGATGTATTATTGGCCGCAAAATTAGAACAGACAGTTTATGAGGCTTATAAAGAACTCGTGATGCTGTTGGCTCAACATGGACTGCACATCGCACCTGAAAAGGTTCAAACGGGGGATTCTATCAGGTTTTGGGGAGCGACAATTGGGTATGACAAATTAAAACCACAAAAATTACCATCAGGACTCAAGATCTCCAAACTCTAAATGATTTTCAAAAATTGCTGGGAGATATTAATTGGATAAGAGGATATTTACATATTCCTAATATTGTGCTCCAGCCTTTGTATGCTACTCTTAAGGGTGATCCAGATCTTGCTTCCCCTCGTAGCCTCACTACTGAGGCTAGAGTGGCCCTTATAAAAGTAGAACAAGCTATACAGCATGCCACTCTATGCAGGCTCCAGAGTGATAAACCTTTCCAGTTATGTGTGCTTGCCACTATGCGATAGCCTACTGGAGTACTGTGGCAAGATGGGCCTTTACTATGGATCCACCCACATGTATCCCCAGGAAAATCCTTAGAATATTATCCTGATGCTGTTGCAGCATTGGCACTTAAAGGGATTCAACAAAGCATTCAATTTTTCGGCCAATCACCTTCTTCTCTTATCATACCCTACACTAAAGCTCAACTTAATGTTTTATGTGCTACTCTAGACAACTGGGCTATTCTGTGTTGCTCGTTTCAAGGGAGTATTGATAATCACTACCCTTCTCATCCATTACTCCATTTTGTTAAAGAACATCCCATCATTTTCCCTAAGGTAACTTCATCCAGTCCAATTCCGGGGGCTGTTAACATTTTTACTGATGGTTCCAAGTCTGGAATGGGAGCTTATGTAATTAATGACTCTCCCCCTATCCAGCATCAATTTGCTCCTGGAAATCCACAATGGGTAGAACTACAAATTGTTATTGAAGTTTTTAAACAGTGTTCTTTTCCTTTTAATCTTATTTCGGACTCCAGCTATGTGGTACAAGCACTAAAAGTCCTGGAGACCGTGGGAACTATTAGTGATGCCCACAATGTGTCTGTTTACTTTACTCAGCTTCAACAGCTTATCTCTAACCGCACTGCTTCTTTTTATCCAATGCACATCAGGGCTCACACCTCTCTTCCTGGTCCGTTATCCCAAGGTAATGCCTGTGCGGACTTAGCCACCAGAGGCCAATTGATATGCTTGGCTTCCTCCTTAGAGGGGGCTAAGTTGTTTCACCAAAACTTCCATGTTAATGCATTAACGCTGCACAGGCGTTTTTCCATTTCAAGAGCGGATACTCGGCAGATAGTATTGCAATGTCCCCATTGTGTCACATTTCTTCATCCCCCTAATTATGGAGTAAACCCACGGGGATTAAAGCCATTGGTTGTTTGTCAAATGGATGTCACACATATACCTGACTTTGGTAACCTTAAGTATGTGCATGTTTCCGTTGATACGTGCTCTGGAATTATCCATGCTTCTGCTTTATCGGGAGAAAAGGCACGTAATGTCATTACTCACTGTTTAGAGGCATGGGCAGCATGGGGTGCACCTGCATCCCTTAAGACTGATAATGGACCTGCTTATACTGGCAGACAATTTACAGCTTTTTGTTCTACTATGGGAGTGCAACTTACTCATGGTTTGTCTTATAATCCTCAAGGACAAGGCATTGTTGAGCGTGCTCATCGCACCTTAAAGGAAACTTTACAAAAACAAAAAGGGGGAATAGGAGCTGAACACACTCCAAAAGAATGCCTGTCCTTAGCTCTCTTTATCATTAATTTTTTGAATTTGGATATTCATGGTCGCTCTGCGGCCGATAGACATGTGTCCCCTCAGCCCTCTGTGATTGGCTATGTTAAGTGGAAGGATGTTCTTACGGGCCAATGGAACGGCCCTGACCCCGTGCTGACATGGGCACGAGGATCTGTATGTGTTTTTCCCCAGGATCGTACGGAACCATTGTGGGTCCCTGAACGCTTGACAAGAAGAGTCTCGACATCAACTGACCAGCAACAAGAGATACCACAACAATCCTGTGATGAGGATCTTCATTCTGCTAAGTGCTCTGGCTCTGGTGCTGGTGCCGATGGCACAGGCGACACCAATGCGGTGGTGGGCAGTGGCACGGGCCTGGCCAATGCCGATGCCGGTTCATGGTAATTCTAGTGTCCTCCCCACTCTTTTTTCAACCTCATGTGAGATGTCTGCTCCCTGTGCCTCTCCTAGAGGGGACATGGAGAGAATTTTTAATCAATCTCAAGTTAATCTCACAGGAGTTTTTTGTTTCAGCCTTAGAAATGCTAATTGCATTAGCCTTAAGACCAAAAATTTGACTAACTGGGAGGAACCATTGCGGTCCAATCAGGTCTCAGGAAGCATTATCAGTGCTGTATTGAGCAAGGTAGCTTCGGGGAAGCAATCAGGCTCAGAGACCCCTGCAAACAGCAGCTCTGCTCTTAACATAACTACCTTGGCTATTATCTCCGAGGTACTAATCCCAGTGCCTCCTTTTTCTAGTAGTATTTATAATGCCACTCATTTCAAGGCCTCTCCTTACTGTTCCCCTAATCTTGGTTTCCCCCC
Source organism: Callospermophilus lateralis (assembly GCF_048772815.1). Classification (NCBI taxonomy): domain Eukaryota; kingdom Metazoa; phylum Chordata; class Mammalia; order Rodentia; family Sciuridae; genus Callospermophilus; species Callospermophilus lateralis. The sequence continues at coordinate 125,052,280 of NC_135307.1, read as the reverse complement.
AACATTTACGCCTTGTCAGGATCATTCTTGGGAGAAACATCAAGTTGCTAAAGGTTTCTCCCTTTCCCCCTCTCTTGATAGGTATGTTTATAACTTTAACAATAGTGCCAACTCCTCTACAGGAGTAGGTTGGTCCTGGTTTTAATGGCTGATTTCCAATGAAAAGGGGGCTTCAGCCGATATTTCTGCACTGGCTCAGTTGGTAGGAGCCAAAAGTTGGCTGGCTAATATTTCTGGTACTGTTAGGGAAAGTGAACAAGGTAATAGACTTACATCTGTTTCATTCAACTCTCTGTTGTATAATGCCACATTGCCTCCTGCAATGGTCTGTGTCCAATCCCCCTTCTTATTCCTTTTGGCTAAGGCCACCTCATTGGGGATGCTGGATTGTTCTCATACTACCTGTCTCTTATCTGAGTGTTGGAATGGTTCCTGGACTGTAGCAGTGATTATAAAAATTCCAACTTTTGTCCCAATCCCGGTCACTGCGGATCCTGATAAATTCCCTATTGTTGAGCTACTTAGAGTCCGCAGAGATTTTGGAATCACAGCGGCTATAGTGACAGCCGTGGCGGTATCTGCTGCTGCAGCGGTTACAGCCGGAATGGCTATGGCCAATCAAGTACAAACTGCTGCCACCATTAATCAAGTTGTCCAACAAACTTCCACCATACTTGAATCCCAAAATACAATTAATCAACATATTTTGTCAGGGATTTTAGCTGCCAACCAAAGAATAGATTTACTCCAAGCTCAGGTAGAAGAATTGGCTGACTTAGTGCTTTTGGGTTGTGTTGACCAACGTGCACATTTATGCATAACCTCTGTCAGATTTAATGATTCCAGGAATGCTTCCCGCATCATTGGCTGGAAATTGGTCCATGGAAGCGGAAGACATGATCCAGTCTCAACTAACCTAGATAGCTGTCTTGTATAGCACTCGTGTTGATCCCGTGACTTTGGGTCAATTCACCAATTGGATATCTTCTGCTTTTTCCTTTTTTAAAGAGTGGGTGGGGGTAGGCATTTTTGGTGCAATGTGTTGCTTCGGTATGTTTCTCTGTTTGTAGTTTCTCTGTCGCCTCAAGGCCCGCAATGCTCACGATAAGGCTATGATCATCCAAGCTCTTGCAGCTTTAGAAAATGGCAATTCACCTCAAGTTTGGCTTGCGCAGCTTAAACAGTAAATCTTTGACATGGTCGTTGCACCCCAAGTTATTATAACATTGCACTGGGATCGTCATGTCTTTCCTCGTTATTCTCTTAGTGTTGGAAAGCCCTTGCACTCTGCCGGTCTTGCTGCCATTGCACGCAGGTGGGTTTCCACACTAATGCTTCTCTATCGCCTTAAAGTCCGTGCCTTTCTTTCAGGCTGCTGTCAACTCGTTTGTCGTTGTGTGCAGCCATAGTTCAGCCTTAGCTGTCCCCCTTCGTCCACCTTCGTCACGATACAGGATGCGAGGCAAGGCACTGCACTTGAGTGATCCTTGAAGTGGACCTCAAGGAGAGCATGTCCTATTGCATGCGGGTTTGATGTCCACGCCCCGCCCCACGAAAAAAGGCGTCGGCTGATATGGCTTCAGATCTGGGGAAGGGCCCTCCTTAGGACTGAGCCATACTATGCAGCCACTTCTGCATAGTGGGATAGGACCTCTACTCTCGCCTGTATTGTTTTCAGAAAACAGAAGGGGGGAACTGTGGTGAGCCGTTTCTGCAGATATGGTCGCCATTGCAAGATGGCGCTGGCTCCACTGTGGTCTGTAACAAACAACTCCTTGTTTGGGAGAGTTGGTGCATGGTTTCTCAGCACCCTGTGAGAAAGTTCCACCTGGCAGCTTCGCATTGGGGCTTGGGATGCTTTATTAAGGCTGGGAGGGGCATCCGACAGGAGAGAGATTAGAAGAAATATCAGGGGCCTGAATAAACTGCTGAAAGAAGATTCCTGAGTTGTGTCTTCCTTGCGGGCAAGGGGTCGCGACAGTTCCTGTTGGAATCTATGTCATGTGGGGCTCCGAGATTCTCGTGGCGATGTCCCAGAGAGGCAGGAGGTCTCCAGAGGACGTACTTTCTCAAGTTGGTCCTTCCATGCTTGGACATCCCATGGAGGGAAGGTGTCAGGGTCACATTCGTTTGTAGGGTTGGATGGAGATTCTCAGATCGGTTTTCTGTGGCTGGAAGAGATTCCTGGGCAGCTTAGGAGCCCCATTGGAACTGCGATGAGGCAGGCATGGCATAGGAAACTGAAAAGGCTGCAGTCCCTAAGGAGTGTGTAGTGAGGAACAGCAGGCTGCGGAGCAGGCCAGTCATGGTTATGTTTCATGGGCATCCCTCTCTTTTGTCTCCTTAAATACGCATGGCAGGTCGGGTTTTCTCGGACTGATTGAGGTTTGCCGCCGGCTCTTCTGGCTGTGGGAAGATACCCAGGGAGGACGGGGAACACCCGCATGCCCGTGCCCTCTGTTACCTGAGTGTGGCCCTTCATAGCTGACGATGGTAAGAGTCTCCCTGCCCCAAGTCACCGAGGTTGCTCCTTGCCAGGTGAGGGTCACAAGCGTGGATCGATGATGACTACCACAAAAACATTCCTTGGAAGCTGAACAAAATGAGTGAAAACTCTATACCGTCGTTCTCATCGAAACTGAGGTCCACCACGTAGCCCAGGGGGCTGCAGTGAGTTGGGTGGTAGAGGGGAGAACCCTGTGCCCCGTTTTCTACGGGGGCTCTGTGGGAATGGAACCTGGAAGGGAAGGCTCTTTCCAGCCGAGTTCAGGTGGCGTTAGGCTCCGAGCCTGTAGTACTCTGATTGTCAGTCCTCGTTTGGTTTCAGCATGCATGGGTGATGCAGAGCTCAGGATGTTGAGGAAGACCTTGGCCTGCCCGGGATTATATCCTAGTGGGTGTTCGGCTGTAGGGTTCAGCCGTACTAGGAGGTTCTGGACCATGGCACAGGAGAAGAAGTTTCGTCCTCTTATGGACTGGAGATGCTTATTCCCAGGCCAGTGGAACCATGCCGGTCTGCTGGGTCTTCCAGTGAAAATTGAGGACCACTTTAGGTGGAAGGCGGAGGCAGACCCAGCACAAAGCATGGGAGACCCTTCTATAGTGCACAGGGGCCTGGTGTTTCCGGGAATGTGGTGGGTTTTCTCTTTTTCCTGAAATGCTACAGTGTTGCCAGTGGTATTGTCCCACAATGTTGGCAAGAGCGTTTGTCCACCAAGGGAAGGAAGGGTGGGTCTAAAGAGGGAGCAGCGCCAGGATGAGTAGATGGCCATTTGAGGGAATGCAAAAGAAGAAACTGGGTCTTACCACAAGCCGGTCCTTTGGCTGCAACTTCTGGGAATGGATCCTCCTGATAGGTGGTTGACTCTCGAGTTGGGGCATCAGAAGTGTTTCAGGAAAAAGCCTTAGTATCGTTGTGTGCTTTTGGTCTGCCCGTGAGGCTTCAGGCACAGTGGTTGATGTGCCTTCTGATAGAGCATATAATTTGTTGGGATCCCGAATGAGCCACTGTTGTGGCAGACCTCAGGAATGAATTTTTTTGGAAGAGGCACATGTGAACCCGAGACATCAGCTTCTAGTTTTTGAGCATAGGACAGTCGTGAATGGTTTGGGCAGAGGAAAGGCGTAACTGGGTCCAAAGTAGTTCCTAAGGATTGTTGCCTATGCCTGAAGGAAGTAGAGAGTGATGGAATTCACCTCTTTGGCAAGTGCCTTCCATAGGCGCTGGACAGGCATTGATGGTCTCCTCTCCTGCACAAGTTGTGGGGTTCAGGCATCGCAGCGTATGGGTGGGACTGGGGCTCCTGTTAGAATCTATGTCATGTGGGGCTCCGAGATGCACATGGCGATGTCCCAGAAAGGCAGGAGGTCTCCAGAGGACGTACTTTCTCAAGTTGTTCTTTCCATGCTTGGACATCCCATGGAGGGAAGGTGTCAGGGTCACATTCGTTTTTAGGGTTGGATGGAGATTCATAGATGGGTTTCCTGTAGCTGGAAGAGTTTCCTGGGCAGCTTAGGAGCCCCATTGGAACTGAGATGAGGCAGGCATGGCATAGGAAACTGAAAAGGCTGCAGTCCCTAAGGAGTGTGTAGTGAGCAACAGCAGGCTGCGGAGCACGCCAGTCATGGTTATGTTTCATGGGCATCCTTCTCTTTTGTCTCCTTCCAAACGCATGGCAGGTCGGGTTTTCGGATGGATTGACTGTTACCGCTGGCTCTTCTGGCTGTGGGAAGATGCCCAGGGAGGACGGGGAACACCCGCATGCCCGTGCCCTCTGTTTCCTGAGTGTGGACCTTCATAGCTGAGGATGGTAAGAGTCTCCTTGCCCCAAGTCACCGAGGTTGCTCCTTGCCAGGTGAGGGTCACAAGCGTGGATCGATGATGACTTCCACAAAAACATTCCTTGGAAGCTGAACAAAATGAGTGAAAACTCTATACCGTCGTTCTCATCGAAACTGAGGTCCACCACGTAGCTAGAGGGGGCTGCAGTGAGTTGGGTGGTGGAGGGGAGAAGCCTGTGCCCCTTTCCCGACGGGTGTGTGTGGGAATGCACCCTGGAAGGGAAGGCTCTTTCCAGCCGAGTTCAGGTGGCGTTAGGCTCCGAGCCTGTAGTCCTCTGAGTGTCAGTCCTCGTTTGGTTTCAGCATGCATAGGTGATGCAGAGCTCAGGACGTTGCTGAAGACCTTGGCCTGCCCGGGATTATATCCTAGTGGGTGTTAGGCTGTAGGGTTCAGCCCTACTAGGAGGTTCTGGGCCATGGCACAGGAGAAGAAGTTTCGTCCTCTTGTGGACTGGAGATGCTTATTCCCAGGCCAGTGGAACCATGCCGGTCTGCTGGGTCTTCCAGTGAAAATTGAGGACCACTTTAGGTGGATGCGGAGGCAGACCCAGCGCAAAGCATGGGAGACCCTTCTATAGTGCACAGGGGCCTGGTGTTTCGGGAATGTGGTGGGTATTCTGGTTTTCCGGAAATGCTACAGTGTTGCCATTGGTATTGTCCCACAATGTTGGCAAGTGCGTTTGTCCACCAAGGGAAGGAAGGGTGGGTCAAAATAGGGACCAGCGCCTGGATGAGTAGAAGGCCATTTTGAGGGAATGCAAATGGAGAAACTGGGTCTTACCACAACCGGTCCTTTGGCTGCCACTTCTGGGAATGGATCCCCCTGATAGATAATTGACTCTAGAGTTGGGGCATCAGAAGTGTTTCAGGAAAAAGCCTTAGTATCGTTGTGTGCTTTTGGTCCGCCCTTGAGGCTTCAGGCACGGTGGTTGATGTGCCTTGTGATAGAGCATATACTTTCTTTGGATCCCGAATGAACCACTGTTGTGGCAGACCTCAGGAATGAATTTTTTTGGAGGAGGCACATGTGAACCCGAGACATCAGCTTCTAGTTTTTGAGCATAGGACAGTCGTGCATGGTTTGGGCAGAGGAAAGGCGTAACTGGGTCCAAAGTAGTTCCTAAGGATTGTTGCCTATGCCTGAAGGAAGTAGAGAGTGATGGAATTCACCTCTTTGGCAAGTGCCTTTCATAGGCGCAGGACAGGCGTTGATGGTCTCCTCTCCTGCACAAGTTGTGGGGTTCAGGCATCGCAGCGTATGGGTGGGACTGGGGCTCCTGTTGGAATCTATGTCATGTGGGGCTCCGAGATGCACGTGGCGATGTCCCAGAAAGGCAGGATGTCTCCAGAGGACGTACTTTCTCTAGTTGGTCCTTCCATGCTTGGACATCCCATGGAGGGAAGGTGTCAGGGTCACATTCGTTTGTAGGGTTGGATGGAGATTCTCAGATGGGTTTCCTGTGGCTGGAAGAGTTTCCTGGGCAGCTTAGGAGCCCCATTGGAACTGAGATGAGGCAGGCATGGCATAGGAAAATGAAAAGGCTGCAGTCCCTAAGGAGTGTGTAGTGAGGAACAGCAGGCTGCGGAGCAGGCCAGTCATGGTTATGTTTCATGGGCATCCCTCTCTTTTGTCTCCTTAAATACGCATGGCAGGTCGGGTTTTCTCGGACTTATTGAGGGTTGCCGCCGGCTCTTCTGGCTGTGGGAAGATACCCAGGGAGGACGGGGAACACCCGCATGCCCGTGCCCTCTGTTACCTGAGTTTGGCCCTTCATAGCTGACGATGGTAAGAGTCTCCCTGCCCCAAGTCACCGAGGTTGCTCCTTGCCAGGTGAGGGTCACAAGCGTGGATCGATGATGACTACCACAAAAACATTCCTTGGAAGCTGAACAAAATGAGTGAAAACTCTATACCGTCGTTCTCATCGAAACTGAGGTCCACCACGTAGCCCAGGGGGCTGCAGTGAGTTGGGTGGTAGAGGGGAGAACCCTGTGCCCCGTTTTCGACGGGGGCTCTGTGGGAATGGAACCTGGAAGGGAAGGCTCTTTCCAGCCGAGTTCAGGTGGCGTTAGGCTCCGAGCCTGTAGTACTCTGATTGTCAGTCCTCGTTTGGTTTCAGCATGCATGGGTGATGCAGAGCTCAGGATGTTGAGGAAGACCTTGGCCTGCCCGGGATTATATCCTAGTGGGTGTTCGGCTGTAGGGTTCAGCCGTACTAGGAGGTTCTGGACCAAGGCACAGGAGAAGAAGTTTCGTCCTCTTATGGACTGGAGATGCTTATTCCCAGGCCAGTGGAACCATGCCGGTCTGCTGGGTCTTCCAGTGAAAATTGAGGACCACTTTAGGTGGAAGGCGGAGGCAGACCCAGCACAAAGCATGGGAGACCCTTCTATAGTGCACAGGGGCCTGGTGTTTCCGGGAATGTGGTGGGTTTTCTCTTTTTCCTGAAATGCTACAGTGTTGCCAGTGGTATTGTCCCACAATGTTGGCAAGAGCGTTTGTCCACCAAGGGAAGGAAGGGTGGGTCTAAAGAGGGAGCAGCGCCAGGATGAGTAGATGGCCATTTGAGGGAATGCAAAAGGAGAAACTGGGTCTTACCACAAGCCGGTCCTTTGGCTGCAACTTCTGGGAATGGATCCTCCTGATAGGTGGTTGACTCTCGAGTTGGGGCATCAGAAGTGTTTCAGGAAAAAGCCTTAGTATCGTTGTGTGCTTTTGGTCCGCCCGTGAGGCTTCAGGCACAGTGGTTGATGTGCCTTCTGATAGAACATATAATTTGTTGGGATCCCGAATGAGCCACTGTTGTGGCAGACCTCAGGAATGAATTTTTTTGGAAGAGGCACATGTGAACCCGAGACATCAGCTTCTAGTTTTTGAGCATAGGACAGTCGTGAATGGTTTGGGCAGAGGAAAGGCGTAACTGGGTCCAAAGTAGTTCCTAAGGATTGTTGCCTATGCCTGAAGGAAGTAGAGAGTGATGGAATTCACCTCTTTGGCAAGTGCCTCCATAGGCGCTGGACAGGCATTGATGGTCTCCTCTCCTGCACAAGTTGTGGGGTTCAGGCATCGCAGCGTATGGGTGGGACTGGGGCTCCTGTTAGAATCTATGTCATGTGGGGCTCCGAGATGCACATGGCGATGTCCCAGAAAGGCAGGAGGTCTCCAGAGGACGTACTTTCTCAAGTTGTTCTTTCCATGCTTGGACATCCCATGGAGGGAAGGTGTCAGGGTCACATTCGTTTTTAGGGTTGGATGGAGATTCATAGATGGGTTTCCTGTAGCTGGAAGAGTTTCCTGGGCAGCTTAGGAGCCCCATTGGAACTGAGATGAGGCAGGCATGGCATAGGAAACTGAAAAGGCTGCAGTCCCTAAGGAGTGTGTAGTGAGCAACAGCAGGCTGCGGAGCACGCCAGTCATGGTTATGTTTCATGGGCATCCTTCTCTTTTGTCTCCTTCCAAACGCATGGCAGGTCGGGTTTTCGGATGGATTGACTGTTACCGCCGGCTCTTCTGGCTGTGGGAAGATGCCCAGGGAGGACGGGGAACACCCGCATGCCCGTGCCCTCTGTTTCCTGAGTGTGGACCTTCATAGCTGAGGATGGTAAGAGTCTCCTTGCCCCAAGTCACCGAGGTTGCTCCTTGCCAGGTGAGGGTCACAAGCGTGGATCGATGATGACTTCCACAAAAACATTCCTTGGAAGCTGAACAAAATGAGTGAAAACTCTATACCGTCGTTCTCATCGAAACTGAGGTCCACCACGTAGCTAGAGGGGGCTGCAGTGAGTTGGGTGGTGGAGGGGAGAAGCCTGTGCCCCTTTCCCGACGGGTGTGTGTGGGAATGCACCCTGGAAGGGAAGGCTCTTTCCAGCCGAGTTCAGGTGGCGTTAGGCTCCGACCCTGTAGTCCTCTGAGTGTCAGTCCTCGTTTGGTTTCAGCATGCATAGGTGATGCAGAGCTCAGGACGTTGCTGAAGACCTTGCCTGCCCGGGATTATATCCTAGTGGGTGTTAGGCTGTAGGGTTCAGCCCTACTAGGAGGTTCTGGGCCATGGCACAGGAGAAGAAGTTTCGTCCTCTTGTGGACTGGAGATGCTTATTCCCAGGCCAGTGGAACCATGCCGGTCTGCTGGGTCTTCCAGTGAAAATTGAGGACCACTTTAGGTGGATGCGGAGGCAGACCCAGCGCAAAGCATGGGAGACCCTTCTATAGTGCACAGGGGCCTGGTGTTTCCGGGAATGTGGTGGGTATTCTGGTTTTCCGGAAATGCTACAGTGTTGCCATTGGTATTGTCCCACAATGTTGGCAAGTGCGTTTGTCCACCAAGGGAAGGAATGGTGGGTCAAAATAGGGACCAGCGCCTGGATGAGTAGATGGCCATTTTGAGGGAATGCAAATGGAGAAACTGGGTCTTACCACAACCGGTCCTTTGGCTGCCACTTCTGGGAATGGATCCCCCTGATAGATAATTGACTCTAGAGTTGGGGCATCAGAAGTGTTTCAGGAAAAAGCCTTAGTATCGTTGTGTGCTTTTGGTCCGCCCGTGAGGCTTCAGGCACGGTGGTTGATGTGCCTTGTGATAGAGCATATACTTTCTTTGGATCCCGAATGAACCACTGTTGTGGCAGACCTCAGGAATGAATTTTTTTGGAGGAGGCACATGTGAACCCGAGACATCAGCTTCTAGTTTTTGAGCATAGGACAGTCGTGCATGGTTTGGGCAGAGGAAAGGCGTAACTGGGTCCAAAGTAGTTTCTAAGGATTGTTGCCTATGCCTGAAGGAAGTAGAGAGTGATGGAATTCACCTCTTTGCCAAGTGCCTTTCATAGGCGCAGGACAGGCGTTGATGGTCTCCTCTCCTGCACAAGTTGTGGGGTTCAGGCATCGCAGCGTATGGGTGGGACTGGGGCTCCTGTTGGAATCTATGTCATGTGGGGCTCCGAGATGCACGTGGCGATGTCCCAGAAAGGCAGGATGTCTCCAGAGGACGTACTTTCTCTAGTTGGTCCTTCCATGCTTGGACATCCCATGGAGGGAAGGTGTCAGGGTCACATTCGTTTGTAGGGTTGGATGGAGATTCTCAGATGGGTTTCCTGTGGCTGGAAGAGTTTCCTGGGCAGCTTAGGAGCCCCATTGGAACTGAGATGAGGCAGGCATGGCATAGGAAAATGAAAAGGCTGCAGTCCCTAAGGAGTGTGTAGTGAGGAACAGCAGGCTGCGGAGCAGGCCAGTCATGGTTATGTTTCATGGGCATCCCTCTCTTTTGTCTCCTTAAATACGCATGGCAGGTCGGGTTTTCTCGGACTTATTGAGGGTTGCCGCCGGCTCTTCTGGCTGTGGGAAGATACCCAGGGAGGACGGGGAACACCCGCATGCCCGTGCCCTCTGTTACCTGAGTTTGGCCCTTCATAGCTGACGATGGTAAGAGTCTCCCTGCCCCAAGTCACCGAGGTTGCTCCATGCCAGGTGAGGGTCACAAGCGTGGATCGATGATGACTCCCACAAAAACATTCCTTGGAAGCTGAACAAAATGAGTGAAAACTCTATACCGTCGTTCTCATCGAAACTGAGGTCCACCACGTAGCCCAGGGGGCTGCAGTGAGTTGGGTGGTAGAGGGGAGAACCCTGTGCCCCGTTTTCGACGGGGGCTCTGTGGGAATGGACCCTGGAAGGGAAGGCTCTTTCCAGCCGAGTTCAGGTGGCGTTAGGCTCCGAGCCTGTAGTCCTCTGATTGTCAGTCCTCGTTTGGTTTCAGCATGCATGGGTGATGCAGAGCTCAGGATGTTGAGGAAGACCTTGGCCTGCCCGGGATTATATCCTAGTGGGTGTTCGGCTGTAGGGTTCAACCGTACTAGGAGGTTCTGGACCATGGCACAGAAGAAGAAGTTTCGTCCTCTTATGGACTGGAGATGCTTATTCCCAGGCCAGTGGAACCATGCCGGTCTGCTGGGTCTTCCAGTGAAAATTGAGGACCACTTTAGGTGAAAGGCGGAGGCAGACCCAGCGCAAAGCATGGGAGACCCTTCTATAGTGCACAGGGGCCTGGTGTTTCCGGGAATGTGGTGGGTTTTCTCTTTTTCCTGAAATGCTACAGTGTTGCCAGTGGTATTGTCCCACAATGTTGGCAAGAGCGTTTGTCCACCAAGGGAAGGAAGGGTGGGTCTAAAGAGGGAGCAGCGCCAGGATGAGTAGATGGCCATTTGAGGGAATGCAAAAGGAGAAACTGGGTCTTACCACAAGCCGGTCCTTTCACTGCAACTTCTTGGAATGGATCCTCCTGATAGGTGGTTGACTCTCGAGTTGGGGCATCAGAAGTGTTTCAGAAAAAAGCCTTAGTATCGTTGTGTGCTTTTGGTCCGCCCGTGAGGCTTCAGGCACAGTGGTTGATGTGCCTTCTGATAGAGCATATAATTTGTTGGGATCCCGAATGAGCCACTGTTGTGGCAGACCTCAGGAATGAATTTTTTTGGAAGAGGCACATGTGAACCCGAGACATCAGCTTCTAGTTTTTGAGCATAGGACAGTCGTGAATGGTTTGGGCAGAGGAAAGGCGTAACTGGGTCCAAAGTAGTTCCTAAGGATTGTTGCCTATGCCTGAAGGAAGTAGAGAGTGATGGAATTCACCTCTTTGCCAAGTGCCTTCCATAGGCGCTGGACAGGCATTGATGATCTCCTCTCCTGCACAAGTTGTGGGGTTCATGCATCGCAGCGTATGGGTGGGACTGGGGCTCCTGTTAGAATCTATGTCATGTGGGGCTCCGAGATGCACATGGCGATGTCCCAGAAAGGCAGGAGGTCTCCAGAGGACGTACTTTCTCAAGTTGTTCTTTCCATGCTTGGACATCCCATGGAGGGAAGGTGTCAGGGTCACATTCGTTTTTAGGGTTGGATGGAGATTCATAGATGGGTTTCCTGTAGCTGCAAGAGTTTCCTGGGCAGCTTAGGAGCCCCATTGGAACTGATATGAGGCAGGCATGGCATAGGAAACTGAAAAGGCTGCAGTCCCTAAGGAGTGTGTAGTGAGCAACAGCAGGCTGCGGAGCACGCCAGTCATGGTTATGTTTCATGGGCATCCTTCTCTTTTGTCTCCTTCCAAACGCATGGCAGGTCGGGTTTTCGGATGGATTGACTGTTACCGCCGGCTCTTCTGGCTGTGGGAAGATGCCCAGGGAGGACGGGGAACACCCGCATGCCCGTGCCCTCTGTTTCCTGAGTGTGGACCTTCATAGGTGAGGATGGTAAGAGTCTCCTTGCCCCAAGTCACCGAGGTTGCTCCTTGCCAGGTGAGGGTCACAAGCGTGGATCGATGATGACTTCCACAAAAACATTCCTTGGAAGCTGAACAAAATGAGTGAAAACTCTATACCGTCGTTCTCATCGAAACTGAGGTCCACCACGTAGCTAGAGGGGGCTGCAGTGAGTTGGGTGGTGGAGGGGAGAAGCCTGTGCCCCTTTCCCGACGGGTGTGTGTGTGAATGCACCCTGGAAGGGAAGGCTCTTTCCAGCCGAGTTCAGGTGGCGTTAGGCTCCGAGCCTGTAGTCCTCTGAGTGTCAGTCCTCGTTTGGTTTCAGCATGCATGGGTGATGCAGAGCTCAGGACGTTGCCTAAGACCTTGGCCTGCCCGGGATTATATCCTAGTGGGTGTTAGGCTGTAGGGTTCAGCCCTACTAGGAGGTTCTGGGCCATGGCACAGGAGAAGAAGTTTCGTCCTCTTGTGGACTGGAGATGCTTATTCCCAGGCCAGTGGAACCATGCCGGTCTGCTGGGTCTTCCAGTGAAAATTGAGGACCACTTTAGGTGTAAGGCGGAGCCAGACCCAGCGCAAAGCATGGGAGACCCTTCTATAGTTCACAGGGGCCTGGTATTTCCGGGAATGTGGTGGGTATTCTGGTTTTCCGGAAATGCTACAGTGTTGCCATTGGTATTGTCCCACAATGTTGGCAAGTGCGTTTGTCCACCAAGGGAAGGAAGGGTGGGTCAAAATAGGGACCAGCGCCTGGATGAGTAGATGGCCATTTTGAGGGAATGCAAATGGAGAAACTGGGTCTTACCACAAGCCGGTCCTTTGGCTGCCACTTCTGGGAATGGATCCCCCTGACAGATAACTGACTCTAGAGTTGGGGCATCAGAAGTGTTTCAGGAAAAAGCCTTAGTATCGTTGTGTGCTTTTGGTCCGCCCGTGAGGCTTCAGGCACAGTGGTTGATGTGCCTTCTGATAGAGCATATACATTCTTTGGATCCCGAATGAGCCACTGTTGTGGCAGACCTCAGGAATGAATTTTTTTGGAGGAGGCACATGTGAACCCGAGACATCAGCTTCTAGTTTTTGAGCATTGGACAGTCGTGAATGGTTTGGGCAGAGGAAAGTCGTAACTGGGTTCAAAGTAGTTCCTAAGGATTGTTGCCTATGCCTGAAGGAAGTAGAGAGTGATGGAATTCACCTCTTTGCCAAGTGCCTTTCATAGGCGCTGGACAGGCGTTGATGGTCTCCTCTCCTGCACAAGTTGTGGGGTTCAGGCATCGCAGCGTATGGGTGGGACTGGGGCTCCTGTTGGAATCTATGTCATGTGGGGCTCCGAGATGCATGTGGCGATGTCCCAGAAAGGCAGGAGGTCTCCAGAGGACGTACTTTCTCACGTTGGTCCTTCCATTTTCGACATCCCATGGAGGGAAGTTGTCAGGGTCACATTCGTTTGTAGGGTTGGATGGAGATTCTCAGATGGGTTTCCTGTGGCTGGAAGAGTTTCCTGGATAGCTTTGTAGCCCCATTGGAACTGAGATGAGGCAGGCATGGCATAGGAAACTGAAAAGGCTGTAGTCCCTAAGGAGTGTGTAGTGAGGAATAGCAGGCTGCGGAGCAGGCCAGTCATGGTTATGTTTCACAGGCATCCCTCTCTTTTGTCTCCTTAAATACGCATGGCAGGTCAGGTTTCCTCGGACGGATTGAGGGTTGCCGCAGGCTCTTCTGGCTGTGGGAAGATACCCAGGGAGGACGGGGAACACCCGCATGCCCGTGCCCTCTGTTACCTGAGTGTGGCCCTTCATAGCTGACGATGGTAAGAGTCTCCTTTCCCCAAGTCACCGAGGTTGCTCCTTGCCAGGTGAGGGTCACAAGCGTGAATCGATGATGACTCCCACAAAAACATTCCTTGGAAGCTGAACAAAATGAGTGAAACCTTTATACCGTCGTTCTCATCGAAACTGAGGTCCACCCCGTAGCTCAGGGGGTGCAGTGAGTTGGGTGGTGGAGGGGAGAACCCTATGCCCCTTTTTCGACGGGGGCTCTGTGGGAATGGACCCTGGAAAGGAAGGCTCTTTCCAGCGGACTTCAGGTGGCGTTAGGCTCTGAGCCTGTAGTCCTCTGAGTGTCCGTCCTCGTTTGGTTTCAGCATGCATGGGTGATGCAGAGCTCAGGATGTTGAGGAAGACCTTGGCCTGCCCGGGATTATATCCTAGTGGGTGTTCGATGTAGGGTACAGCCGTACTAGGAGGTTCTGGGCCATGGCACAGGAGAAGAAGTTTCGTCCTCTTGTGGACTCGAGATGCTTATTCCCAAGCCAGTGGAACCATGCCGGTCTGCTGGGTCTTCCAGTGAAAATTGAGGACCACTTTAGGTGGAAGGCGGAGGCAGACCCAGCGCAAAGCCTGGGAGACCCTTCTATAGTGCCCAGGGGCCTGGTGTTTCCGGGAATGTGGTGGTTTTTCTTGTTTTCCGGAAATGCTACAGTGTTCCCAGTGGTATTGTCTCACAATGTTGGCAAGAGCGTTTGTCCACCAAGGGAAGGAAGGGTGGGTCTAAAGAGGGACCAGCGCCTGGATGAGTAGATGGCCATTTGAGGGAATGCAAATCGAGAAAGTGGGTCTTACCACAAGCCGGTCCTTTGGCTGCCACTTCTGGGAATGGATCCCCCTGATAGATGGTTGGCCTTCGAGTTGGGGCATCAGAAGTGCTTCAGGAAAAAGCCTTAGTATCGTTGTGTACTATTGGTCCACCCGTGAGGCTTCAGGCACAGTGGTTGATGTGCCTTCTGATAGAGCATATACGCAGTTTGGATCCCGAATGAGCCACTGTTGTGGCAGACCTCAGGAATGAATTTTTTTGGAGGAGGCACATGTGAACCCGAGACATCAGCTTCTAGTTTTTGAGCATAGGACAGTCGTGAATGGTTTGGGCAGAGGAAAGGCGTAAGTGGGTCCAAAGTAGTTTCTAAGTATTGTTGCCTATGCCTGAAGGAAGTAGAGAGTGATGGAATTCACCTCTTTGCCAAGTGCCTTTCTAGGCGCTGTACAGGCGTTGAGGGTCTCCTCTCCTGCACAATTGTGTGATTCAGGCATCGGAGCGTATGGTTGGGACTGGGGCTCCTGTTGTAATCTATGTCATGTGGGGCTCGGAGATGCACGTGGCGATGTCCCAGAAAGGCAGGAGGTCTCCAGAGGACGTATTTTCTCAAGTTGTTCCTTCCATGTTTGGACATCCCATGGAGGGAAGGTGTCAGGGTCACATTCGTTTGTAGGGTTGGATGGAGATTCTCAGATGGATTTCCTGTGACTGGTAGATTTTCCTGTCAGCTTAGGAGCCCCATTGGAACTGAGATGAGGCAGGCATGGCATAGGAAACTGAAAAGGCTGCAGTCCCTAAGGAGTGTGTAGTGAGGAACAGCAGGCTGCGGAGCTGGCCAGTCATGGTTATGTTTCATGGGCATCCCTCTCTTTTGTCTCCTTGCATACGCATATCAGGTCGGGTTTCCTAGGACGGATTGAGGGTTGCCGCTGGCTCCTCTGGCTGTGGGAAGATACCTAGGGAGGACGGGGAACACCCGCATGCCCGTGCCCTCTGTTACCTGAGTGTGGCCCTTCATAGCTGACGATGGTAAGAGTCTCCTGCCCCAAGTCACCGAGGTTGCTCCTTGCCAGGTGAGGGTCACAAGCGTGAATCGATGATGACTCCCACAAAAACATTCCTTGGAAGCTGAACAAAATGAGTGAAAACTCTATACCGTCGTTCTCATCGAAACTGAGGTCCACCACGTAGCACAGGTGGTGCAGTGAGTTGGGTGGTGGAGGGGAGAAGCCTGTGCCCCGTTTTCGACGGGGGCTCTGTGGGAATGGACCCTGGAAGGGAAGGATCTTTCCAGCCGAGTTCAGGTCGTGTTAGGCTCCGAGCCTGTAGTCCTCTGAGTGTCAGTCCTCGTTTGGTTTCAGCATGCATGGGTGATGCAGAGCTCAGGACGTTGAGGAAAACCTTGGCCTGCCCGGGATTATATCCTAGTGGGTGTTCAGCTGTAGGGTTCAGCCCTACTAGGAGGTTCTGGGCCATGGCACAGGAGAAGAAGTTTCGTCCTCTTGTGGACTGGAGATGCTTATTCCCAGGCCAGTGGAACCATGCCGGTCTGCTGGGTCTTCCAGTGAAAATTGAGGACTACTTTAGGTGGAAGGCGGAGGCAGACCCAGCGCAAAGCATGGGAGACCCTTCTATAGTGCACAGGGGCCTGGTGTTTCCGGGAATGTGGTGGGTTTTCTCTTTTTCCTGAAATGCTACAGTGTTACCAGTGGTATTGTCCCACAATGTTGGCAAGAGCGTTTGTCCACCAAGGGAAGGAAGGGTGGGTCTAAAGAGGGAGCAGCGCCAGGATGAGTAGATGGCCATTTGAGGGAATGCAAAAGGAGAAACTGGATCTTACCACAAGCCGGTTTTGGCTGCAACTTCCGGGAATGGATCCTCCTGATAGATGGTTGACTCTGGAGTTGGGGCACCAGAAGTGTTTCAGGCAAAAGCCTTAGTATCGTTGTGTGCTTTTGGTGCGCCTGTGAGGCTTCAGGCACAGTGGTTGATGTGCCTTCTGATAGAGCATATACGCAGTTTGGATCCAGAATGAGCCACTGTTGTGGCAGGAATGAATTTTTTTGAAGGAGGCACATATGAACCCGAGACATCAGCTTTTTGTTTTTGAGCATAGGACAGCCATGAATGGTTTGGGCAGAGGAAAGGCCTATCTGGGTCCAAAGTAGTTCGTAAGGATTGTTGCCTATGCCTGAAGGAAGTAGAGAGTGATGAAATTCACGTCTTTGCCAAATGCCTTTCATAGGCGCTGGACAGGCGTTGAGGGTCTCCTCTCCTGCACAAGTTGTGGCGTTCAGGCATGGGAGCATATGGGTGGGACTGGGGCTCCTGTTGGAATTTATGTCATGTGGGGCTCCGAGATGCACGTGGTGATGTCCCAGAAAGGCAGGAGGTCTCCAGAGGACATGCTTTCTCAAGTTGGTCCTTCCATGCTTGGACATCCCGTGGAGGGAAGGTGTCAGGGTCACATTCGTTTGTATGTTTGGATGGAGATTCTCAGATGGGTTTCCTGTGGCTGGAAGAATTTCCTGGTCAGCTTAGGAGCCCCATTGGAACTGAGATGAGGCAGGCATGGCATAGGAAACTGAAAAGGCTGCAGTCTCTAAGGAGTGTGTAGTGAGGAACAGCAGGCTGTGGAGCAGGCCAGTCATCGTTATGTTTCATGGGCATCCCTCTTTTTTGTCTCCTTGCATACGCATGACAGGTTGTGTTTCCATGGAGGGATTCAAAGGTTGCTGCCGGCTCTTCTGGCTCTGGGAAGATTCCCAGGGAGGTCGGGGAATACCCGCATGCCCGTGCCCTCTGTTTCGTGAGTGTGGCCCTTCATAGCTGATGATCGTAAGAGTCTTCTTGCCCCAAGTCACTGAGGTTGCTCCTTGCCAGGTGAGGGTCACAAGCGTGGATCGATGATGACTCCCACAAAAACATTCCTTGGAAGCTGAACAAAATGAGTGAAATCTCTATACCGTCGTTCTCATCGAAACTGAGGTACACCACGTAGCTGTAGGGGGCTGCAGTGAGTTGGGTGGTGGAGGGGAGAACCCTGTGCCCCTTTTTTGACGGGGGCTGTGTGGGAATGGACCCTGGAAGGGAAGGCTCTTTCCAGCCGAGTTCACTTGGCATTAGGGCTCCAATCTTGTAGTCCTCTGAGGGTCAGTCCTCGTTTGGTTTCGGCATGCATTGATGATCCAGATCTCAGGATGTTGAGACATTGGCCTGCCCTGGATGATTTTCTAGTGGGTGTTCGACAGTATGTTTCATCCATACTAGGAGGTTTTGGGCCATGGCATAGAAGAATAAGTTCCTCCCTTTGTGTTATGTAGATGTGTTTGCCCTCCTGAGTAAATTTTTGTATCCTTGTTAGTCATTCATGTATATTATTTAAAGAGATATATTTAAATATTTTGCTCAGTTTCCTTACATTTTTTGTATTTAGTTGTTGAATTTTAGGGTTTATATATTGTGAACATTAATTCCTTATCTAATACATGATTTGCAACTATATTCTTCATTCCGTAGGTTAAATTTTTACTCAGTTTATAGTGTTTCTTCATGTACTACTTTTTCACCTATGTTCTTTGCAGCATTACTCATAATAGCCAAGATTTGGAAACAATCAAAGTGGTCATTGACAGCTAAAAATCGTTTAAAAATGTGAAATATATATTTATGTATTTTAGTTGAATATTTTTCAGGCTTAAAGGGAGATTCTTCCATTTGAGAGAAGATGAATCAAATCAAGCTGGGGGATATTATTTTAACTGACATAAAACAAATAGAAAGTCAAATACAGTATGACCTTACTTGTGGAAAAGAAGAAAAAAATATCAAATGCATAGAAACAGTAGAAAAGTGGTTTAGGAAGTGGCACAGGGGACATCATGAATCAAAGTGTACAAGTAGTTAATTATGTGGTATATTCAAGATCTAGTAGATCTTTTGAGGACTATAGTTTTTTTATTGGTTATTCAAAACATTACATAGCTCTCGACATATCCTATTTCATACTTTAGGTTCAAGTTGGTCATGAACTCCCATTTTTACCCTGTATACAGATAGTTAATAATCCTGTATTGTTTACTGAAAATTTACTATGATAAAAGCTTTTAGGCATTTTTAACATTAAAAGAGAAAAAGGTAGCAAGGTGCAGTGGCACACACTAGTAATCTCAGCGACTGGGGAGGTCAAGGCAGCAGGATTGTAAGTTCTAAACCAGCCTTAGCAATTCATTGAGGCAGTAAGCAACTAAGTGAGACCCTATCTCTAAATACAATACACAGAAGGGCTGGGGATGAGGCCCAGTATTAAAGCACCCCTGGTTTCAATCCCAAAGACCAAAAGAGGGGGGAAAAGGTAAATTACAGATCTGTTAATGTCCTCATTATGATAATCATTTCTCTATGTATAAGTGTATCAGCACAGCATATTGTAATCCTTAAACATATTCAAGATAATAATTTAAAAACAAAAAGATACTTAAAATACTTAATAATTAACTTAACAAAAAGGATAAAAGGCTTTTACAATGAAAAATACAATTGAATGAAATTAAGTAAAGCATTGTAAATGGAAAGATAGCCTATATTCATGAGCTGGAAGACTTATTATTGAGATATCAATACTAACCAAAGCAGTCTACAAATTTAGGCATTGTAATAGAAAACAACCTAAAATTCTTATGGAATCTCAAGGGATCCTGAATAACTAAAACAATCTTGAAAAATATGAAAAAATCTAGAAAACCCATGTTTTATAAATTTAAAATTTATACAAAGTAACTTTTAAACAAAAGTATAGTGCCAACATAAAAAAGGTGCAGAAACAAATAAGATTTCAAAAATAAATTTACATATATCTGGTTGAGTGATCTAAACAAGTGTACCAAGCTCCTTCAGTGAAGAAATGATCTTTTCAAGAAATGTAGTGAAGAAAACTAGATATCCACATTCAAAATAATGAAGTTGGACCTTTTCTAACACCTTATTAAAAATGTTAACTCAAACATGTTCATGAACTAAATGAACTTAATAATAAAAACTCTTTAATAATAAAAACTCCTAGATATAGAAGGTAGGATAAACCTTCACAACAAACAGTTAGCAATGACTATTTTATATATGATATCAAATGCACAGGACAAAAAAATTGACAAATTGGACTACATCATGTTTTAACTCATTACTGATATGATCACAAGAAGTGAAATTTTTATTGTTAGTGCATTATACATAATATTGGGGTTTATATTGACATAATTATACAAACATGGAATATAATTTATTTTAATTAAGTCCCCAGTACTTCTCCTTTTCCTTCCTTTCACCTTCCCTGTGTTTCCTTAACTCTACTGGTCTTTTATTTATTTATAGCTTTTTAAACTAATTAATACATTATAGATACACATAAAGGTGAAATTCACTGTGGTATATTCACATATATACATAAGATAACTCTGACACTTTCATTCCACCATTTCTCCCTTTTTACATTCAACCTCCCACTCCCTCAAACAATTTACTCAACTAATCTCTCTTCTGCATAAATGGGATTCCCCTACTGCCTCCCCTTCGCCATGCACCCGATTATTTTGGTTTAGCTTTTGCATGTGAGAGAACACTTGACTTTCTGGTCTGGCTTATTTCAGTTAGCATGATGTTCTCCAATTTCATCCATTTACCAGTAAAATGTCATTATTTTTTTTTCCTCATGACTGAGTATTATGTCACACTTTTTTCTTAACCAGTTTTTTGTTGACTGGCATCTAAGCTGGTTTCATAACCTGACTATTGTAAACTGTGCTGCTGTAAACATTGATGTGGCTGTATTGCTGTAGTGTATTTATTTTAGTTCTTTTTGATGTATACCAGGTGTGGAATAACAGGGTCATATACTGATGGTGATTCCATTTCTGGGTTTATTTTTTAATATCCATACTACTTTCTTAGGTGGTTGGAATTGTACTAATTTGCAGTACCACCAATAGTGTATGAGTGGAACTCCTTCCCCCATATGCTTGCCAGCATTTATTATTAATTATAAATAATCATTAAGAGAATTATATATTATTCTATTCTTGATTATTGCCATTCTGATTGCCATGGGATGAAGCCTCATTACAGTTTTTAATATTATTTCCCTGATTGCCAGGGATATTGAACATTTTTTCATATATTTGTTGGCAATCTGTACATCTTCCTTTGAGAAATGTCTGTTTAGTTCTTTTGTGCATTATTCAATTGATTTATTTGGTTTTTTGATATGAGTTTTTTTTAATATTTTTAGGTGGATACAATATCTTTGTTTTACATTTATATGGTGCTGAGTATCAAACCCAGTGCCTCATGTATGCTAGGCAAGCACGCTACCACTTAAGCCACATCCCCAGCCCCCTGATGTGAGGTTTTTTAAGTTCTTTATATATTCTGGATGTTAATCTGAGTACATGTCAAAAATCTTCTTTCATTTTGTAGGTTCTCTCTTTGTGTTCTCATTTCCTTTGCTGTGCAGGAATTTTTAATTAAATGCTGTCCTACTTATTGTTTCTTGGTTTTATTTCTTGTGCATTAGGAGTTTTGTTAAGGAAATCAGATCCTGTGATGACATGTTGGATTATTGAGCCTACATTTTCTTCTAGTAATTGAAGAATTTCTGTTCTAATTCCAAGGTCTTTGATCAACTTTTGAGTTGAATTTTATATAGAGTTAAGAGATAGGTATCAAGTTTCATTCCTCTACATCTGAATATCATTTTCCTAGCACCCTTTGTTAAAAAGCTATCTTTACTCCAACATATGTTTTTGGCACCTTTGTTGAGTATCAGATGACTGTGTCTATATGAATTTTTCTGTTTCCTATTCTATTCCATTGATCTTCATTTCTTTTTTGGTGAAAATACCATACTGTTTTTATTACTATAGCTCTGTAGTAAAATTTGAGGTTAGGTTTTGTAATGTGTCTAGCATCACTCTTGTTGCTCAGGATTGCTTTGGCTATTCTGGGTCTCTTATTCTTCCCAGTGAATTTAAGAACTTTTTTATTCTAGTTCTCTGAGCAATGTCATTAGTATTTTGATGGAAATCACTTGAATCTGTGTAACAATTTTTGTAGTATGGCCATTTTGATAATATTAATTCTACCTACCCAAGAACATGGTATGAAATTCCATCTTCCAAGATCTTCTTCAATTTCTTTCTTTGGTGTTCTATAGTTTTCATTGTAGAGGTTAGATTTATTTCCAATTTTCATTTTGTTTTTTTGAGGTTATTGTGAATGAGATAGTATTTCTAATTTTTTCAACAGATTCAATGTTGGAGTATAGGAAAGCAATTAATTTATGAGTTTATCTTGCATCCTACTATTTGTTTGTTAGCTCTAGCGCTCTTTTGTTAGCTCTAGCGCTCTTTTGGTGGAGATTTTTTGATCTTCTAAATGTAGAATTATGTCATTGTCAAACAAATAATTTGACTTATTTTCCTCATTGTGTCTCTTAGTTTCATCCCCTTGCCTGATTGCTCTAGCTAAAGTTTCAAGGACTGTATTTAATAGTAGTGGTTAAAGTGGTCTTCAATCTCTTTTTAGAGGAAATGCTTTCAGTTAATTTTTCTCCATGAAGTAATCATGTTGATCTTAGGTTTATTGTATATTGCCTTTACAACATAGATTTAAAATGCTTCTATCCCTAGTTTCCTAGTAATTGAAGCTTGATTGTGTGCTGTTTTTTGCCAAATGCTTTTTCTGCATCTGTTAAGATAATTGCTTGATTCTTGTTCTTAGATATATTTATGTAGTGAATTACATTTATTGACTTGCATTTGATCATAGGCACTATCTTCTTAATATATTTTTGAATGTAGTTTTCTAATATTTTATTAAGGATTTTTACATCTGTTTTTGATAGGGATATAGTTTTCTTTTTGATGTGTCTTTGCTGGTTTTAGTATCAGGGTAATACTGGCTCCATTGAATGAATTTGACAGTGTTTTCTTCTTTTCTAGTCCATAGAATAATTTGAAAAGCATTATCATTAATTCTTCTTTACAGGTCTGGTAGAGCCTTGCTGAGAATCCATCTGGTCCTTGATTTCTCTTTGTTGGATGACTCATAATAGATGCTTCAATTTCATTGCTTGATATTGGTCAGTTTTCTGTGTCCCATGGTTCCATTTGTGTAGGTCATATATCTCTAGGAATTTGTTTATATCTTCAAGAGTTTCTAGCATATTGGAGCATCATTTTCAAAACAGTTTCTATTGATTATCTGTATTTCAGAAGTGTCTGTGGTGATGTCTCTTTTTCATCTATAATTTTATTGATTTTATTCTCTCTCTCTCTTTTGGTTAGTTTGCCTAAGAGTTTAACATTCTTGTTTATTTTGTCAAAGAATCATATCTTTGTTTCATTGATCCTTTTCACTTTTACTCTCAATTTCATTAATTTTGATTCAGATCTTGTTTTTTTTTTCTGTCTTCTACTGATTTTGGTGTTAAATTTTCTCTTTTTCTAGGGCCTTGAGGTGTGATATTAGAGTATTTACTTATTTGACATTTTTCTGTTTTGTTTTTGTTTTAGTGTAAGAACTCAGTACTATAAACTTTTCTTGCAGAACCACCTTTATATTTTTCTAGAGATTTTGACATGTTTTATCTCTGTTCTCATTTGTTTTTAAGAATTTATTTCTTCCTTTTTTTTAAATTTATTTATTTATTTATTTATTTTTATTCAAAACATTACAAAGATTTCAGAATCACATCGGTTACACATCCACATTTTTACATAATACCATAATAGTAACTGTTGTATTCTGCTACCTTTCCTATCCTCTACTATCCCCCCTCCCCTCCCCTCCCATCTTCTCTCTCTACCCCATCTACTGTAATTCATTTCTCTTCTTATTTTTTCCCCATTCCCCTCACAAACTCTTATATGTAATTTTGCATAACAATGAGGGTCTCCTTTCATTTCCAAGCAATTTCCCTTTTCTCTCCCTTTCCCTCCCACTTCATGACTCTGCTTAATGTTAATCTTTTCCTCCTGCTCTTCCTCCCTGCTCTGTTCTTGGTTGCTCTCATTATATCAAAGAAGACATTTGGCATTTGTTTTTTAGGGATTGGCTAGCTTCACTTAGCATAATCTGCTCTAGTGCCATCCATTTCCCTGCAAATTCCATGATTTTGTCATTTCTTAGTGCTGCGTAGTACTCCATTGTGTATAAATGCCACATTTTTTTTATCCATTCATCTATTGAGGGGCATCGGGGTTGGTTCCACAGTCTAGCTATTGTGAATTGTGCTGCTATGAACATCGATGTGGCAGTATCCCTGTAGTACGCTCTTTTGAGGTCTTCAGGGAATAGTCCGAGAAGGGCAATAGCTGGGTCAAATGGTGGTTCCATTCCCAGCTTTCCCAGGAATCTCCATACTGCTTTCCATATTGGCCTCACCATTTTGCAGTCCCACCAGCAATGTACAAGAGTACCCTTTTCCCCACATCCTCGCCAGCACTTGTTATTGTTCGACTTCATAATGGCTGCCAATCTTACTGGAGTGAGATGGTATCTTAGGGTGGTTTTGATTTGCATTTCTCTGACTGCTAGAGATGGTGAGCATTTTTTCATGTACTTGTTGATTGATTGTATGTCCTCCTCTGAGAAGTGTCTGTTCAGGTCTTTGGCCCATTTGTTGATTGGGTTATTTGTTTTCTTATTGTTTAATTTTTTGAGTTCTTTGTATACTCTGGATATTAGGGCTCTATCTGAAGTGTGAGGAGTAAAAATTTGTTCCCATGATGTAGGCTCCCTATTTACTTCTCTTATTGTTTCTCTTGCTGAGAAAAAACTTTTTAGTTTAAGTAAGTCCCATTTGTTGATTCTTGTTTTTAACTCTTGTGCTATGGGTGTCCTATTAAGGAATTTGGAGCCCGACCCCACAATATGTAGATCGGAGCCAACCTTTTCATCTATCAGACGCATAGTCTCTGATTTGATATCAAGGTCCTTGATCCATTTTGAGTTAACTTTTGTGCATGGCGAGAGGAGGGGATTCAGTTTCATTTTATTGCATATGGATTTCCAGTTTTCCCAGCACCATTTGTTGAAGATGCTATCCTTCCTCCATTGCATGCTTTTAGCCCCTTTATCGAATATAAGATAGTTGTAATTTTGTGGATTGGTTTCTGTGTCCTCTATTCTATACCATTGGTCCACCCGCCTGTTTTGGTACCAGTACCATGCTGTTTTTGTTACTATTGCTTTGTAGTACAGTTTGAAATCTGGTATCGCTACACCTCCTGATTCACACTTCCTGCTTAGAATTGCTTTTGCTATTCTGGGTCTTTTATTTTTCCATATGAATTTCATGATTGCTTTATCTATTTCTACAAGAAATGCCGTTGGGATTTTGATTGGCATTGCATTGAACCTATAGAGAACTTTTGGTAATATTGCCATTTTGATGATGTTAGTTCTGCCTATCCATGAACAGGGTATGTTTTTCCATCTTCTGAGATCTTCTTCTATTTCTCTCTTTAGGGTTCTGTAGTTTTCATTGTATAAATCTTTCACCTCTTTTGTTAGGTTGATTCCCAAGTATTTTATTTTTTTTGAGGATATTGTGAATGGTGTAGATGTCCTCATTTCCAGTTCGGAAGATTTGTCGCTGATATACAGGAATGCCTTTGATTTATGCGTGTTGATTTTATATCCAGCCACTTTGCTGAATTCATTTATTAGCTCTAGTAGTTTCTTTGTAGACCCTTTTGTGTCTTCTAGGTATAGGATCATATCATCCGCAAACAGTGATAATTTAAGTTCTTCTTTTCCTATTTTTATGCCTTTAATTTCTTTTGTCTGTCTAATTGCTCTGGCCAGTGTTTCGAGAACTATATTGAATAGAAGTGGTGAGAGAGGGCATCCCTGTCTTGTTCCAGATTTTAGAGGGAATGCCTTCAGTTTTTTTCCATTTAGAATGATGCTAGCCTGAGGCTTAGCATATATAGCTTTTATAATTTTGAGGTAAGTTCCTGTTATCCCTAGTTTTTCTAATGTTTTGAACATAAAGGGATGCTGTACTTTTTCGAATGCTTTTTCTGCGTCCACTGATATGATCATATGGTTCTTATCTTTAAGTCTATTGATGTGGTGAATAACGTTTATTGATTTCCGTATATTGAACCAGCCTTGCATCCCAGGGATAAATCCTACTTGATCATGGTGCACAATCTTTTTTATATGTTTTTGTATACGATTTGCCAGAATTTTATTGAGGATTTTTGCATCTAAATTCATTAGGGATATTGGTCTGTAGTTTTCTTTCTTTGAGGTGTCCTTCTCTGGTTTGGGAATCAGGGTGATATTGGCCTCATAGAATGAATTTGGGAGTTCTCCCTCTTTTTCTATCTCCTGAAATAGATTATGGAGTATTGGTATTAGTTCCTCTTTAAATGTTTTGTAAAACTCTGCTGTATATCCATCCGGTCCTGGGCTTTTCTTGGTTGGTAGTCTTTTGATGGCTTCTTCTATTTCCTCCCTTGATATTGATCTGTTTAGGTTGTTTATATCTTCCTGATTCAATCTGGGTAGTTCATATGTCTCAAGGAATTTATCTATGCCTTCACTATCTTCTATTTTATTAGAGTATAGGGTTTCAAAATAATTTCTAATTATCGTCTGTATTTCTGAATTGTCTGTTGTGATGTTGCCTTTTTCATCCCGTAAGCTAGTAATTTGGGTTCTCTCTCTTCTTCTCTTTGTTAGTGTGTCTAGTGGTCTATCAATCTTATTTAATTTTTCAAAGAACCAACTTTTAGTTTTGTCAATTTTTTCGATTGTTTCTTTTGTTTCGATTTCATTGATTTCTGCTCTAATTTTAATTATTTCTTGCCTTCTACTGTATTTGCTGCTGATTTGTTCTTCTTTTTCTAAGGCTTTGAGGTGTAGTATGAGGTCATTTATTTGTTGGCTTTTACTTCTTTTAAGGAATGAACTACATGAAATGAATTTTCCTCTTAGTACTGCTTTCATAGTGTCCCAAAGATTTCGATATGTTGTTTCTGAGTTTTCGTTTACCTCTAAGAATTTTTTAATTTCCTCTTTGATGTCTTCTGTAACCCTTTGTTCATTCAGTAGCATATTGTTTAATCTCCATGTGATGTAGGGTTTTTCCTTTCTCATTTTATTATTGATTTCCAATTTCATTCCATTATGATCAGATAAAATGCATGGTAGTATCTCAACTCCTTTGTAATTGCTAAGTTTTGCCCTGTGACATAATATATGGTCTATTTTTGAGAAGGATCCATGTGCTGCTGAGAAGAAAGTGTATCCGCTTGATGTTGGGTGGTATATTCTGTATATATCAATTAAGTCTAAGTTATTTATTGTATTATTGAGCTCTATGGTTTCTTTATTCAATTTTTGTTTGGAAGATCTGTCCATTGGTGAGAGAGGTGTATTAAAATCTCCCATGATTATTGTGTTGTGGTCTATTAGACTCTTGAACTTGAGAAGAGTTTGTTTGATGAACGTAGCTGCACCATTGTTTGGGGCATATATATTAATGATCGTCAAGTCTTGTTGGTGTATGGTTCCCTTGAGCAGTATGTATTGTCCTTGTTTATCCCTTTTGATTAACTTTGGCTTGAAGTCTATTTTATTTGATACAAGTATGGACACCCCTGCTTGCTTCCGGGGTCCGTATGAGTGATTTGATTTTTCCCAACCTTTCACCTTCAGTCTGTGTATGTCTTTTCCTATCAGATGAGTCTCCTGTAGGCAGCATATTGTTGGATCTTTTTTTTTTAATCCATTCTACTAGGCTATGTCTTTTGATTGGTGCATTTAAGCCATTAACATTTAGGGTTACTATTGAGATATGGTTTGTATTTCCAGCCATATTTGGTTATGTATGATACTTAACATGATTAGTTTTTCCTCTATGCTTAGTTTTTCCTTTATTGTACTACCTCCCGTTGTTGGTTTTCATTGTTATTTTTCATTTCCTCTTCCTGTAATGTTTTGCCAAGGATGTTTTGAAGAGCTGGTTTTCTAGCTGCAAATTCTTTTAACTTTTGCTTATCGTGGAAGATTTTTATTTCATCATCAATCCTGAAGCTTAATTTCGCTGGATACATGATTCTTGGTTGGAACCCTTTTTCTTTCAGCGTTTGAAATATGTTGTTCCAGGATCTTCTAGCTTTCAGAGTCTGTGTTGAAAGATCAGCAGTTATCCTGATTGGTTTACCCTTAAATGTAATCTGCTTCCTCTCTCTTGTGGCTTTTAAGATTTTCTCCTTATTCTGTATGTTGGGCATCTTCATTATTATATGTCTTGGTGTGGATCTCTTATGATTTTGTATATTCGGTGTCCTGTAGGCTTCTAGTATTTGGATTTCTTTTTCATTCTTTAAGTCTGGGAAGTTTTCTAGTATTATTTCATTGAATAGATTACTCATTCCCTTGGTTTGGACCTCTGTACCCTCTTGTATCCCAATAACTCTTAGGTTTGGTTTCTTGATATCCCATAATTCTTGGATGTTCTGCTCATGATTTCTTAACATTCTTGCTGAGCTGTCTATGTTCTTTTCAAGTTGAAAAACTTTGTCTTCGTTGTCTGATGTTCTATCTTCCAAGTGTTCTACTCTGCTGGTAATACTCTCATTTGAGTTTTTAATTTGGTTTATTGTTTCCTGCATTTCCAGGATTTCTGTTTGTTTGTTTTTTATATCCTCTATCTCCCTATAGAGTTGATCTTTTGCTTCTTGGATTTGTTTATGTAATTCATTATCCAAGTGATTTTTCATTGTCTGAATTTGATGAATAATGTCTTCCTTGAGACTCCAGATCATCTGAAGCATGTATATCCTGAACTCTTTGTCTGACATTCCGTCAGCTGCAGATATTACCTCATCTAATGTTGAATTGACTTGTATTGTTTGTGGTCCTTTCTTTCCTTGTCTTTTCATACTGCTCATGATTCTTTCTAGCTTTGTGAAACTGTTGAGTTAATGTTTTTCCCGTTATATATTTGTATTGTTCTTGAATAGCTCCAATATCCCTCTTTTTCGGAGAAAGACAATGTTAACAGATCCCAATATCAACAGTACATTATCTAAGGACAAGTTTTCATTATTAATACATTTATAGTTAGATTCTAAGACTATAAATGTTGGATTTAATTATTACTTAAGAATATATTCCTTAGTTTCATAAAAGGCGTACCATATCTGGTGGCATATAGAAAACTTAATTTCAGACGAAGGATGTTATACTTAAAGAGAAAGGAGTGAGGGAATGAGGTTAAACTAACTTAGCACCTTTGGAGAACTCTAACCACTCGACTGGTAATTTATGGAAGAATGTATAGACTCAACCTCCTATTTAGATAGTTACCCTATGTATAGATAGCAAAAGTTAGGAGATTGAAAGTGGTATAGAGAGAATATGAATTAAAAAAAAAGAAAAGAAAAGAAATAACAAGGAAGAAAAGAGAAATAAGAGAAGGGAAAGGGAAGTAAGATAGAAATACAGAAAAAAAAAATGGGGGGAGGTGGGGTATATGCAATTCCTCTATATTATATTACTTTGGTAATTCAGTTGTTCATGCTCAGTTCTTGGTTTCACATATGCTGAAGTTGTGGAAGAGAGAGAAGAAAAGAGAAAGAGAGGAAAAAAAAAAAGTCTCTCAGAACACTGTTTTCCTTGCTTCCAGTAGGTGGCGTTGTCTATTCCTAGTTTGAGCCTCTGTATTCAGGGTGGTTGGTATAGCCAGTGTGAAGGGAAATGAGCTTCCACCTGTATCTTCCCTACTCTAGTCTCTGAGGTAGAAACCAGGTGCCTCTAGAGTTGTTGTTTTGTGTTGATAGCTTCAATCCCCAAAAGCTTGTGGGAAATATTTTGAGTTATCGCAGCTAAGGGTGGGGGAGTTGGAAACCGGGTACCTGGATCAGCTGCAACTGTGCTGGTAGCCACACCCACTTTGATGGGTTTTAAGGGTTGATGGGCTTCCTGGAGACTAGCGCTCTGGGCGGGACCGGACTTCCTCCTCCGGTCTGGCTGAGCGGCTGGCGCCTTCCTGCTCCGGTCTGGCTGGCGGCTGTCGCGGCTTCCTGCTCCGGTCTGGCTGGGCGGCTGTCGCGGCTTCCTGCTCCGGTCTCTATTTCTTCCTTGATTCCTTTTATTATCTATTCCTCATTCAAAAGTATATTATTTAATTTCCAAATGATAGGATGATTTTGTATTTTTATTTCACTTATTTCTGATTTCATTACCATATACTATAATAGGATGGAATGAATTATCTCTTTTTTGTTTTTTCTAAGATTTGCTTTGTGCCCTAAATTATGATCTATTTTAGAGAAAGTTCCATGAGAAGTTCTACTGAGAAGACAGTGACTTCACTTGTCAATGGATGAAATATTCTAAAGATTTCTATTAGGTTCTTTTGATTCATAGTATTTTTTAGTCCTGAAATATCTAATGATAAAATAAATGGGTTGAAATTCTCTAGTATTATTGTATTATGCTATATTTAATTCTTTTTTATCATACTCTTATTTTATTGGTAGGAAAACTAGGAAAGTTTATAAAATAAGAAATGCAAAGCATAATGTAGTTAAAGATAATGAAATAGAATTGGTGTCTTAATTAATATTTTCCATCTTTTTTAAAAAAATATTTTTTAGTTGTAGTTGGACATAATACCTTTATTTTATTCATTTAGTTTTTATGTGGTGCTGAGGATCAAACCCAAGGCTCACACTTACTGGACGAACACTCCACCGCTGAGCTACAACCCCAGCCCAGTATTTTCCATCTTTAATTAGTAAAAATTATCTTCTTTAAAGTATAAGAAAAAATTACCCATATTAACACTACTGACAATAATCTTCAATAATTTAACACTATATCTCTCTAACCTTTTTGTATTCATTAGCACTTAAAAGCATAAAAGTTGATGGATCTTTATATTTCTAAAAATATTAACTTAAATAGGTTTCCAATTGGAAAAGATAATAACTAATACCATTTGGTATTAAATAGAATTGAATTCTTTATACCTTCATTTTATTTACTAAGGATAGAACCCAGTGTCTCACACATCCTAGGAAAGTGCTCTACCATTGAGCCACAACCCCAACCCCAACTCTAGAACTATATACTAATAATCAAATTAAAGATATATGAAGAAAACAATGACATCACTGAGGGTTGTGTCAGATTGCCATTCACTGTCTAATCAGATATTCTTAAATTACTATTTGAGTTTTTATATTGAGAAGCATTTGCTTTCTGTGTATAGATACACATTGTTTGTGGCAGAAATATTTACAACCATTGTATCTTATTGTTGGATTATTCCCTTAACCAATATGAAGAAACTTCTTTGTCTCTTCTGATTAATCTTGGCTTGAAGTATACTTTTTCCTGATATGATAACATATTGTTTTGGTTTTCTAATTGCATGGATTATTTTTTTTCTACCCTTTCACCATTGGTCTCTGGATATATTTGCCTGTGAGGTAAATTTCTTGTAAACAATATATGGTTGGGTATTATTTTTTAATCCAATATTCCAGTCTATGTCTTTGGATTGCAGAATTTAGACCATTTACATTCAATGTTATTATAGAGAAATTATCTTTATTTCCTGCCATTTTTATTTCTAATATTTAATTCAGACTTTATTCTCCTTCAGTTGACAAAGTGAGATTCATCCTTGTGTTAGTTTTCATTTTTACTTTTTCATTTCTTTTTCATAAATATTTTATTATGTTTTGTGATATAGGATTAGTGGTTACAAATTATTTGTTTCTATTAATCATTGAAGGTTTTTATTTCATATTCAATTTTGAAGGATAGTTTTGCTAGTTAAGGTAATCTTTGCTAGCACTCATTTTGTCAGGGCTTGTTATATATTATTGCAAACCCTCTTGTCTTTTTGGGCCTGGGTTGAGAAATCAGTTAAAATTTGAATT
Organism: Callospermophilus lateralis; assembly: GCF_048772815.1. NCBI lineage: Eukaryota > Metazoa > Chordata > Mammalia > Rodentia > Sciuridae > Callospermophilus > Callospermophilus lateralis. Next base: position 125,021,132 of record NC_135307.1, on the reverse strand, counting down.
GGTTTACCTCTAAATGTGACCTGCCATGTTTTCTTTTACAGCTTTTAAAATTCTAACTTTATCCTGTGTATTAGACTTTCACATTAAAATGTGTCTTGGAGAGGATTTCTTTTGTCCTTGCCTATTTGGAATTCTATATGCATCTTGTATTTGGATTTCCATCTTATTTGTAAGATTTGGAAAATTTTCTGAAATTATTTTCTTGAAAAGATTGTGCATTTCTTTAGTGTATGTTTCAAAGCCTTTTTCAATCCCAGTGATTCTTAAATATGATCTCTTGATGTTATCGTAGATTTCTTGAATATTTGGTTCATGATCTCTTAATATCTTTTCTTCATTGTTGCATTTTTAAAATTATATAATTGGTCTTCAAAGTCTGAGAGTCCATATTCAAAATGATCTTATTTATTTATGATGCTTTCCATTAAATTTTTTAAATAGCATTCTTTTTTTTAGAGAGAGAGAGAGAGAGAATTTTTTAATATTTATTTTTTAGTTTTCGGTGGACATTTTATGTGGTGCTGAGGATCGAACCCAGCACCCTGCACATGCCAGGCGAGTGCGCTACCGCTTGAGCCACATCCCCAGCCCAAGAGCATTCTTTTTAAATATTTTTTTGTTGTTGTAGATTGGACACAATACCTTTATTTATTTTTATGTGGTGCTGAGGATTGAACCCAGTGTCTCAGATGTGCAAGGCGTGTGCTCTACCTCTGAACCACAATCCCAGCCCCTCCATTAAATTTTTAATTTGATTTATCAAGCTGTTTATTTATCTGGTTCTTTTTAGAATCTCTCTTTATTGAAATGATGTTTCACTTCTTGTATTTTCTAATTTCTTACATTTTATTTTAGCTCATTGGACATTCTAACTATTAATTTTCTAAATTATTCCTGACATTTCCTTCACTGTGATATTAATGTAGTCAGTTGTTGAACTGTTATGGAGTATTTAGGGAGATTAGTTCTCTTGATTTTTCATATTGCTTGCATGACTACTCATCTCTTTGGATGATTATTGCTTCTTTTGTTATACAAGGAACATTTCAGTGATCTTCTTTCTCTTAAAAGCACCAGGGTGAGCAAATATCTAAGTACTAATACTTTCACTCTGTGTGTCTTCTGCTGTTCCCAGTGTCAGCACTACTTTGAAATAAAGCACTAAACCCTATTTACTACAATCTTTCAGAACAAAGTCGCATACTTATCAACTTTAGGACAAACAAAAAACTTGTTGATAATCTTCTCTATCGTTCTTAATAAAGGTATAAGCTTGTAGTAAGATCCAGAATAGTTTGGAAAAAATAGTTATTAATGACATTAAAATTGCTATTACATTATATAGCAACTGAAAAGAGAAGAAGAGAAAAATTGGACAAAAGAAGAGAGAAAAAACAGAAAAGAATAATACACACCAAGGTAAAAAGAGGAAAAAGATGAATGGGGCGATTTGAGGCAGTAGCAGGGAATGTTAAAAATAGGGGCTTAGAAATGCAAGTGTCACCTGAGCTAGGAAAACAAAGACAGAATGATTTGAATTAATGGTTGAAAGCATTAAGTTGGTAATGGTGGTACATGCCTGTAATTCCAAGTGACTTGGAAGGCTGAGGCAGGAGGATCACAAATTTAAGGCCAGTCTCAGCAATTTAGCAAGGCACTAAGCAACTTAGTGAGACCCTATCTCCAAATAAAAAAAAATAAAAAGGGCTGGGAATGAGACTTAGTGGTTGAGTGCCCTTGGGTTCAATCTCTGGTACCAACAAAACAAAACATTAGAATAAATACAACCAAATGAGTCGAAGACATGTTATCAAATGCTATAGTAACAATTATTGATTCAAAATAAGAGTAATATATATGTGACCAAAGTTGACATTAGAGCTATTTATAGTAAACCATGCCAAGGTGGAGAAAATTCTTCTGATGTCTTCTTGATTTGCATTTCATCATGATTTGGGATTTTTAGAAGAATATTCATCAATCTTTAGCTTTGTATTCACCCAGAAGTGCTCCCTTGATTCCTATGGACCTCCCACCAATTGATTCTTATGTGTTTATTCAGTGGCCTGAAGCTGGATGTTTGGAAGGTGCTATTTTACATCTGCTAACTATTTCTATTGTGTTCAGAAGCATAGGATACTGTCAACTCTGATTGCAGCAGATCATTGTGTACTAGCTTCCTCCACAGGATCCTCTTCAAAGTGGCATAGAGCCTGGGGGCTGTCTGGAAGTATGGGATCTATGGCTGTGGGCTCTCCATGGGTAATCTGCAATTCATAAGCTTCTCCTCTGACTGACACAGATCACCAAGGCATTGTCCCTGGGACCAGGAAAGGGACTTACTGATTCATACCCCCACTACCTATGGTTGTGAACCATAGGCTCCACTTCTCTCCACTGGCTCAGCCAGAGACAGTTGTCCCACTTGTGTGTGAGCTCCCAGTGCCCATGGCAGCAAATTAGCCATGAATCAAGGCAGCCATCCCCTCCACTGCTAGACAAAGGCAGCCATCCTACCAGCACCTTAGCTCTCACTGCCTGCCACCATGAATTGCAGGTGTCCATTCTACTCCTGTATCTGCCTGAACTCCTGTGGAATCTGTGTAGAGTGGCTAGGTTAAGCTAGCCCTTCCCAGGAATGACCAGCTCTTGGGTCTCCTTTACCCTATTCCCTCTGTCTGTGGTTGGGGGAGGGGATGAAGATTTCAGTAACTATTGGCTCCTAGTGATCCCTCCACAAGTTCCCTCTAGATGGATTATGGAGATATTCCACTTCAGAGGTATACCTTCTGGGTTGTTGTTGTTGTTGTTGTTGTTGCTGCTGCTGCTGCTGCTGCTATTGCTGCTGCTATCTAAGGTGGGAGAGAAGCTGTGTTGATTTAATTCCTTCTAGAAAGACTGGCCAGCTATGGACTCCTCAAAATGGCTGCTATGCCTTGCACAGCTTTCAATCCACAATTTGGATTAAACTGCTTGATTTCCTTCACTGACTGCTGTTCTACTGCATTTTAATTTAGTCTATTTTTCTTTTTAGCTTTGTTAAGGAAGTGAGCTTATGGGTTTTCCATCTCCCTTTTTTTCTTTCTCTTTATTGCCCCTCTCTCCCACCATACTCTGGTCTGGGTTTGGGATTAAGGAACACTGTCCTTATTTTCTGCTCTGATAACCAAACCTCAAGTCTCTCCAAGTCTCAGACTCTCCAATATTGAGTCTTAGAACTTTTACTCTGTCACCCACCTCTCCAATTTACTGTTCCTTTACTGATTCCTCTCTGGATTGTGAAGATATCAAGGGTCACTACTTAGCTCAGCCATACCATCTTCCTCTCCTACCAGTTTCTTAGGTTTTTTTTAAATCCTGCCATTCAGTGCTCAAACTTTTAGATATTTTAGTGAGGGATTCAACTAATGCATGGAAAGTTTTAAATTGTAAAATGATTAAACTTCCAATTCTTGGAATTTCATGTATATTTAATTGACTGATATACTTTAGCAAAATTTCTGTGCATTTAAAGAAAGAAAGATGGTTTTAAATGATATTGAGGGAGGCTTTGGGTAAAACTTTGACACCAACATCTCAGAAAAAAAAATCACTTTCTATACTCCTTCATTCCAAGCAATGAATGGGATTTTCTTGTTATATAAGTTTTCGTGTACATACCAATGGTTAGTTTCTTATAACCTTTTAATAGTAAACATTCAATTGAGAAAGCATTGTTCCTCAATTTCCTGCCTTTCTCTGTTCTTTATAGATGACAATTGATATGAAAATGCATAGAATTCTTCCAGCAACATCATTGGATTACTGATTTTGTGTCCTTTTTATAAATTTCCTTCTTTATAAATAATAAAAAGGACAATTTTAAAAGTAATTGTCAATTTTTAATAGACATTTTTGTGGGTTATTTTTATTTTGTAAGTAATCAGGAGTAAAATTGGTTTTACGATGTCTATAAATCCAAACAGTGTGAAGTATTAATCATCTGGTGAGACATCTAATGATTTTGTCTTATTTATTTCAGGGAGTTTTTACTTGTGCTTTTATCAATAACATGGGGAAAATAGTGGCAGGATAATGCCTCAGTATACTTGGTATTCAGACACACAGTGAATCATTCAGTCTTACCATGGATACATAAATATCTTGTCTTTAAAAGTATTGGCTTTATTCCCACAGGTCAATGTAGACCAAGGTGAGCTAATAAGGAAAAGTTTAATTCCTTCTGTTTGAGAAGTAACATGAAGGAGAGTTCTGACAGTAATTCTGCTAATTCATCTTCGAAAGAATCTATTACCACAGATTGATGTGAGCACTCAATCATGGTAAGCATTTTGTTCTGAAAATAGTGACCTTTTTCCTAGGGAATCATATCAATCCAATGACATTGGACCTTGACTATGTTAGGCAGCCATGGGGCTGGTCATTAACTATGATGCAGGGCTCCATGATTGAAGTATGGGTCCATGCATCCTAAGGTGATAAAAAGATGAACACTCATTATTTGCCACATACCTCAAGCTCAGGGTCCCTTTTATTCAATGTTCCTGGACCAATGATTACTTACAAAAACAAATCTTGTTGTAATCTGAACAAAATGAGTGACCAAACCACTTCTGTGAGCTAAGGTTCAGCACAGGGACCCTGCTAGGCAGACATGTAGGTGTATTTCTGGTGTTCAAGCAGTATAAGCCACTGGGACTGAGGTATTTGAAAGCTATCCTGATTGCATCTGTTGGAAGAAATGGATTGGATAGTTATCTATCAATATTTGCTTCTGGGGTAAAAGTGGAAACTCATTGATTGTTTGGCTTATAGCATCCATACACTATAGTAAACAGATACTTGAAAACAACACATAAGTCATGAGACCCTCTCCTTGAGCTAGTCACACGTTTGAACTGCCATATTCTGGTTGTTAATGGGTGTGAGGATGAAAATATAGTCAGAATCCAAAGACATAATTATGATTTTTTAAATTCTAATTTTCTATTAAGTGAATCAATTACATGGTAGTTGAAGAATAGGTACTTTACTCTGTGGAACCATCACAATATATTTTAATTTGCTGCCAACTCAGTCACTACAATTGGATAGTTCTTTTTATTTATTTTGTTTACATTTTCTATAAGCTAAAGAACCAATTTCAGTGTCAGTTTTAGTGCTGACATCTACCACAGGCCACATTAAATAGTTTTAGCTATGATTATAATTTACATTGTTGTGTTTTTAAATAGATTTTATTCTCTACTTTCCTATAGCCTATTAATTTTTCTATTGCATTGAAAGAGATATTCTGATTATAATAACTTATTTGAAATAGATGTGCTAGGGAACCTTAAAAGTGTATATTTCATGAAATATTATTTTTATACTCATGATCAAAGATGTGATATTTTGTCATGCATGTGGCCCAATGCCTTAGGTGAATTTTTATAATTGCTTATAACTAAATTGATTAACACAGTTTTGTTTCACAACTTCCTTCATTTCCCCTGTACTTTGTAGATTAAGTGCTAGAATTCCCTGGAATATCATTGCAATACCAGTGAAATACTGATTTTTTTTATGACCTGTGTTAGCTTTTTATGAAGAATCAACATAATATATTCCTGAGGAAACACCCAATTTTAGTAAATTTATTTCTATGAGTTATTTTTACAATTTTAAGTAATTAAGAATTAAATAGGTTTACAAAGAGTTTTTTAATAAAAATATTAAATATTAATAGTCTGATAATTTATCTCAGCCTTCAGTCTTCTTAATTTTAATTATTCTATACTTTTTTCTACTTTCTATAGCATCTAAAGCATTCTACAGAAATTATAAATTAGTGTATTTTGTATAGGTAAATAGTGATAACTTGTCTTGTGCAGTTGTAAAAACTGGACATATCTGCTTCTCGTGTTCCCAGATTATTACCCATGACAACATGGACCAAGTACTAGGTTTCAAATAAGCAGATTTGTTCCTTCCCAGTGTCATCACATAAAGAAAAAATAATGGGAATTATTCAGCCTCTCTTTCTTAAGGGCCAGTGGGAATTCTCATATGGCAATTGTTTTGTCCTAAAAATACTGACATTCTTCTTAGGGAAACACAATATTCCAATGACACTAGACCCTGGCTATGCTAGGTGACTATGTGACTTGTCATTGACTGGGATGTTGGTCTGCATAATTGAAGAGTGTAATTAAGAGTATCCCAGGGTGACAAAAACCTGGGTGATCAGAAACTGCCACATATCTCAGGCTCAGGGTTCCTTTTATTCAATGTGCCTGGACCAATGATGACTTGCAGAAATGAATCTCATTGGAATCTGGATAAAATGAGTGACCAAACCACTTCTGTGAGTTGAGGTCCGGCAAGGGGACCCTGCTAGGCAGACATGTGGAGGGAGTTTAAGTAGTCAGCAGCTAGGTATGAAACTAACCTGTTCGCAGCAAATGAATTGTATAAAGGTCTATAAATACCCAATTATAGGATGACACAGATTTTTTTTAAGGGCTTACCTGGCAACATCTATATACCTAGTAAATAGACTCTAGAGAAACAGGACTTGACTGGTGAGGTTCATAGGAAATTATTATTTCTGTCCTTGGGTTATCTGACATTTGTCTAAGCTACCTAAGTCTTCTAGCTGATAGTTTGTCTTTAGAGTGTAATGAGATGACCAATGTCCAAAGATATTGAAGATATTTTATTTTTTATTTTCTATACTAAAAAATTTGCATGGAAATTTAAGAAAGGGTACTACTATATATGGAATCAACTAGTGGATTTTATTTATTCATTTATTTATTTGCCAATTTAGGCACTAGGTTTGGGACAAGTTTGTTTTCACTTTTTCCTATAAAAAAGGGAATGATTTTGTATATTAGCACTGCCTTCAAATATATGCTTCATCAAATATCTTAGATGTGAAAAGATTATGTTCATTTTTACATGAATGTATTGGACACATATACCTGTCCTCAATATTTTCCACTGTATTAAAAGAGATATTCTCATTATAATAAATAATTTGAAGTGGATATGCCAGGGAAATTTTGATATTAGCATTTTATAAAATATTATTTTACATAGTTGTGACCAAAGATGCTGCAAGCAAGTTTAGTTGTGTTTGTCATACAGTTGGTCCAATGAATGTCTTGTGTGAATTCTTAAAATTAACTGTAATTCAGTAATCTGTTAGCATTTTTTCTCAGCTTCCCTAATTCCCCTATACTTTTATAAATTAGGCATGATAGAATCCATGGAATCTCACCACTGGAAGAGTCACATACTAAATTTGTTACCTACCATCTCCTTTATCTGTAAATGATGAAAACAATATACTCCTGAGGTAACAACAAATTTTTAGTAAATTCTTGTGAAGTTTGGTATCATTTTTTAAAATTATCGAAAATTTAATTTTGTGAACAGTATGTTCATACAAACAGCCTCAAACATTATTAAGTTGTGCTGAGACATCACTATTTTTAAGATTTTGTGCTTTTTTTTACTTTGAATAACATCTAATCCATTTTATAGAGATTGTAAATTAGTTTATTTTATGTGGAAGTTAATAAGGAAATCGCCTATCCCATGCAAATGTGAAAAAAATAATCTGTATACTTTTCATATTCCTATATATAATCTCTCCCTATAGGTCAATATGGACCAAGATCTGCAATTCATCTGGATAAATTTATTTCTTCATTTGTGTTGTCATGTGAAGGAAAGTATTAGGAATCATTAAGTCTCTCATCCTCAAGAGCCAGTGGTATTTCTCACAAAGTAAGCATTTTGCCTGAACATACTTATGTTCCTTGTAGAAACCACAAAGCTCCAACAGCACTGCATTGTGGCAGCCATGAGACTGGTCTGCATGATTAAAGATGTGGGTCAGTGTGTCTCAGTGTGATTAAGGCTAAGTGATCAGTGTCTGCCACATACCTCAGGTACCGGGTCCATTTTATTCAATGTGCCTGGACCTCAGATAACTTACAAAAATGGATCTTGTTGGAATCTGAATAAAATGAATGACCAAACCAATTCTGTAAACTGGGTTTTAGCACAGGGACCTTGCTAGGCAGAAATTTGGGAGAATTTCAGGTTTTCAGCCAATAGGTCCCACAGAGCTGAGGGAAATTGAAAACTACCAAATTGTATAGATTAGTTGAAATGAAATGGATGTTTGTTTATAGATATCCAATTGTGGAATATAAGAGTTAGTCCTTTGTTATTTCACTGGTAGCCTCTATATTCTGGATTGGAGATTAACATCTGAGTAGTGAACACTTTGGGAAACTATGTTACCTATACGTGAGTAATTCTTCTCACTGGGAATAGTCTACTAAGATCCTAGTAAATGACCACTTAAAAGATATGAGGAGTTTTCATTTGGGCTGTATCACTTAAATTATAAAAGTATTATGGAACATGTAATTTTTGTTTTTCTTAAAGGGTAATAGCATGTTTTAGTTTGATCCCTCACAGGGTCACAAGCACATGTTTTGTGTTCCCTGTGTTTGGGGCTCAGTATTCTACATACTTGAGGGAAGGATTCAAATCCTGCAAGAAGAATTTAAACTATAAAATAATTGAATTGATGTATATTTTGTGGACTGATATTCATTCTTTCAACCATTTTCTATTTAAATGGAGATTTTAGTTTTAATGAGTTATCCTAAAAGAGACCTTCAGGAACACTTTGACACCAATGTCTTAGAAAAAAAAATTACCGTCTATTCTCTGTTCTAATCAGTAAATATAATTTTCTTGTCATGTAGGTTGTCAAGTACATATCTATGATGGGTTTGTAGAAATCTCTTAAATTCAATTGGGAAGGTATTGTTCTTCAATTTTCCTGACTTCTCCGGTACTTTGTAGTTGAAAAGGAGCATTAGAAGCACTTAGAATTATTTCTGCTATAATGGGATATTGCGATCAGTGACTCCATCTTGGTTTATTGTTGTTTCTCATTCCCAGGATTATTCTTTACTCTGCATCTTGGAGCATCTTACCCTCAATACCAAAGAAGACTGTCATTAGAAGTTTATCACCTCTGGTCAGTGCTTTCTTAATTCTTGGTCCTGGGAAATGCATGTTGTCCCTAATTTATATCTCATATATTCCAGATATCCCAAATGACATTAAGGTGATATCTGAGACATTGAAATGTATGGCTCCTTCCAGAATACTGGCATCCTCACTAACACCTAATTTCTTTATCCCTAATGTTCCTCTCTCAGACAATGGTTTTCTATGTAGCAAGCTTCCTAAACTCAGGTTGGTAATACTGTGACAACATTAAACCACTGAGCTAGTCACTTTTTATTAACTGCTATATCTTCAAATGATCAAACCACCAGTTTCTGAGATAACATGGCAATTTCTCTCTCTCTCTCTCTCTCTCTCTCTCTCTCTCTCTCTCTCTGTGTGTGTGTGTGTGTGTGTGTGTGTGTGTGTGTGTGTATGTGTTTCTGGAAATTGAACTCAGAGAATCAAACATGCTAGGCACTGAACTATACACCCAGCCACAATTTTTAACATGTACTCTGTTCAGTTTGGGGGTGTAGCTCAGTGATAGAATGCCATTGTAGTGAGCAAGAAGCCCTAGGTTTGATTTCCTGCCTCAAAGCTATAAATAAATGAAAACAAATTTTCATTGGTCATGTTTATGTTATAAGTAATCAAGAATGTAATTGGTTTTATAACCTCTGTGAATCCAAACAGGAGGTATCAATAGTCTTATGAGACATCTGATATTTCTGTCTCTTTTTTCAAGAGATTTCATACCTCCTCTCTTTGGAATATGGGAAAAATGCCAGTAGGATAATATGTCAGTATGTTGTCCGTGCGAGGACATAGTAAACGACCCAAGCTTTCCATGATGGATAAATGGTAATAGGAACTTTCCATTGTTACATATACAATTAAATATATACAATTTACCATACTTATCTGTGGGTCACACATCTGTGATTCAACCAGACATTTGGGGGTAAAAATCGGTACTGAACATGTACCCTAGAATTTTGTCTTGTCATTATTCTCTAAACAATGCAAATAATCACAATCAATGTAATTTATGCAGCCTTTACATGTATTTGGATATTATAAACGATAAGGGGCTTGACCATCCTCAGATTTTGGTGTCTTTTGGGTAACCTTGTACAAACTCACATGGGTACTAAGGAAGGAATATATTTACTGTGTTTCCACAGATCAACGTGGACCAAGATTAGATTGTATGACAAAGTTGATTCTTCCTCTTGCAAGGTGACATGGAAGAGAGTTTGAGAAGAATTCGGCTTAATTTTTCTCAAGTACTTCTATTCTCATACTTTGAGGTGGTAATTTGCTCAAGGTAAGCATCTTTTAATGAAAATACTAAAATTCCTCCTATAGAATCATATCACTCCAATGTCATTGGACTCTAGCTATGATAGACAGCCATGGGAATGGTCATTAACTGTGTTGCAGGGCTCCATGATTGAAGAGTGTGTGTCTATGTGTCCCAGAATGACAAAAACCTGGGTGATCTGTAGCTGCCACATACCTTAGGCTCAGGGTCCATTTTATTCAGTGTGCCTGGACCAATGATGACTTACAAAAACGGATCTTGTTGGAATCTGAACAAAATGAGTGACCAAACCACTTCTGTGAGCTGAGGTCCAGCATGGGGACTCTGCCAGGCAGACAGGGGTGGCAGGCGAGGGTCGGGGGGGGGGGATTTCACATGTTCAGACAGTGGGACCCATAAGCAATAAGGAATTAGAAAACTATCTTCCTTATAATTGGTTAGAATAAAAAAATTATAGAGGTCTTTTTAAATTTGGGATAGGCGTGTTACATTGCACTCCTGTGAGTGCTTGACCACAGCATTCATATACGTGCTTATCAGGTATATGAATGGTATATGAATGCTAGGGACAAGGTCATACTTAATGAATACTGTGAAAGTAGCTGTGGTTGCACTTGAAACATTCATACCATTTTCTTCTTTTTCTAAGTATTGCAATGTTATTTTTAAGTTTATTTTCAAACAGATACATAAAAAAAGTACGTCCTAGGGGGCGATACCATGTAACATTTTATTACATGAATACCTTGTATTGGATGCAGGCTCTCTCAGATTGTTTCTTTTGAGGAGAACAAACGTTTTAGTTTGAGTCAATCCCATTTATTGATACTTATTTTTAATTCTTGTGCTATAGCAGTCTTATTAAGGAAGTGAGGGGCCTAATCCCACATGATGAAGATTAGGGCCTACTTTTTCTTCTATTAGACACAGAGTCTCTGGTTTAACTCCTAGGTCCTTGGTCCATTCTGAGTTAAGATTTGTGCATGGTGAGAGATAGGGACTCAATTTCAGTTTGTTGCATACGGATTTCCCGTTTATCAAGCACCATTTGTTGAAGGTGCTATCTTTTCTCCAGTGCATTAGAAGAACTTAGCATTATTTCTGCTAAAACTGGATATTGCCATCCGTGACTCCATCTTGGTTTATTGTTGTTTCTCATTCCCAGGATATATTCTTTACTCTGCAACCTGGAGCATCTTTCCCTCAAGACCAAAGGAGACTGTCATTAGAAGTTCATCGCCTCTGGTCAGTGTTGCTTTCTTAACTCACGGTCCTGGGAAATGCTGGTTTCTGCATGTTGTCCCTAAACTATTTCTCATAAAAATATTCCCCATATCCCCAAAGACTCTAAGGTGATATCTGAGACATTAAAATGTCTGGCTCCTTCCAGATTACAGGCATCCTCAATAAAATCTATTTTCTTTATCCCCAGTGTCCATCTCTCAGACAATGGAGTTCTATGTAGCAAGCTTCCTAACCTCAGGTTGGTAATACTGCCTCAACATAGAACTACTGAGCAGGCCACTTTTCATCAACTTCTGTATCTTCAAATGATCAAAACACCAATTTCTGAGATAACATGACAATTTCTGTATGTGTGCGTGTGTGTGTGTGTGTGCGTGTGTGTGTGCGTGTGTGTGTTTCTGGAAATTGAACTCAGGTCATCACACATACTAGGCACTGAACTATACCTCCAGCCACAATTTTTAACATGTACCTTGTTCAGTTTGCGGGTGTGGCTCAGTGATAGAATGCCATTGTAGTGTGCATGAAGCCCTAGGTTTGTTCTCCAGCCTCACAGCTCTAAATAAATGAAAACATATTTTCATTGGTCATGTTTATGTTATAAGGAATCAAGAATGTAATTGGTTTTATAACGTCTGTGAATCCAAACAGGAGGTATTAATAATCTTATGAGACATCTGATATTTCTGTGTCTTTTTTCAAGAGATTTCATACCTCCTCTCTTTGGAAATGGGAAATATGCCAGTAGGATAATATGCCAGTGTGTTGTATGTGCAAGGACATAGTAAACGACCCAGGCTTTCCATGATGGATAAATGGAAATAGGAACTCTCCATTGTTACATATACAATTAACCATATACAATTTACCATACTTATCTGAGGGTCACACATCTGTGATTCAATCGGACATTTGGGGGGAAAAATCGGTTCTGAACATGTATGCTAGAAATTTGTCTTGTCATTATTCTCTAAATAATGCAAATAATCACAATTGATGTAATTTATGCAGCATTTACGTGTATTTGGATATTATAAACAATAAGAGAATTGAGTATCCTCAGATTTTGGTGTCTTTTGGGTATCCTTGTACAAACTCACATGGGTACTAAGGAAGGAATATATTTACTGTGTTTCCACAGATCAACGTGGACCAAGAGTAGATTGTATGACAAAGTTGATTCTTCCTCTTGCAAGGTGACATGGAAGAGAGTTTGGGAAGAACTCTGCTTAATTATTCTCAAGTGCTTCTATTCTCATACTTTGAGGTGGTAATTTGCTCAAGGTAAGCATCTTTCCCTGAAAATACTAACATTCCTCGTATGGAATCATATCACTCCAATGGCATTGGACCCTAGCTCTGATGGACAGCCATGGGAATGGTCATTAACTGTGTTGCAGGGCTCCATGATTGAAGAGTGTGTGTCTATGTGTCCCAGAATGACAAAAACCTGGGTGATCTGTAGCTGCCACATACCTTAGGCTCAGGGTCCACTTTATTCAGTGTGCCTGGACCAATGATGACTTACAAAAACGGATCTTGTTGGAATCTGAACAAAATGAGTGACCAAACCACTTCTGTGAGCTGAGGTCCAGCATGGGGACTCTGCCAGGCAGACAGGGGTGGCGGGGACGGGTCGGGTGGGGGGGATTTCACGTGTTCAGACAGTGGGACCCATAAGCAATAAGGAATTAGAAAACTATCTTCCTTATAATTGGTTAGAATAAAAAAATTATAGAGGTCTTTTTAAAATTGGGGTAGTGGTGTTACATTGCACTCCTCTGATTGCTTGACCAGAGCATTCATATACCTGCTTATCAGGTATATGAATGGTATATGAATGCTAGGGACAAGGTCATACTTAATGAACACTGTTAAAGTAGCTGTGGTTGCACTTGAAACATTCTACCATTTTCTTCTTTTTCTAAGTATTGCAATGTTATTTTTTTATTGTTGGTTGTTCAAAACATTGCAATGTTATTTTTAAGTTTATTTTCAAACGGATACATAAAAAAGTACGTCCTAGGGGGCGGGTAACATGTAACATTTTATTACATGAATACCTTGTATTGGGATTGAATCAGGTTAAATATATCTGTCCTCTCAAATATTTATCATTTCTGTGTGAAAAATGTTTCAAAAGTCCTTTCTCCTCAATTTTTGAAATGTGAAGTTCATTATTATCTGTGGTCACCCAACTGTGTACAAAAGACCTTCTTAGGCCTATATAACTGCAACTTAGACCCTATTGATCAATATTCCCCATACCTTCCTCTTCCTGTACTCTCGCAATCCTCCAGTAAACACCATTCTACTCTCAGCTTCTATGGAGTCTGCTTTTAGTTTCCACCCATGAAAGAGAGCATATGGTACTATTTTTTCTGTGCATGTCTTATTTCACTTAATAATATGATCTCTTCCATTCATTTCACAGTCAATAGGATTTCATTCTTTTTTTGTCCAATCGTATTCCTTGTTTTATAATGTGCTACATTTGCTTTCTTATTGATTTTATTATTATTTTTAAAAACACGACAACAGTGGAATGTATGTATTACATTCCTTATTACACATATAGAGCACAGTTTTTCGTATCTCTGTATATGAAGTATGTTCACGTCAATTTATACCATTATACCTGTCCTTTTTTTGGCATTACAATTCTTAATACACATATATATCACAATTTTTCATATCTCTGTTTGTATATAAGGTATGTTGACACCCAGTACAAGTTTTCATACATGTACTTTGTATAATGAAGACCATCACATTCTACCATCCTTGCTAATCCCCTTCCCCTTCCCTTTCCTTTCTACCCAGCTTCCCTATCTACAACCAATCTAATCCTCCCATGCTCTCCCTCGCTACCCCACTATGAGTCACCCCCCCACTTATATCAGAGAAAACATTCGGCATTTGTGTTTTGGGGATTGGCTGACTTCACAAAGCATGATCTTCTCCAACGCCATCCGTTTACCTGCAAATGCCATGATTTTGTTCTGTTTTTAATGCTGACTAATATTCCATTGCGTTATGCCACATTTTTTTTTATCCATTCATCCACTGAAGGACATATAGGTTGCTTCCACGGTCTAGCTATTGTGAATCGTGCTGCTATAAACATTGATGTGGCCGTGTCCCTGCAGTATGTTGTTTTTAAGTCCTTTGGGTATAGTCCGAGAAGAGGAATAGTCCAATGGTGTTCCATTCCCAGATTTCCAAGGAATCTCCATAGTGCTTTCCAAAGTGGCTGCACCACTTTGCACTCCCACCAGCAATGTGTGAGTGTAGCTTTTTCCCTACGTCCTTGCCAACACGTGTTGTTGTTTGTCTTCATAATAGCTGCCGTTCTGACTGGAGTGAGATGATATCTTAGAGTAGTTTTGATCTGCATGTCTCTGATTGCTAGAGAAGATGAGTATTTTTTCATATATTTGTTGATTGATCTTATATCCTCTTCTGAGAAGTGTCTGTTCATGTTTTTTGTCCATTTATTGATTGGGTTATTTGGTTTTTTGGTGCTTATCTTGTTGAGTTCTTTATATACTTTAGAGATTAGTGCTCTCTCTGATGTGTGAGCACTAGAATGCTCCTAGGATGCAGGCTCTCTCAGATTGTTTCTTTTGAGAAGAACATTCGTTTTAGTTTGAGTCCATCCCATTTATTGATACTTATTTTTAATTCTTGTGCTATAGCAGTCTTATTAAGGAAGTGAGGGGCCTAATCCCACATGATGAAGATTAGGGCCTACTTTTTCTTCTATTAGACACAGAGTCTCTGGTTTAACTCCTAGGTCCTTGGTCCATTTTGAGTTAAGATTTGTGCATGGTGAGAGATAGGGACTCAATTTCAGTTTGTTGCAAACGGATTTCCCGTTTATCCAGCACCATTTGTTGAAGGTGCTATCTTTTCTCCAGTGCATTAGAAGAACTTAGCATTATTTCTGCTAAAACTGGATATTGCCATCCGTGACTCCATCTTGGTTTATTGTTGTTTCTCATTCCCAGGATATATTCTTTACTCTGCAACCTGGAGCATCTTTCCCTCAAGACCAAAGGAGACTGTCATTAGAAGTTCATCGCCTCTGGTCAGTGTTGCTTTCTTAACTCACGGTCCTGGGAAATGCTGGTTTCTGCATGTTGTCCCTAAACTATTTCTCATAAAAATATTCCCTATATCCCCAAAGACTCTAAGGTGATATCTGAGACATTAAAATGTCTGGCTCCTTCCAGATTACTGGCATCCTCAATAAAATCTATTTTCTTTATCCCCAGTGTGCATCTCTCAGACAATGGTGTTCTATGTAGCAAGCTTCCTAACCTCAGGTTGGTAATACTGCCACAACATAGAACTACTGAGCAGGCCACTTTTTCATCAACTTCGGTATCTTCAAAAGATCAAAACACCAGTTTGTGAGATAACATGACAATTACTGTATGTGTGCGTGTGTGTGTGTGTGTGCGTGTGTGCGTGTGTGCGTTTCTGGAAATTGAACTCAGGGCATCACACATACTAGGCACTGAACTATACCTCCAGCCACAATTTTTAACATGTACCTTGTTCAGTTTGCGGGTGTGGCTCAGTGATAGAATGCCATTGTAGTGTGCATGAAGCCCTAGGTTTGTTCTCCAGCCTCACAGCTCTAAATAAATGAAAACATATTTTCATTGGTCATGTTTATGTTATAAGGAATCAAGAATGTAATTGGCTTTATAACGTCTGTGAATCCAAACAGGAGGTATTAATAATCTTATGAGACATCTGATATTTCTGTGTCTTTTTTCAAGAGATTTCATACCTCCTCTCTTTTGAAATGGGAAATATGCCAGTAGGATAATATGCCAGTGTGTTGTATGTGCAAGGACATAGTAAACGACCCAGGCTTTCCATGATGGATAAATGGATATAGGAACTCTCCATTGTTACATATACAATTAACCATATACAATTTACCATACTTATCTGAGGGTCACACATCTGTGATTCAATCGGACATTTGGGGGGAAAAATCGGTTCTGAACATGTATGCTAGAAATTTGTCTTGTCATTATTCTCTAAATAATGCAAATAATCACAATTGATGTAATTTATGCAGCATTTACATGTATTTGGATATTATATACAATAAGGGACTTGAGTATCCTCAGATTTTGGTGTCTTTTGGGTATCCTTGTACAAACTCACATGGGTACTAAGGAAGGAATATATTTACTGTGTTTCCACAGATCAACGTGGACCAAGAGTAGATTGTATGACAAAGTTGATTCTTCCTCTTGCAAGGTGACATGGAAGAGAGTTTGGGAAGAACTCTGCTTAATTATTCTCAAGTGCTTCTATTCTCATACTTTGAGGTGGTAATTTGCTCAAGGTAAGCATCTTTCCCTGAAAATACTAACATTCCTCGTATGGAATCATATCACTCCAATGGCATTGGACCCTAGCTCTGATGGACAGCCATGGGAATGGTCATTAACTGTGTTGCAGGGCTCCATGATTGAAGAGTGTGTGTCTATGTGTCCCAGAATGACAAAAACCTGGGTGATCTGTAGCTGCCACATACCTTAGGCTCAGGGTCCACTTTATTCAGTGTGCCTGGACCAATGATGACTTACAAAAATGGATCTTGTTGGAATCTGAACAAAATGAGTGACCAAACCACTTCTGTGAGCTGAGGTCCAGCATGGGGACTCTGCCAGGCAGACAGGGGTGGCGGGGACGGGTCGGGAGGGGGGATTTCACGTGTTCAGACAGTGGGACCCATAAGCAATAAGGAATTAGAAAACTATCTTCCTTATAATTGGTTAGAATAAAAAAATAATAGAGGTCTTTTTAAAATTGGGGTAGTGGTGTTACATTGCACTCCTCTGATTGCTTGACCAGAGCATTCATATACCTGCTTATTAGGTATATGAATGGTATATGAATGCTAGGGACAAGGTCATACTTAATGAACACTGTTAAAGTAGCTGTGGTTGCACTTGAAACATTCATACCATTTTCTTCTTTTTCTAAGTATTGCAATGTTATTTTTTTTATTGTTGGTTGTTCAAAACATTGCAATGTTATTTTTAAGTTTATTTTCAAATGGATACATAAAAAAAGTACGTCCTAGGGGGCGGGTACCATGTAACATTTTATTACATGAATACCTTGTATTGGGATTGAATCAGGTTAAATATATCTGTCCTCTCAAATATTTATCATTTCTGTGTGAAAAAATGTTTCAAAAGTCCTTTCTCCTCAATTTTTGAAATGTGAAGTTCATTATTATCTGTGGTCACCCAACTGTGTATAACAGTCCTTCTTAGGCCTATATAACTGCAACTTAGACCCTATTAATCAATATTCCCCATACCTTCCTCTTCCTGTACTCTGGCAATCTTCCAGTAAACACCATTCTACTCTCAGCTTCTATGCAATCTACTTTTAGTTTCCACCCATGAAAGAGAGCATATGGTACTATTTTTTCTGTGCAAGTCTTATTTACTTAATAATATGATCTCTTCCATTCATTTCACAGTCAATAGGGTTTCATTCTTTTTTTGTCCAATCGTATTCCTTGTTTTAAAAGTGCTACATTTTCTCTCTTATTGATTTTATTATTATTTTTAAAAACACGAAAACAGTGGAATGTATTACATTCCTTATTACACATATAGAGCACAATTTTTCGTATCTCTGTATATGAAGTATGTTCACGTCAATTTATACCATTATACCTGTCCTTTTTTTGGCATTACAATTCTTAATACACATATATATCACAATTTTTCATATCTCTGTTTGTATATAAGGTATGTTAACACCCAGTACAAGTTTTCATACATGTACTTTGTATAATGAAGACCATCACATTCTACCATCCTTGCTAATCCCCTTCCCCTTCCCTTTCCTTTCTACCCAGCTTCCCTATCTACAACCAATCTAATCCTCCCATGCTCTCCCTCGCTACCCCACTATGAGTCACCCCCCCACACTTATATCAGAGAAAACATTCGGCATTTGTGTTTTGGGGATTGGCTGACTTCACAAAGCGTGATCTTCTCCAACGCCATCCGTTTACCTGCAAATGCCATGATTTTGTTCTGTTTTTAATGCTGACTAATATTCCATTGCGTTATGCCACATTTTTTTTTTTATCCATTCATCCACTGAAGGACATATAGGTTGCTTCCACGGTCTAGCTATTGTGAATCATGCTGCTATAAACATTGATGTGGCCGTGTCCCTGCAGTATGTTATTTTTAAGTCCTTTGGGTATAGTCCGAGAAGAGGAATAGTCCAATGGTGTTCCATTCCCAGATTTCCAAGGAATCTCCATAGTGCTTTCCAAAGTGGCTGTACCACTTTGCACTCCCACCAGCAATGTGTGAGTGTAGCTTTTTCCCTACGTCCTTGCCAACACGTGTTGTTGTTTGTCTTCATAATAGCTGCCGTTCTGACTGGAGTGAGATGATATCTTAGAGTAGTTTTGATCTGCATGTCTCTGATTGCTAGAAAAGATGAGTATTTTTTCATATATTTGTTGATTGATCTTATATCCTCTTCTGAGAAGTGTCTGTTCATGTTTTTTGCCCATTTATTGATTGGGTTATTTGGTTTTTTGGTGCTTATCTTGTTGAGTTCTTTATATACTTTAGAGATTAGTGCTCTCTCTGATGTGTGAGCACTAGAATGCTCCTAGGATGCAGGCTCTCTCAGATTGTTTCTTTTGAGGAGAACAAACGTTTTAGTTTTAGTCCATCCCATTTATTGATACTTATTTTTAATTCTTGTGCTATAGCAGTCTTATTAAGGAAGTGAGGGGCCTAATCCCACATGATGAAGATTAGGGCCTACTTTTTCTTCTATTAGACACAGAGTCTCTGGTTTAACTCCTAGGTCCTTGGTCCATTCTGAGTTAAGATTTGTGCATGGTGAGATATAGGGACTCAATTTCAGTTTGTTGCATACGGATTTCCCGTTTATCCAGCACCATTTTTTGAAGATGCTATCTTTTCTCCAGTGCATTAGAAGAACTTAGCATTATTTCTGCTAAAACTGGATATTGCCATCCGTGACCCCATCTTGGTTTATTGTTGTCTCTCATTCCCAGGATATATTCTTTACTCTGCATCCTGGAGCATCTTTCCCTCAAGACCAAAGAAGACTGTTATTAGAAGTTCATCGCCTCTGGTCAGTGCTGCTTTCTTAACTCATGGTCCTGGGAAATGCTGGTTTCTGCATGTTGTCCCTAAACTGTTTCTCATTAAAATATTCCCTATATCCCCAAGACTTTAAGGTGATATCTGAGACATTAAAATGTCTGGCTCCTTCCAGATTAGTGGCAACCTCAATAAAATCTATTTTCTTTATCCTCAGTGTGCATCTCTCAGACAATGGTGTTCTATGTAGCAAGCTTCCTAACCTCAGGTTGGTAATACTGCCACAACATAGAACTACTGAGCAGGCCACTTTTTCATCAACTTCGGTATCTTCAAATGATCCAATCAGTTTCTGAGTTAACATGACAATTTCTGCATGTTTGTGTGTGTGTGTGTGTGTATGTGTGTGTGCGTTTGTGCGTGTGTGTGTTTCTGGAAATTGAACTCAGGGCATCACACATACTAGGCACTGAACTATACCGATACTGAACTATACCTCCAACCACAATTTTTAACATGTACCTTGTTCAGTTTCCAGGTGTGGCTCAGTGATAGAATGCCATTGTATTTTGCATGAAGCCCTAGGTTTGTTCTCCAGCCTCACAGCTATAAATAAATGAAAACATATTTTTATTGGTCATGTTTATGTTATAAGGAATCAAGAATGTAATTGGTTTTATAACCTCTGTGAATCCAAACAGGAGGTATTAATAATCTTATGAGACATCTGATATTTCTGTCACTTTTTTCAAGAGATTTCATACCTCCTCTCTTTGGAATATGGGAAATATGCCAGTAGGATAATATGCCAGTAAGTTGTCTGTGCGAGGACATAATAAACGACCCAGGCTTTCCATGATGGATAAATGGATATAGGAACTCTCCATTGTTACGTATACAATTAACCACATACAATTTACCATACTTATTTGAGTTTCACACATCTTTGATTCACAAAGACATTTGGGGGGATATATCGGTTCTGAACATGTACGCTAGAAATTTGTCGTGTCATTATTCTCTAAACAATGCAAATAATCACAATTGATGTAATTTATGCAGCATTTGCATGTATTTGGATATTATAAACAATAAGGGGCTTGACCATCCTCAGATTTTGGTGTCTTTTGGGTATCCTTGTATAAACTCACATGGGTACTAAGGAAGGAATATATTTACTGTGTTTCCACAGATCAACGTGGACCAAGAGTAGATTGTATGACAAAGTTGATTCTTCCTCTTGCAAGGTGACATGGAAGAGAGTTTGGAAAGAACTCTGCTTAATTATTCTCAAGTGCTTCTATTCTCATACTTTGAGGTGGTAATTTGCTCAAGGTAAGCATCTTTCCCTGAAAATACTACATTCCTCCTATGGAATCATATCACTCCAATGGCATTGGACCCTAGCTCTGATGGACAGCCATGGGAATGGTCATTAACTGTGTTGCAGGGCTCCATGATTGAAGAGTGTGTGTCTATGTGTCCCAGAATGACAAAAACCTGGGTGATCTGTAGCTGCCACATACCTTAGGCTCAGGGTCCATTTTATTCAGTGTGCCTGGACCAATGATGACTTACAAAAATGGATCTTGTTGGAATCTGAACAAAATGAGTGACCAAACCACTTCTGTGAGCTGAGGTCCAGCATGGGGACTCTGCCAGGCAGACAGGGGTGGCAGGGGAGGGTTGGGGGGCGGATTTCACATGTTCAGACAGTGGGACCCATAAGCAATAAGGAATTAGAAAACTATCTTCCTTATATTGGTTAGAATAAAAAAATTATAGAGGTCTTTTTAAATTTGGGATAGTCGTGTTACATTGTACTCCTCTGAGTGCTTGACCACAGCATTCATATACCTGCTTATCAGGTATATGAATGATATATGAATGCTAGGGACAAAGTCATACTTAATGAATACTGTGAAAGTAGCTGTGGTTGCACTTGATACATTCATACCATTTTCTTCTTTTTCTAAGTATTGCAATGTTTTTTTTAAGTTTATTTTCAAACGGATACATAAAAAAAAGTACGACCTATGGGGCGGGTACCATGGAACATTTTATTACATGAATACCTTGTATTGGGATTGAATCAGGTTAAATATATCTGTCCTCTCAAATATTTATCATTTCTGTGTGAAAAATGTTTCAAAAGTCCTTTCTCCTCAATTTTTGAAATGTGAAGTTCATTATTATCTGTGGTCACCCAACTGTGTATAACAGTCCTTCTTAGGCCTATATAACTGCAACTTAGACCCTATTAATCAATATTCCCCATACCTTCCTCTTCCTGTACTCTGGCAATCTTCCAGTAAACACCATTCTACTCTCAGCTTCTATGCAATCTACTTTTAGTTTCCACCCATGAAAGAGAGCATATGGTACTATTTTTTCTGTGCAAGTCTTATTTACTTAATAATATGATCTCTTCCATTCATTTCACAGTCAATAGGGTTTCATTCTTTTTTTGTCCAATCGTATTCCTTGTTTTAAAATGCTACATTTTCTCTCTTATTGATTTTATTATTATTTTTAAAAACACGAAAACAGTGGAATGTATTACATTCCTTATTACACATATAGAGCACAATTTTTCGTATCTCTGTATATGAAGTATGTTCACGTCAATTTATACCATTATACCTGTTCTTTTTTTGGCATTACAATTCTTAATACACATATATATCACAATTTTTCATATCTCTGTTTGTATATAAGGTATGTTGACACCCAGTACAAGTTTTCATACATGTACTTTGTATAATGAAGACCATCACATTCTACCATCCTTGCTAATCCCCTTCCCCTTCCCTTTCCTTTCTACCCAGCTTCCCTATCTACAACCAATCTAATCCTCCCATGCTCTCCCTCGCTACCCCACTATGAGTCACCCCCCCCCACTTATATCAGAGAAAACATTCGGCATTTGTGTTTTGGGGATTGGCTGACTTCACAAAGCGTGATCTTCTCCAACGCCATCCGTTTACCTGCAAATGCCATGATTTTGTTCTGTTTTTAATGCTGACTAATATTCCATTGCGTTATGCCACATTTTTTTTTATCCATTCATCCACTGAAGGACATATAGGTTGCTTCCACGGTCTAGCTATTGTGAATCATGCTGCTATAAACATTGATGTGGCCGTGTCCCTGCAGTATGTTATTTTTAAGTCCTTTGGGTATAGTCCGAGAAGAGGAATAGTCCAATGGTGTTTCATTCCCAGATTTCCAAGGAATCTCCATAGTGCTTTCCAAAGTGGCTGCACCACTTTGCACTCCCACCAGCAATGTGTGAGTGTAGCTTTTTCCCTACATCCTTGCCAACACGTGTTGTTGTTTGTCTTCATAATAGCTGCCGTTCTGACTGGAGTGAGATGATATCTTAGAGTAGTTTTGATCTGCATGTCTCTGATTGCTAGAAAAGATGAGTATTTTTTCATATATTTGTTGATTGATCTTATATCCTCTTCTGAGAAGTGTCTGTTCATGTTTTTTGCCCATTTATTGATTGGGTTATTTGGTTTTTTGGTGCTTATCTTGTTGAGTTCTTTATATACTTTAGAGATTAGTGCTCTCTCTGATATGTGAGCACTAGAATGCTCCTAGGATGCAGGCTCTCTCAGATTGTTTCTTTTGAGGAGAACAAACGTTTTAGTTTGAGTCCATCCCATTTATTGATACTTATTTTTAATTCTTGTGCTATAGCAGTCTTATTAAGGAAGTGAGGGGCCTAATCCCACATGATGAAGATTAGGGCCTACTTTTTCTTCTATTAGACACAGAGTCTCTGGTTTAACTCCTAGGTCCTTGGTCCATTCTGAGTTAAGATTTGTGCATGGTGAGATATAGGGACTCAATTTCAGTTTGTTGCATACGGATTTCCCGTTTATCCAGCACCATTTTTTGAAGGTGCTATCTTTTCTCCAGTGCATTAGAAGAACTTAGCATTATTTCTGCTAAAACTGGATATTGCCATCCGTGACCCCATCTTGGTTTATTGTTGTCTCTCATTCCCAGGATATATTCTTTACTCTGCATCCTGGAGCATCTTTCCCTCAAGACCAAAGAAGACTGTTATTAGAAGTTCATCGCCTCTGGTCAGTGCTGCTTTCTTAACTCATGGTCCTGGGAAATGCTGGTTTCTGCATGTTGTCCCTAAACTATTTCTCATTAAAATATTCCCTATATCCCCAAGACTTTAAGGTGATATCTGAGACATTAAAATGTCTGGCTCCTTCCAGATTAGTGGCAACCTCAATGAAATCTATTTTCTTTATCCCCAGTGTGCATCTCTCAGACAATGGTGTTCTATGTAGCAAGCTTCCTAACCTCAGGTTGGTAATACTGCCACAACATAGAACTACTGAGCAGGCCACTTTTTCATCAACTTCGGTATCTTCAAATGATCCAATCAGTTTCTGAGATAACATGACAATTTCTGCATGTTTGTGTGTGTGTGTGTGTGTGTATGTGTGTGTGCGTGTGTGCGTGTGTGTGTTTCTGGAAATTGAACTCAGGGCATCACACATACTAGGCACTGAACTATACCGATACTGAACTATACCTCCAATCACAATTTTTAACATGTACCTTGTTCAGTTTGCAGGTGTGGCTCAGTGATAGAATGCCATTGTATTTTGCATGAAGCCCTAGGTTTGTTCTCCAGCCTCACAGCTATAAATAAATGAAAACATATTTTTATTGGTCATGTTTATGTTATAAGGAATCAAGAATGTAATTGGTTTTATAACCTCTGTGAATCCAAACAGGAGGTATTAATAATCTTATGAGACATCTGATATTTCTGTCACTTTTTTCAAGAGATTTCATACCTCCTCTCTTTGGAATATGGGAAATATGCCAGTAGGATAATATGCCAGTAAGTTGTCTGTGCGAGGACATAATAAACGACCCAGGCTTTCCATGATGGATAAATGGATATAGGAACTCTCCATTGTTACGTATACAATTAACCACATACAATTTACCATACTTATTTGAGTTTCACACATCTTTGATTCACTAAGACATTTGGGGGGATATATCGGTTCTGAACATGTACGCTAGAAATTTGTCGTGTCATTATTCTCTAAACAATGCAAATAATCACAATTGATGTAATTTATGCAGCATTTGCATGTATTTGGATATTATAAACAATAAGGGGCTTGACCATCCTCAGATTTTGGTGTCTTTTGGGTATCCTTGTATAAACTCACATGGGTACTAAGGAAGGAATATATTTACTGTGTTTCCACAGATCAACGTGGACCAAGAGTAGATTGTATGACAAAGTTGATTCTTCCTCTTGCAAGGTGACATGGAAGAGAGTTTGGGAAGAACTCTGCTTAATTATTCTCAAGTGCTTCTATTCTCATACTTTGAGGTGGTAATTTGCTCAAGGTAAGCATCTTTCCCTGAAAATACTACATTCCTCCTATGGAATCATATCACTCCAATGGCATTGGACCCTAGCTCTGATGGACAGCCATGGGAATGGTCATTAACTGTGTTGCAGGGCTCCATGATTGAAGAGTGTGTGTCTATGTGTCCCAGAATGACAAAAACCTGGGTGATCTGTAGCTGCCACATACCTTAGGCTCAGGGTCCATTTTATTCAGTGTGCCTGGACCAATGATGACTTACAAAAATGGATCTTGTTGGAATCTGAACAAAATGAGTGACCAAACCACTTCTGTGAGCTGAGGTCCAGCATGGGGACTCTGCCAGGCAGACAGGGGTGGCAGGGGAGGGTTGGGGGGCGGATTTCACATGTTCAGACAGTGGGACCCATAAGCAATAAGGAATTAGAAAACTATCTTCCTTATATTGGTTAGAATAAAAAAATTATAGAGGTCTTTTTAAATTTGGGATAGTCGTGTTACATTGTACTCCTCTGAGTGCTTGACCACAGCATTCATATACCTGCTTATCAGGTATATGAATGATATATGAATGCTAGGGACAAGGTCATACTTAATGAATACTGTGAAAGTAGCTGTGGTTGCACTTGATACATTCATACCATTTTCTTCTTTTTCTAAGTATTGCAATGTTTTTTTTAAGTTTATTTTCAAACGGATACATAAAAAAAAGTACGACCTATGGGGCGGGTACCATGGAACATTTTCTTACATGAATACCTTGTATTGGGATTGAACCAGGTTAAATATATCTGTCCTCTCAAATATTTATCATTTCTGTGTGAAAAATGTTTCAAAAGTCCTTTCTCCTCAATTTTTGAAATGTGAAGTTCATTATTATCTGTGGTCACCCAACTGTGTATAACAGTCCTTCTTAGGCCTATATAACTGCAACTTAGACCCTTTTAATCAATATTCCCCATACCTTCCTCTTCCTGTACTCTGGCAATCTTCCAGTAAACACCATTCTACTCTCAGCTTCTATGCAATCTACTTTTAGTTTCCACCCATGAAAGAGAGCATATTGTACTATTTTTTCTGTGCAAGTCTTATTTACTTAATAATATGATCTCTTCCATTCATTTCACAGTCAATAGGGTTTCATTCTTTTTTTGTCCAATCGTATTCCTTGTTTTAAAAGTGCTACATTTTCTCTCTTACTGATTTTATTATTATTTTTAAAAACACGAAAACAGTGGAATGTATTACATTCCTTATTACACATATAGAGCACAATTTTTCGTATCTCTGTATATGAAGTATGTTCACGTCAATTTATACCATTATACCTGTTCTTTTTTTGGCATTACAATTCTTAATACACATATATATCACAATTTTTCATATCTCTGTTTGTATATAAGGTATGTTGACACCCAGTACAAGTTTTCATACATGTACTTTGTATAATGAAGACCATCACATTCTACCATCCTTGCTAATCCCCTTCCCCTTCCCTTTCCTTTCTACCCAGCTTCCCTATCTACAACCAATCTAATCCTCCCATGCTCTCCCTCGCTACCCCACTATGAGTCACCCCCCCCCCACTTATATCAGAGAAAACATTCGGCATTTGTGTTTTGGGGATTGACTGACTTCACAAAGCGTGATCTTCTCCAACGCCATCCGTTTACCTGCAAATGCCATGATTTTGTTCTGTTTTTAATGCTGACTAATATTCCATTGCGTTATGCCACATTTTTTTTATCCATTCATCCACTGAATGACATATAGGTTGCTTCCACGGTCTAGCTATTGTGAATCATGCTGCTATAAACATTGATGTGGCCGTGTCCCTGCAGTATGTTGTTTTTAAGTTTTTTTGGGTATAGTCCGAGAAGAGGAATAGTCCAATGGTGTTCCATTCCCAGATTTCCAAGGAATCTCCATAGTGCTTTCCAAAGTGGCTGCACCACTTTGCACTCCCACCAGCAATGTGTGAGTGTAGCTTTTTCCCTACGTCCTTGCCAACACGTGTTGTTGTTTGTCTTCATAATAGCTGCCGTTCTGACTGGAGTGAGATGATATCTTAGAGTTGTTTTGATTTGCATGTCTCTGATTGCTAGAGAAGATGAGTATTTTTTCATATATTTGTTGATTGATCTTATATCCTCTTCTGAGAAGTGTCTGTTCATGTTTTTTGCCCATTTATTGATTGGGTTATTTGGTTTTTTTGGTGCTTATCTTGTTGAGTTCTTTATATACTTTAGAGATTAGTGCTCTCTCTGATGTGTGAGCACTAGAATGCTCCTAGGATGCAGGCTCTCTCAGATTGTTTCTTTTGAGGAGAACAAATGTTTTAGTTTGAGTCAATCCCATTTATTGATACTTATTTTTAATTCTTGTGCTATAGCAGTCTTAGTAAAGAAGACATTGGCCTAATCCCACATGATGAGGATTAGGGCCTACTTTTTCTTCTATTAGACACAGAGTCTCTGGTTTAACTCCTAGGTCCGTGATCCATTTTGAGTTAAGTTTTGTGCATCGTGGGGGACTGGAATTCAATTTCATTTTGTTGCATACAGATTTCTCGTTTTCCCAGCACCATTTTTTGAAGATGCTATCTTTTCTCCAGTGCATGTTTTTATCACCTTTGTCTAATATAAGTTAATTTTAATTTTGTGGGTTCATCTCTATGTCATCTATTTTGTACCATAGGTCTACCAGTCTGTGTTGGTGCCAATATCATGCTGTTTTGTTACTATGGCTCTTTAGTATAGTTTAGGGTTTTTTCCTATACTTATTCTTTTAATTTCTTTCATCTAATTGTTCTGGCCTGTGTTTCAAGAACTACGTTGAATAGAATTGGTGAGAGAGGGCATCTCTGTCTTGCTCCAGATTTTTTAGGGAATGCCTTCAGTTTTTCTGAATTTAGAATGATGTTGGCCTGAGCCTTCACATAGGTAGCCTTTACAATGTTGAGATATGTTCCTGTTATCCCTAGTTTTTCTAATGTTTTAAGCAAAAATGGGTGCTATATTTAGTCAGATGATTTTTCTTCATCTATCGAGATGATCATATGATTCTTATCTTTAAGACTTTTGATGTGATGAATTACATTTATTTATTTCCATATGTTGAACCAACCTTGAATCCCTGGGATGAATCCTACTTGATCATGGTGCACAATCTTATAGATATTTTTTTGTATTCATTTTACCAGAATCTTTTTTTATTTTCTGAGAGAGAGAGAGAGAGAGAGAGAGAGAGAGAGAATTTTTTTAATATTTATTTCAGCGAACATAACATCTTTGTCTTTATGTGGTGCTGAGGATCGAACCTGGGCTGCACGCATGCCAGGCGAGCACAATACCACTTTAGCCACATCCCCAGCCCCTTGCCAGAATCTTATTGAGGATTTTTGCATCTATGTTCATTAGACGTATTGGTCTGAAATTTTCTGTCTTTGAAATGTCTTTGTCTGATTTTGGAATTAGGGTGATATTGGCCTCATAGAATGAGTTTGGAAGTACTCCCTCTTTTTGTATTTCCTGAAATAAATTGAAGGGTATTGGTATTAGTTCTCCTTTAAAGGTCTTGTAAAACTTGGCTGTGTATCCATCCAGTCCTGAGCTTTTCTTTGTTTGTAGTCTTTTGATGGCTTCTTTTATTTCCTACTTTGATATTGGTCTGTTTTAGTTGTGTATATCTTCCTGACTCAATCTGGGAAGATCATATTTCTTAAGGATTGCTTTCATTCCTTCACTGTCTTCTATTTCATTAGAGTTTAAGGTTTCAAAATAATTTCTAATTATCTTCGGTGTTTCTGTAGTGTCTGTTGTGATATATCCCTTTCTCATCACGTATGCTGGTAATTTGAGTTCTCTCTCTCCTCTTTATTAGTATGGATAAGATTATGTCAATTTTATTTATTTTTTCAAAGAACCAACTTTTAGTTTTGTCTATGTTTTGGGTTGTTTCTTTTGTTTCTTTTTCATTGGTTTCAGCTCTGATTTTAAGTATTTGTTGCCTTCTACTGCTTTTGCTGATGATTTGTTCTTCTTTTTCTAGGGCTTTGAAATGTAATGTGAAGTCATTTATTTGTTGACTTTTTCTTCTTTTAAGGAATGAACTTTAAGCAATGAATTTTCCTCTTAGCACTACTTTCATATTGTCCCAGAGAGTTCAATATGTTGTGTCTATGTTCTCATTTACCTCTAAGAATTTTTTAATCTC
Organism: Callospermophilus lateralis; assembly: GCF_048772815.1. Taxonomy (NCBI): domain Eukaryota; kingdom Metazoa; phylum Chordata; class Mammalia; order Rodentia; family Sciuridae; genus Callospermophilus; species Callospermophilus lateralis. The sequence continues at coordinate 124,991,793 of NC_135307.1, read as the reverse complement.
CTCCTTGATGTCTTCTGTAACCCATTGTTCACTCAGTAGCGTATTGTTCAGTCTTAATGTGATGCAGAATTTTTTATTCTTTATTTTGTCATTGATTTCCAATTTCATTCCATTATGATCAGACAAAATGCATAGTAAAATCTCTACTCCTTTGCATTTGCTAAGATTGCCCTGTGGCATATTATATTGTCTGTTTTTGAGAAGGATCCATGCGCTGCTGAAAAGAAAGTGTATGTATCCACTTGATGCTGGTTGATACATTCTATATATATCAGTGAAGTCTAAGTTATTAATTGTGTAATTGAGCTCTATAGTTTCTTTATTCAACTTTTGTTTGGAAGATCTGTCCAGTGGTGAGAGAGGGGTGTTAAAGTTACCCAAGATTATTATGTTGTGGTCAGTTTCACACTTGAATTTGAGAAGAGTTTGATGAACATAGCTATAACCATTGTTTGGCACATATATATTAATGACTGTTAAGTCTTTTTGGTGTATGGTTCCCTTGAGCAGTATATGATGTCCATCTTTATTCCTTTTGATTAACTTTGGCTTGCATTCTACTTTATTTGATATGAGTATGGAGACCCCTGCTTGCGTCCACAGTCCATGTTAGTGGTATGGTTTTTCCCAACCTTTCACTTTCAGTCTCTGTGTGTCTTTTCCTATCAAATGAGTCTCCTGTATGCAGCATATTGTTGGAACTTTTTATAATCCAATCTGCTAGCCTGTGTCTTTTGATTGGTGAGTTTAAGCCATTACCATTTAGGTTTACTATTGAGACATAGTTTGTATTTCCAGCCATGTTTGTTTATTTTTGTTACGTAACTTGACTTGGTTTTCCTCTTTGATCAGCTTTTCTTTCAGTGTACTACCTCCCTCTGCTGTTTTTCATTGTTGTTTTTCATTTCCTCTTCATGAAATAATTTGCCAAGGATGTTTCGTAGCGCCAGTTTTCTAGCTGTAAGTTCTTTGAACTTTTGTTTATCATGGAAGGTTTTTATTTCATCTTCAAATCTGAAGCTTAGTTTTGCTGGATACAAGATTCTTGGTTGGAACGCATTATCTTTCAGAGTTTGAAATATGTCATCCCAGGATCTTCGAGCTTTCAGGGTCCATATTCGAAAAATATGCCATTATCCTAATTGGCTTACCCCTATATGTAATCTGATTCCTTTGTCTTGTGGCTTTTAAAATTCTCTCCTTATTCTGTATGTTGGGCATTTTCATTATAATGTGTCTTGGTGTGGATCTGTTGTGATTTTGCGTATTTGGCGTTCTGTAGACTTCAGGGATTTGGATTTCCATTTCATTCTTCATGTCTGGAAAGTTTTCAGATATTATTTCATTAAACAGATTGCTCATTCCTTTGGTTTTAACCTCTACAGAGCCTTCCTCTATCCCAATAAGTATTAAATTTGGTCTTTTTATGCTATCCCATATTTCTTGGATGTTCTGCTCTTGGTTTCTTATCATTTTCACTATGCTGTCTGCGTTCTTTTCAAGATGATATTCTTTGTCTTTGTCTTCGTTGTCTGAAGTCCTATCTTCTGAGTTGTGTACTCTGCTGGTGATGCTCTCATTTGTGTTTTTAATTTGGTTTATTATTCCTCTCATGTCAAGGATTTCTGGTTTTGTTTTGTTTTGTCTTGTTTTAATAATCTCTATCTACCTGTAGAGGTGATCTTTTGCTTCTTGGATTTGTTTATGTAGCTCATTGTCAAAGTGGTCTTTCCCTGTCTGTATTTGCTGTCTAATGTCTTCTTTGAGATTCCAAAACATCTGTTCATGTAAATCCTGAAATCTTTGCCTGTCATTTGTTATGCTGTTTCTGTAAGTTCTTTCAATGATGTGTTGTCTTGAATTGTTTGTGGTACTTTCTTCCCTTGTGTTTTCATGTTGCTCGCATTTCTTTACCATTCTGTTGGACTGTTGTGTTATTGTTTTTACCCTATGGATTTGTAGTGCTGTTGTGTAGTTCCAGGATCCCTCCTTTGTGGGGAAGGGCAATGTTGACAGTTTCCAATATCAACAATACATCACCTATGAGTAAATTATTTTTATTAAGACTTTTATAGTTTGTCTCAATGTCTAGAAATGTTGGACTCAATTATTATTTAATATATAATGAGTAGTTTCATAAAAGATATACCGTATGTGGTTGTGGACAGAGAACTGGGGATCGGGTGTATGATGTTATGTTAAGGGAGAAAGATGTGAGGGTATGGGGTATATATAACTTAGGAAATTTGGAGGAGAACTCTTATGAAGAGTGTAGTACCTGGCGAATAGACAGGAGGTAATTTAGGGTATACAAGTATGTTGAAGGACAGTAGAATGCATAAAAAGAAACACATATATGTATTTAGAAAGTATTTGGAAGTAAAAATTAGGAGGTTTAAAGAGGAAGAGAGGGAGGGATTAAAATAAAAAGAAAGAGAAAAAAGAGAGAGAGAAGGAAAAAAGGGGGGACTTATGCAATTCCTCTGTATTATATTATTTTGGTGACTCAGTTCTTAAAGTTCTATTTCATGCAATGTTCTTGATTTCACATATTTTGTGGTTGTGAGGACCTGAGGAGGAAAGGTAGAGGAAAAAGGAAGAATATAAAATGGAAGAGAAGAAAACAAACAAACAACAAAATACTCTAAGAATTTAGTTCTCTTCTCTTCTCCTCTTCTCTTCTCTTCTCTTCTCTTCTCTTCTCTTCTCTTCTCTTCTCTTCTCTTCTTTCTCTTCCAGTAGGTGGAGTTGTCTATTCCAAGCTTGAGTCTCTTCCCTCAGTTTGGTGTTGGTAACCAGTGCGAGAAGATTAGAGCTCTCAGTCTCTTGCCTGGAGCTTCCCTAATCTTGATCTATCTGTGTTGCTCCCAGTTTTTACCCCTCCACTCTCTTGCTTATCAGATCTCAGCTGTGGGACCTCTTGCTGTCCCCATCGGATTGTACCAGGTAAGCACCGCCCTGGTTGCACTGAGCTCTATTCAACTGAGAGCTAATTTTGTGCTGATAGTTATTGTGCCAAGTTATCACAGTTGGGGGGAGGGGAAGTTGGAAACCAGGAACCTGTTCAGTGGTAGAACCATGCTGGTAGCCACACCCACCAAAAGATAGCAAGAAAGGTTTTTCAAGATAGAGTTCATCTGTTTTCCACATCAGGGTGTCTGGTGAGGTTGGGAGAGCTGGAAAGTCCTCCTGCTGTGGCTAGAATGTTGTCTGGTGACCTGCATGGGAGCAGAGCATAGTCTGGAGTTCTGCCACTCTGCAGAGGTTCTGATTTGATGTTTCTGTTCTGCAGCTTAAGAGTCGCACATGTGCTCAAATTGTGGGCTTTGGAACCAGAGACTGGAGTCTTAAAGGAATACAGAGGCTCTGAGTTCTGCTCGGTGTTCTCAGCTTTGGTGGATTCTGCGAAAATCTGCTGTATGAGGTCCTGTCACGCTCTGAGGTGTTGTATTTTGACAAGGTGAGACCCCGTGGAGAAGCCACCTGATAGCTTTCTTGGATTCATGCACAGAGCAGCCAGAAATGGTATCTCCTCTACTCCACCATCTTGGGTCCACCCCCATGTGCCACATTTTCTTTATCTATTCATCAGTTGAAGGGCACCTAGCTTATTTCCATGTTTTAGCTATTGTGCACATCATTTTCTTAGATACCACAGTCATCTTAGTAAGGTTCAATTATGCACAGGTTTATGTATAGAAAATTAGGAAGAAATTATTAGTCTTTGCTCATTATGTTTCTTAACTAAAATAAATATGTGGAAATTGAAGAATAAGTTATATTCAAGAGTTTATTTTATGATGTATTTTAGTTAATTTTTAAACATTTTTCCAAGGGTTAGAACATTGTTTCATTTCTTTTCTTTCATCATCATCATCATCATCCCAAAGAATGGCTAATTTGTCATTCTTATCTGTTCCATTTTTTGGACAGAACAAAACTTTACATCCCAAGTTTCCATTAGGAGCAGTCTGTTGAAGTCTATTGAATGACCAGTTCAAAAGATATTTTTGTCTTCTCTATTGTTTTTAGGTAGGAGTATCTGGAAAATGAGTGATTTCTAATCATGGGAATGTCTCAGAATGTGTTTAAATTTGCTTGCTATTCCAGCTCTACAAGTTCAGATGATTTTTTTTCTGTCATCCTTAAAGAGCAGTTTTCTAAATACTTGAGTGATTCCAGTGGATACTGCTTTAAATAGTTTTAATTGTAAAATTATTATATTCTACTTCTTAAAGTTTTATACCAATTTTATTGGCTAATATTCACACCCTTCAGTGGATTTCCTATTCTCTTTGAGGAAGACCCTAGTTTTAATGAGGGATGCTAAGGTGGATTTTGGTGAATCTTTGATCAAGTTTTAGAAAAAAGATTTTCCACGCTTTCCTGTTCCATGGAATACAGTGACTTGTGTTTTTGTCATACAATTTCATAGATAGATAGATAGATAGATAGATAGATAGATAGATAGATATAGACATAGATAGATATATAGACATATATGTGAAATCAATTTTTTAAAAATCAACATTCAATTTGGAAGGTTTTCTTTTTCCACTTTTCTATTTCCCCTGTGTTTTGTAGGTTCAAAATTGGAATTGCATGAATCTCTTACTGTCACACTAATGAAGAGCTAATTTCGTCATTTCTACCAGCTTGTTTGAGAAGGAATAGAATGGCACACTCTTGAGTTAACATTTATTTTTTTATAGTTCTTTCCTAACTAGTTTTATTATTAAGAATTCGGTAGTATAGTTTAAGATCTGGTATAGTGATGCCACCTGCTTCACTCTTCCTGCTAAGAGTTGTGTTAGCTATTCTGGGTCTTTTATTTTTCCAAATAAATTTCATGACTGCTTTTTTCTATTTCTATGAGGAATGTCACTGGAATTTTGATGAGAATTGCATTAAATCTGTATAGTGCTTTTGGTAGTATGGTCATTTTGATAATATTAATTCTGCTTATCCAAGAGTAAGGTGGATAATAAAGGCCTTCCAATGTCTGAATTAACAGATTTTAAACAGTAGATGATAAAGGCCTTTCCAATGTCTGAATTAACAGATCTTTCCATCCTCTAAGGTCTTCTTTGATTTCTTTCTTTAGGGTTCTGTAATTTTCATTATATAGATCTTTCACCTCTTTTATTGATTCTCAAGTTTGTTTGTTTGTTTGAGGCTATCGTAAATGGGGTAGTTTTTCTCATTTCCCTTTTTAAGGATTTGTCACTGATTTACAGAAATGTATTTGATTTATGGGTATTGATTTTATATCCTGCTACTTTTCTGAATGCATTTACTAGCTCTAGAAGTTTTCTGATGGAACTTTTAGGGTCTTCTAGGTATATAATCATATTATCAGCAAATACTGCCAATTTGAGTTATGTGGCATATATACACAATGGAATATTACTCAGCAATAAGAGGATAAAATCATGGCACTTTCGGGTAAATGTATGGAGTTAGAGAAGATAATGCTGAGTGAAGTTAGCCAATCCCCAAAACCCAAATGCCAAATATTTTCTCTGATATAAGGAGGCTTATTTATAGTGGGGTAGGGAGGGGGATCATGGGAGGAATAGACAAACTCTAGATAGGGCAAAGGGGTGGGAGGGGAAAGGAGGGGGGCATAGGGTTAGAAATGTTGGTGGAATGTAATAGACATTATTATCCAAAGTACATGTATGAAGACACGAATTGGTGTGAATATATTTTGAATACAATCAGAGATATGAAAAATTGTGCTCTATATGTATAATAAGAATTATAATGCATTCTTCTGTCATATATAAATAAAAAATTCTGGAATTTAATTGGTGCTGTTTACAATCTGTTAATTCAGACATTGGAAGGCCTTTATCATCTGATGAGTACTCTGGGATTTCTATTTGTTCTTTTCTAGAATTTTGGCACATTCTCAATTTTCCTGATGATTCCTTCTATGGAAACTAGGCACGGAGAGTGATGGAGGTGCTCTTCCTTACTGGTGTGGCAGAGGGAAGCTTGACACTGCTGAGAGATATAACTGCCTAAGTCCCACTGAGTCTGTAGCTGTGGGCCTGGTGAGCTTTACTCTGAAAGGAGGATGGGGAGTATCTCACAGTGAGAGGGCCCAGTGTCTGCATTAATCACTCTATGCATGCTACACAACCATTCTAATCACATGTATATACTTTACCTGGGTGTGTCCTCCCTGCATTGCTCTGACCACTCTAAACTGAATGGGGTGCATTTACATAACCTTGGGCAGCCTCTGTAAATTTCCAGGTTTCTGTACTCAAACATGTTAAATGCTACAATCCATATTTAGACAGTTGTTCCTTCTTTTCCCTGCCATAGCTTTTCATGACTACCTTCTTCCCAATCCATTGAATCACCTTTGAAGGTTAAATGATTCTATGGTTGAATTAAATTGATATGCTGTTCACCAGTTCACTATTTTTTGTAGTCTAAGTATATTCATTTAGTCTGACTGCACATTTGTCTGGCAGAAAGTATTGGGCACAGTGTTCCCTGATAGAGGTTGGAAGCTAATACAATGACCATAGTACTCATTCTAGAAGAATACTACATTAGCTAATTTAATATGCAATATATAACTGAACCCTACTGTGCCTCATAGACCAATGAACATGTATGCTTCTATACCTCTCCTCTTTCATTGTTTTTATTCCTACAGGTCAAAAAGGACAAAGTACTGGGCCTTACATTAAAATCCATTCTTTCACCATGAGATGTGAAATAAAGAAATTTGTGGGAAATGATTTCTGCCATCCTGTATTTGGGGACCAGTGGGAATTCTCATGTTAGTGATATTTTATCCATGAAATATTGATATTATATGATTTTTGTAATACCCCACAGGACACTATACTGGGCAGCAATGGAATCTGGGTCACTCATGATTGTGTGTTTGTGTGTGTGTGTGTGTGTGTGTGTGTAAGAGAGAGAGAGACACAGAGAGAGGGTGAGCAAGAGAGAAAGGGGAGACATCTATACAGATATAAGATATATACTGGATATAGATATATTGAAACACTCTATCCAACAATAGCAGAATACAATTTATTTTCAAGCATACCTGAATATTCTCCAAGATAGATTAGATGTTAAGCCATAAAACTATACTCAATAAGCTTAAAAGGACTAAAATAATGTAGAATATGTTCTATGACCACAGAGAAATTAGAAATAAAAATCAAGTTGAAAATTGCCAAATATTTGGAAATAAACACACCTTATAGAACCCATGAATCAAATAAAATATGTTAAAAGAAAGTATAAAACATTTTGTGCTGAGTGTGATACAATTAAAGAGATGCTCAGATGGAAGCATACAGTGATTATATCAGAAAACAGAAAGATAAGTAAGCTTCTACCTTGGGAAATAAGAAAAATGCTAAATGAGAAAATACAACCCAAAGTGCACAGGAGGAAGTAAATAATATAGATCTGAGCAAAAATTGTTGATATGAAGAAAGAAAAAAATATACAAAAAAATCCATGAAATTAAACATAAATGAAATTGAAAATTAGTTTTAAAAGAGGGGATATTACTACTGACCATGTAGATTCAATTAGGTGTGTTATTGTTTATCCCATTGTGCTCACTCAAGGGGAGAGCTAAGAAAGAAAATGCTTGAAACTGAGAAACCCAGCATTGACATTTCATTCCCGTTGACAATCAGGGCCTGTAAGTTTTTCAGAAGATTCTTCAACAACATAGTATCACTTACTCTAAATCTTTTTATGTTTCTAGCTAATTTGTGTTTTTTAACTAGCCAATAATTTAATCTACATTGGAAATCTTCTTATAATTAATCAACATTAATAATATTTTAAGTTCTCCCTGGCTTCCATTCCTTCAAATTCTAGATTTTTTTTATATTTCTATGTTTAGCTTATACCATAAAAGCACTAGTCAGTCAAGAGTGTTTGAATATCTCCTTCTCTTTTAGGAACAGAGATGATATTGTGCCAAAATGAGATATATGACAGAGAATGCACCTGGGACCTCAACAGTGTATTTTGTAGGGTGTGAGTATTAGAAGGATGTAGCCAATTCTTACAACTTTAATTTTTGCCCCAGCATCCATTTTGAGTATATTTAACTTTCTCATATCAGAAGCAGGATTTATTCATCTAGGATACAGTTTCCAGTTCTATACCTCCTCCCATTTCCTCCATGTAATCAATCCAGATAACTGCCTTTTGTAATTGCCTCTTGGTTGACCACCTCCCTATGGGACATCTTGGTACAACCTACTTGACTGGCCCTGTTAACTCTCACCCCACTCCATATGGATTGTGCACACATGCTGCAGTGACCACCTCTCTATCACAGTGTGACTCCATGGAATTTGTGTTTGCTTGCTTTAAACCCACCAATTAAAACTCCCAAGGAAGCCTGTTTGGATAGCACTATGAACTCTACTAACTCTCCCTCTCTCTCACCCTTCACTCCCTTTTCTTCTCCTTTCCCTCTCCCTTTCCCTCCTTTCTTCTCTCCATGTGCTGCTTGACTTCTGCATGTGACCTCCAGAGCATGTGATATACTCCCCAAGGACTTGTAAGTAATACAGTCTTTATTTCTATCTTCTGTCTCTTCTAATCATTGAAGGGGATGCTTTCATCTTAAAGATCCTAAATTGAAACTGCCTCCAACTGTCTCCAAACACAGTTTGTTATAGGCTGGAACACCCTGTATACACTCCTTACACATTTAGTTCTTTTTCTTAACTTACTCTACACTAGGTATTGGCAACATAATTAATATCCTCATGGATGACACTGATTCTTAGGGGGAAAAAATTTTCATTATTTCACTGACTTGTTCTCCAAACAACTATAGTACATAATCAGATAGATACATGGCATAATTGTATTACTAAAATTTAGACAGGAATGGAGAATTAAAATTAAGGAAAAATGTCTAAGAATATCCATGGAGATTATGATGAAAAGAAACAGTTAAGAAATACTGTTTTCCATGTATAGAGGAATATTGTTTCTACCACCTAATTGTGGAAGAATTGGGTATAAAGCATATCAGTTGATATTTTTCCAGGATTCCCACAGAAGTAGCAGGCTTTGCAGAGACAGTGATACATTATCTTAACTTAAATCCTAGTTGAAGGAATGTGTCTGTGTAGTTTTCTTAAAACTAAATAAAAATGTTTATTTTGAAAAATCCTTTTCCAAAATTCAGAAAATTCAACTGTTCCAGACTTACATCCACATATTTGTTAGCAGGAATTTTTAGGGCAACATTTACTATGTTTGAGACCAGAGAATTAAGTGTGCATAGTGATATACTGCTACTCTGGCCCTTAAGTTTTTATTTACCATTGTTCAGCAAGAACCGTTGAGATTTATAATTCAGTCAAAGAATGATTGATATTGAGCTTACAAATTTGAACAAGCAGGAGGGTGTATCAATAGTCTTTACTTCTATAATTTTTTAACATTATCCATACAAGTGCCAAATCCATATATTGGTGTAAAATGCAAACCTTTGCAACACCCTGACACAATTTGAGTACCATGTGTCCCTTAAGTGGGAATATAAACACTTGAACCCAAAGGGCACTGGGCAAATATCCACTATAGTTCTGTGATCTACATCTACTTTATAATCCTTTTTGGTCTAGGCTGCAGTAGCAACAATATTACATAATTTAGGGCTGGATTCACCACCCTCACCCCAAATACCATCTTGTTTCTCATTTTCACAGAGAAAACATGTAAAGTTGCAAGCTGTTTCTTACCAGTACTTATAGAATAATGTTCTGTGCTTGTATAGTCTAGGGAAACTAAGATAATAAGGAAGAAGGAAGACTTAACATTTTTACAGTTCATTGAACTCCCTCAATGACAAAAACAAACAAAATTGCACAAAATAGTCACCTGAGAGTCACACTGAATTTCAAGTTTCTGACTTTGAACAATTAAAATCAAGTTCTTTCCTTTATTAATTTTATTTTATATTCTTTTTGAGAAAATAGGAATAGCATTTATCCTTTGGGGGATATTTCTATACTTCTTGAAAGATTCACCAATCTTTTTCAAATATTTTTAACTGTCCTTTGTAAGACTATCTTAAATGTTCTTAGGAGTTTTATTTTGTAACAGCTATAGTTTATATTGTTGTTCAATATAATAGACATCAGACATTATATATTAAACAATAAGTTCTTCCTTCAATAGATGAATGGATAAAGAAACTGTAGTATATATACACAATGGAATATTACTCAGCATTAAAAGAGAATAAAATCATGGCATTTGCAGGTAAATGGATGGACTTGGAGAATATCATACTAAGTGAAGTTAGCTAATCCTAAAAGACTGGATGTTTTCTCTAATGTGTGGATGCTAATCCATAATGGGGATGTGTATGGGGGAGTGGCATGCAAGAAATAGAGAAACTTTAGGTAGGGCAAAGGGGAGTGAGGGGGAGAGAGAGGGCATGGGGATAAGAAAGATGTGGAATGAGATGGACATCATCACCCTAAGTACATGTATGAAGACACAAATGGTGTGACTCTCTTTTATGTACAACCAGAGATATGAAATTTGTGCTCTATATAAATGTATTACATATTGAAATGCATTCTGCTGTCATGTGTAACAAATTAGAATAAATAAATAAATAATTTTTTAAAAATATTAAGTTCTAAAGTCACAGTACCTTATTTCATATGCTCAGTAGCCACATGTGGCTCTAGCTTACTATATTGGACAGCATGAGATGATAAAATATTTTTATTGTCACAGAAAGTTCCATTGGATGCAAATTATTTAGAGCTACTATAGTGTATCAGGATATGATAAAAGATGTAGATGAGATAAGTACAAAATATATAAAATACCCTTTGTTAAAATCTTAGCTAAGATGATTCTGGGAAAAGTATGTTTGAAAATGGAAGTGTAAGTTGCCATATTGATAAATGTTTCTGAATTTGTTTAGACTTGCCACGAAGCTAGATTATGAAGTAAATCAGATAATAATCTTGAATCATTATGTCTATATTCAGAAGACAAATGCAAATTTTAACTATCATTGTATGTTTGGGGCTTAACTTTGTATATAAAAGTTACAGCATTACAATTTTACATAAACCTAGTATTTCAAGATATTTGAATGTTTAACAGAACAATAGATGAAAACCTGTAAGTACCTTTGATAAAATTTGTGACATAGTGCTCTGCAGATGGCTTCAGAGAGCACTAACAAATATTTTGAGATCATACCATTTTTCATTTGCTCATTGGGTAATCAACAAATTTGATATCAGTAATCACATTTAAGTTTTGCTCTGTTCATCTTTGAGGGAACTCTGAATATAAGTAATCAAATGCATTCCTCATTTTGTCAGATCTGGGTTTCTAGTTACACTGAGGTTATTCAAAGATCAAGAAACTCAACTCAAAGTGGATCAAAGACTGGGGGTCTAGAACAAAGGAGACCCTGCACCTAACATAAGGAAAAGTAGGCCCAAATATTCACCATATCAGCATAGGATCTGACTTCCTTAACAGAACTCCTAGAGCACAAGAAATAAAATCAAGAATCAATAAATGGAGATGGATTCAAACAAAAAATCTTCTTCTCAGCAAAGGAAACAATCAATAATTTGAAGAGAGAGCCTGCAGTATGGGAGAAAATCTTTACCACATGTACTTCAGATAGAGCATTAATCTCCAAGATATATAAAGAGCTCAAAAAACTTAACACCAAAAAAAACAAATAACCCAATCAACAAATGGTCTAAGGAACTGAACAGATGCTTCGTAGAAGAAGAAATACAGTCCATCAACAAATATACGAAAAAATCTTCAACATTTCTAGCAACTAGAGAAGTACAAATCAAAAATACTCTTAAGATTTCATCTCACTCCAGTCAGAATGGCAATTATCAATATTACAAGCAATAATAAATGTTGCGAGGATGTGGGGGGGGAAGGTTCAATATGGGTGGGACTGCAAACTGGTGATACTGTTATGTAAAGCAGTATGAGATTCCTCAGAAAACTTGGAATGGAACCACCATTTGACCCAGCTATCCCATTCCTTGGTTTATACACAAAGGACTTAAAATCAGCATATTACAGTGACACTGCCACATCAATGTTTACAGCAACTCAACTTACAATAGCTAAACTATGGAATCAACCTAGGTGTCATTCAACAGATGAATGGATAAAGAAAATGTGGTATATATGCACAATAGAATATTATTCCACCTTAAAGAAGAATGAAATTATGGCATTTGCTGGTTAATGGATAAAGCTGGAGAATATCATGCTAAGTGAAAGAAGCCAATCCCCAAAAAACAAAAGCTGAATGTTTTCTCTGATAAATGGATGCTAATTCACAATAAAAAAGTGTGGGGCTAAGGAAGAATAGAGTTACTTTGGATTAGGTAGAGGGGAGTGAAGGGAGGAGAGGGGTATGGGGGTAGGAAGGATAGTAGAATGAATCTGACATTACAATCCTATGTACATATATGACTACTTGACTGGTGTGATTCTACATCATGTACAACCAGAAGTGAGAAATTATACTCCATTCATGTATAATGTGTCAAAACGCATTCTACTGTCATTTATAACTAATTAGAACAAATTTTTTAAAAGTTGATTTTATATGCTTTTTCAAAATTATGAACATTGTTTATGGATGTCTTTTAAATGAAAAATGATTAGGACACTTGCTTATTGCACTTGAATGCACCCTTTCACTAGATTGTTACTTTGGGGCAAATTTTAGACTACTTTTTTAAACAATGTTTAGCATAATGTAGTTGAATACAACCTTTCTAGATATTTAGATATTATTGGCATGTGCATTTTTCTATAAAGATGTTCTTGTGAAAATTGGTAAGTTAGAATAGATTTAGTTTGCCAGTGAAATTGTTAGAACTTGTCCTTAGACTTTATATAATGAAAATGAAGAGATTATGGTTTTGTTGCATTTTTAAAAACTAACTTATTTATTAATTGGTACTCAGGATTGAACCCATGGACACTTAACCACTAAGCCATGAACCCAGCCCTTTTTATGTTTTATTTTGAGACTGGGTCTCTCTAAGTTGCTAATGGTCTCACTAAGTTGCTACGGCTGGCCTTGAACTTTTGATCCTCCTGCCTCAACCTCCCAAGTCACTGGGATTACAGGCACCACCATGCCTGGGACTGTTACTTTTTATAGTAGTATTTTAAAAAAATTACAACAGTCTTAATAGAACATGAATATTTTATTTCAAAAACATAATTATTACTGAACTGTTCTCTGTCCTTTGGACCTTATGGGGAAAGGGAGAGTGGTTCATATTTGTGCATGTGACACACAGAAGACTTAGTAATATCCACCTTTCCCAGTCTGTGCATAGCATAGCATACTCACACTTCATAACTGTTTTATTGTTAGATTCTGTGTGCCCTATGTATATATAGGCACATCTGTAGCATGCATATTTTTGTTTTATTGTTAGATTGTGTGTGCCCTGTGTACATATTGACATATCTGTATGCATGCATATTTTTGTATTAAGATGTTATTTTTCCTCTTTTTTCTTTTCTCTGTTAGGTGACAATAAACCCCAAAATTGAAGGGCAGTTGTTCATGCCTGTCTTCTTAATTCTCAAATGTCATTTTCAGAGTATGAGCTGACAACTTACTTTGAAAGTCTCCATTCCTACCTATGGACTCTTGGACACCCTCAAGGTATAATAACTATATGGGCAGGGAATTTCATGTTTAACTGAAAGCAGCCTAGAATGGGTTTGAATTAATATATCTTCTTCTTAGGCTTGATTGCATTTGGTTGCCGCCAAAAGGGATTAGAACTCATCCAAAAACCAGATGAGTATGGTTACAGTACAGAGGAGTTATAGCTATGTGATCATAACAGGTTTTCTTGAACTGGAGGTCTCTCCTCAATAATCCTACCCTCTGCTGAATTACCTTTATCAGACTATTATATTTTTAGCTCTTTATTGGCATGATAGATTCATCCAATGTACTTTTGATTTCCTGTGGTCAGATAACTTTCAGTTTATTTTTTGTGACAAAGCCACCTTGTGTATTGCCTTTTATAGAATAAGTTCTCAGTAACTTTTGGTGAGAATAGATATATTTGTACCCTGTTTTGAGTTATTTGGGGGAATAATCTTTCCAACAAAGCAGTGAAAGATGATTTTTAAGAACGCAAAAGACACTATTTTCAGTGGGACTCAGGTGATTCATTCAGTTTTAAAAACCTGAAACATACAATGTTTTGATACTAAAACATATAGAGACATGGAATATCTGGTTATGGTTTCAGAGCTGTGTAAATAAGGAGCAGTTTCCAAATGAAAATAATATTAAAAAGAAATAAACAGCAAATTTCCCAGACTCTCACTGCATTACCTGCTTCACTGGAAATAGAGTTTTTTTGTTTGTTTGTTTGCTTGCTTATTTATTTATTTATTTGTCACCTCAGAAGAGAACTTTTTTGGGAATTCTTCTGGGAGTGAATGGCACCATTAAATTTCCAAAAGAAGGCTCCTCCAACAAAGAGCGCTTCACCTGAATATTTTGCAAGAGACACACTCTGAAGGTAAGGTTGTTAGTTAGAATACGCCTTGCTTTCTAGAAGCCGTGTCTGGGTAGAAAATGATATGTTAATTTCTTGCAGTCTGATGATTTGAGTACATTTTAATGTATTCCAATGGCCACATGGCACAGTGGGTTAAATGTCAGAGCTTTTGTGTATAGCTTTTCTACATTTCAGTATATTTCCTTCCAACATGAAGGATTTCCTTATAACTTTTCTTCTCTCATCCAGTTGACAGCACTTCTTTATGGCTGGATCCATTGTATTGCTAGAAAATTGTATTCATGAGATACAGTATATTCTCAGTGACTCTGACTAGAAAGTTGACAAATAGTTTTGTCTGAAATAATTGATCAAATGAATGAGCTTTAAGGAGCCAAGAACAGCAGGGAAGAGACAGACACAAACTTTTTAGCCCATCAAAAGGAGAAAATGCAATATAATAGTACTTGGCATTTTTTATGTTAGGAAGTTATAAAGTGATTTTTGTAGCTATAGTGTGGATCCAGCTGCTAGAAATGTGGCTTTCTCTTTGTACTCTACATAGATTTGTTCCATCACATGTATGGGAATAGTAAGAATTTCATGACCCCCTGCCTCCTTAGGGCATGTGTTTCTAACCTCTGTCATTTTTTCTCTCTGTGTCTTTGTAGGTGATGACCCCAAAGACAAGGTATATTTGTTAGAGTTGGTGCCATTACTTCTACCACCAGCTTCACCAAAACAATGATATAGTCTTCCTTATGCAGTCACTTCTCTTTCCTGTATGGCAGTGGATACCTCCTGCAGATAAGAAATGCTTAACTGAGAAATGCTCATGTTGGGATATCATCGATGAGACTTTAATTTGGGCATGGTGACTGTTTCCCTTGCTGCCACTTGACTCAAACCCAGGAGCCTCACTAGAGGAAATAATATTATACAAGAAGCTCAAAATGATGGAATTGCTCAGTGCTCCCATAAAGATACACTTATAATTTTCCTTTGCCATGTGATAAATTTTTGAAAATAGGATACAATCAAAAGAAACTCTGCATGATATTTTTTAAAAACTCGACATTTAAATAATTAATATATAAATTAAGTGCCCTCCTCTCATTAATGCCACCCTTATAGTTTTCTTCTATTAAGGGAGGTATGTGCATTCTTTTAGAGGATAGATGTGCACAAACACAAAAACTATTTTGGGGAGGGGGTTTAGAAGTGGGACATATTGTAATACATTCTCCTGCAAATTGCCTCTTTCATTTTATAGTCTTTTCAATGGGCTTTTTCTACTTCAGTAATACATACATATCTGTGCCATTTGTTGAATGACTGCATGACTGTTTTGTAGATGAAATATAATTAAATGTTTTAAGCATTTCTCATTCATAGATATTTATGTTAGCACCAAATTTCTGTGCAATGAACCTCCCTATATATCAACAATCTTGCTTTTGTTTATTATATCATAATAAAATTACTAAGCAATTGAATCACTGGGATTAAGAATATACACACTTAAAATTCTGAAAATTATTGCAAATTTTTCCTTTAAAATGTGGTTAACAATTTTATCCTTCATGGCAACAAATGAGATTGCCAATTTTCCCACAACCATACAGATAATGGATTTTATAAATATTTAAAATCTTTGCCAATGTTATCGCCCAAACTATTGTCTTAAATTGTATTTCTTTTGTTTTTTTTAGTTTTATCATTTTTTCATGTTTATTAGTCATCTGTATTTTTTAATTTCTTCTTTTATGTCCAATTTTGAGGGTTTGGAGAGGTTTTAGTCTCTTCCAGATTTCAAAGAGCACATTTACTATTGAGGAAATAAGCTTTGGATTGTCAAGCATTACAGATTTTTTTACACACTTTTTAACTTTGTTTTTGTTACAAGAATGTGTATGATTGTTATATGTCCAAGTATAACCATGTTTGCTTTTATGGTTTCTGAGTTTCATGTCATTTTTGGAAAGATACTTATACTTAGTCCATAAAACCCTTAACCTATGTTAACTTCTAATTATTTTGTGTTTTTTTTTAATTCAAATTCTTAAATCATGAGAAATTTTTTTGTTTGAAATCTTAAGGTTGCCAAGTTATTTGCCATTACTTGCGATTATTTGCCAATAATTGCCCATTTATCTGTAATGCCATCCTGCGCATATGCTGTATTCCCATCTGTGACGGGCTCCATCTTTGTTCTGTGGATCTGTGTGTTTCTTCTTTTGCCTCCTGTCTCATGTGTCTTCTTGTTGGGAGAAATTGCAGTTTAGACTGCAATTTCATAAACATAATAAATTAATTTAGGGAAGAATTGGTTTTTAATAATATTAAGTCTTCATATCCAAGAATAAGGTATGTCTTTATTATTCAATAATTTTAATGACTGTTAATATTTTTACATTTATGATGGGGTTTTTATTCTAATTTATTTGCTTGTTTATTTTTCTTTTTCTGAAAGTTTTGATTAGTTTTGTTTTGGGGGGATTAGTAGTCATCTTACTATTTCTCATTTCTTTTCAGAATTTTTCAAAATATTTATCAAATTCTTTGCAAATATTGACAATTTTTATTTTCCCCCTTATTGACCCTGATTTTAATTATGTTGATAAATTGCACAGACTGATATTTGCAGGGCACTCAAATGATTGTGTAAATAATTACCCACCCTTGACTTAAATGGGTTTTAATGGAATGCTTCTTGGGTTTGAACAGCACATTGTTGCTGGTTTATTTCCCCAAAAGACTACCTGAAAAAGCTATGATCAAGCAAAGCTGAGCTTATTAAACTTATTGCAGCAAGGGAAAACACCACCTTGACAGGGTTTAATAGTGTTTTAAAAACAGGAAATAAGGGCTCTGGGTCTGGGCTGATGTGATTTAAAGCAGGAAAGTGATTAGGGATGGGCAAAATTCATCATGTAATTCTTTAAGATTGATGGGAGAGTATTATGAGGTTCTTAATATTAGTCCTGATAATCAAGTTATTGTCTAAATGAACTGCTTGCCTAGATAAAATGTTATCAGTGATAGAAAACCTATTTGCCTATGTGAACAAACTGAATTTATTTATTAGCTTATGCTTTTATCTTGCTGGGCAGGACTCAGGGGTGGTATCAGGTCTTATTCCCAATAGGTAAGTTATTTTTATATAGATGGTCTTAGTCATCAATGTAAAATGCTAATTTTAAGTTTGAAATATTTTGTTTATTACATTAGAAAAATTTTCCACTTTTCATATTTTTCTAAGACATTTTAACGAAAACCATGTAATAGATATATTCATTGCTTTTTTGTACAGTTATATTCTTTTTAAAAACATTTATTGGTGTAAAAATTCATTTCCTATTATTGAAATTTCCTATTTTTCCATGAACAAACAGACCATATTTGGTTTTTTAAAAAATTTGATTATTTTAATTCACTGCTGAATTTTGGGTATTTTGATTTGGGAGTTTTGAAAGCATATTACTACAGGAAATTTAATCTGTTATTTTATGTGCTGTTTTTGTCATGCTTTTATATCCAATTTTCTGGTTGATTATGTTAAAGCAGTTTTGAGCATTTCTTTCTATTCTGTGCTCTAGAATGGGTTAAATAGCTCTAGCATTACTATCAATGGTTAAACAAATACATCAATGAAATCAACCACTCTTTTTTGTTTTTGTTGGTTTGAAAAAGCGATGCTGTCTAGAATTTTTTTTTACTTTTTTCTATGGTTATTACTTGTCTGACATTTTGCGTATTACATTTAATCTTTTTTCCCCAGAAGATTACAATCCATGTGTTTTTAGGTTTTCTAGCATATTAGAATGGAATTTGGGTTATTTCTGCTATGACTTTTTAAACTTTGTAAATTTAATCAGTAGATTTTTTGACATCATTAGTCCTTCATTTCCTTTTCCCCTCAATCAGTTTTTCAGCACAATTTGTCAGACTTTTAAATGTTCTAATTATTTATATATTCCATGCATTCTTTTCTGCTTTTCCTAATAAATTCTTAAATAGAGCCAGAAACAGTGATGTATGCCTGTAATCTCAGATACTTAGGACGCTCAGGTAGGAGGATCATAAATAAGATCGGCCTGGCAACTTAGTGAGAGCCTGTCTTAAAATAAAAAGGGGTAGGATTGTAACTCAGTGATAGAGTGCCCCCTGGGTTCTATCCCCAGTACCAAAAACACCTTAAAAATTTGTAATTTATAATCTATATTTATTTTAATTTGTTCTCGTGTTCTTGGTAACCAAATATTTTTCTCTGTTTATTTTATAACTTTTCATTTTGAGCACATTATAAGCATTCAAATTAATAAGAGGAAAGAACAGTGAACTTGCACATACTGGAGATTAGGAACCTATGTTCCATTGTTATCAACATTTGTCGTAGCTACTTCATGTTTTTTAAAAAGTATGTTTAAATGAGCCTGGAAATCAAAAGTATCTCTTTTTCCCTAGTAGAAACAATTTTTAAATTTTATTTTCAAATAATGATATATATTATAAAATCCAAATTTACAAAAGATGCATAGATCTTAAAAGTGAAATGCAATCTACCTTCTCAGTTCTATCTTTTATGGCCACACAGTTTCTCCTTCCTGGAGACAGTTAGTGTTATTGTTTTTTTTTTTTCTCCCTACATACACCCCCCCACACACATCCTCCATACTCCAGGATAGATAGATACACACACACACACACACACACACACACACAATTTTATACTTTTCTGTAACTTTCTTTTGCATACTTATGTGAAATATAAATACTTAAATATTTCTAGCAAGTTATTTTATATTAGTATATGAGGAGCTTTTTATTATTTTAAATAATTTTAATTTATATCTTTACATAGGTAAAATTTACATACATGCTTAAATATTAATTGTATAATTATTATAATGAGTTTTCTTAAATGTGACTACTACCTAAGGAGATATTTTTATAACTACTTAAGTAGTTTTACTACTACCTCTTTTCAGTCAAAGAAATTCTCATAGGAAAGTGTTCTGATTTCTGTGATCATAGATTGGTTTTGCCTATTTTTGAAATTAATATGAATGGAATCACACAGTATGTATCTGTCTTCTTCTACCCATCATAATGATATTGAGATTTATCCACACTATTCCCTATATTAGTGCATTTTTTATAAAAACAACAATAATAATGTTCCTTGTCCAGTGGATCTTATCTAGAATAAATGATATCCATTTGTATTATTTCTACTAATGTTAAATATGATCAATTGATTAAGGTGGTGTCTGCCAGTTTTTTTCACTGCAAAAATGTTCTTTTATTGTCAGGAGATACTTTGAGACTATGAAAATATGTTCTATATCATTTAATTTCAGTATCCATTGAAGACTCTTGCTTATAGCAAATATTAGTATGGGGTTTACCTAGTGATTATATTTCCATGATATTTTATACACTTACTCATTGTTATTTGTAAGGAAGAGCTGTCCTTCTTCCCCATTTTAAAAATATATTCACTTGTAGAGATTAATCAGTATGTATTTATGGATATTTATTTTATTTTCAGATTTCTCGTGTATCTCAAATATTATTTATTTTCATGCAAATTTTCCTAGGTTTGACCCCTGGGGACTCCTATAAGTTGGCCCCTGTGTTCTTTGAAACTGCCTCCATAGTTTTTTAAACACTTACATATTTTTTTATTTCTACTCTATGTCCTAGCTATCTTATATTTTCCTCCCCAAAGTCTGTAATCAACCATTTCTTAAAGGAACCCTGGTTTTTTATATTGGAAAAAAGTATTTAGAAACCAAGCTCTGGGTATTACATGTACTCATTACAACTGTTGTGTCATTGCTTCTAGGTCCAGAGATAAGAAATATGTGTATGTTTACACACAGACATCTATATTTTTTTTCTGTCTTTATCCATTTACCTATCTATATGCTAAGTATGTATTCTCATAGTATATTATAGATAATTTACATATTCTCAATCTATACAAGAAATCATGAGATCATATTATTTCTAAATACAATCCAGTATCACAGGGCTCGGCTTATTCTTCCCTCACCTTAGTTTTTATTCCTTTCTTCCACCTGGGAATGCTACTTTTTATTATCTACAATGTTTTCTCAAGTCTCAATGCAGTATATACATAAAATAACTTCATAATTGCTAACTCATCCATTTATAAACAAAACCATTAATTGGAACACAATATCTAAATGTAGATTTTTTTATTTTACATTTCCTATTTTTTTCTGTGATTATTTTTCCTTTTCCTTCTAATTATTATATTATATGAACTATAAAATAATATTTTATATTATTTTATTTTCCATTAATTCATTCCTGATTTCTATTTATTCTTCCTTTCCTTCTGTCTCCCTTTTTATATTCCTCCATTCTTTTTATTTTTTAATTGAAATGAAATTCACATAAAATTAAAATTTAAAAATTCATTATTCAATGAAAATTAGTATTTCACAATGTTGTGCAACCACCTTCTTTATCTAGTTCCAAAACATTTCCAGCACCCCAAAGAAAATCCATAACCATTAAGCAGTTAGTCATCACTCTCTGTCTCCTGTATTTTCACTTTTGAGTTTTTTGATAGGCAGATTTTTTTAATTTTGGTGAAGTACAGTGTATCAATTTTATTCTTTTATTTGCAATACTTACTGCAAACTCACTATTGAATCCTTGCTTATCCTACATTTACAAATTTATTCTTCTGTTTTCCCCTGAAGCTTTATATTCATATTTTCTGCACATATGTGCAATATTGCAAATCATTTTAATGTGTAATGTAATATAAGGGTTGAGTTTCAAAATTTTCATGTGTTCCTCCATTGTTCCAGAACCATTTGTTGAAGATTTTTCTTAAATGAATGAACTGATGCTATTGTTCAATTAAGTTAACAATGTATATATGGATCTTTTTTGAACTCTGTTTTTCTCTTTTAATGCCATTTTTTTTTTGAGAGAGAGAGAGAGAGAGAGAGAGAGAGAGAGAGAATTTTAATATGTATTTTTTAGTTTTTGGCAGACACAACATCTTTGTTTGTATGTAGTGCTTAGGATGGAACCCGGGCGGCATGCGTGCCAGGTGAGCGCGCTACTGCTTGAGCCATATCCCCAGCCCCCAATGCCATTTTTTTTTCACTGAAGTTTCATAGTAATTTTTTTTCTTTTCATTCTTTTAATTATACATGACATTGGGATTCATAATGGGATATAATTTGCCCTAATTCAGTCCCTAGTATTTCCCCTTTCCCTTTCCTCCTTCTTCTATCTCTTCCCTTCCCTCTGCTTTACTGATTGTCCTGCTATGTATTTTTTAATAATTTTAAAGTAGTATCTTGTGTATATACATGATGATGAGATTTACTATGGCATATTCTTATATGTACACAGAAAAGTTAGGTTAAATTTAGTAAATCTTGAGATAAGATATTGTGAGTTCAAAACTTTTTTGTTAATTTCTTAAAAATAAAACTTTTAGGAATTTGGTTTTGGATACATTAAACCTATTTATAAATTTAGTGATAATTTGCATCTTGACCAAAGTGAATCTACTGATCTATGAAAATAGTATGGTCTTCCATTTATTAGGTCATCTGTAATTTCTCACAAAAATTTTATACTTTTCAGTAAAGAAGGATAGTTTGTAGTTTTCAATATGAAAACATTAAAGTTTTAAATTTAATTGTTGATAAAAATTTAACTATTACATATATCCCTTTGATTTATGATTTGATGCTATTATAAATGAATGTCTAAATTTGATTTTTCAAGTTTTGTGGTATTATATAAAAATTGTAATATTTTTACATTGTAAATCCTTTTAAATTGAGTTGTCTTTTTCCTAATCTCAGCAGAAAGTATCCAGTTTCTTATCATTAATAAAGATGGCTATAAGTTTTTTTGAAGATGCCTTTTACCAAAATGATTAAGTTTTCTTCAAGCACTTGATTACTAATATTTTTACAATGAAGATATATTAAAGTTATTGATTATTTTTCTACATTTTAGATATAATTATGTCTCCTCTTCATGCTCTTATTATAGGAATTATTTTGGTCAGATTTTAAATATTAAACCCAATACCCAACATTGCATTTCTGATATAAGCCACTTTGTCATTATTTTTCTTTTGTGTGTATTTCTTTATTAAATTTTCTAGTACTTGTTTAAGGATTTTTTATTGTGTCAATGATCACCATTAGCCTGTGGTTTTCTTTTATTATGATGATATTTTTAAATAAGACTTCATAAAATATAATGATTATTTTTCTTTCTTCCTCCATTTTGCTAGTATTTTAAGTTTCAAATTTTTCTTAGTATATTTTGTATCTAGATGTGGTTTCCTTTGTGTTTTTTATTTGATATTCATGAACTGATAGGCTACTTGATCATAAATTGGTATTCTATGTGAAAAGTATGTATTTTTAGCCCACATTTTTTCCTGCATACATATTTTTCACTTTAATTTCCCTCTCTCTTCTTTCATTCTACAATACAACTATACCTATACAAGAATGCTTTCTACTTTTATACCTGTCCCTGATACTCCTGTCCTTTAAAAATAATCTTTTTTATGTATTTTTCAAATCAGGTATTTCTGCCGAGTTCAGGCTCACAGACCATTTATTTTGCAGTTTCCGATCTTACTTTAATTTTTATATGTATTTTGATCCTCTTATGCTATTCTTTTCATTTGGTTTATTTTCACAATTTCCATTTTTTTAAATTGTATTCCCTACATTTTCACTCATTATGACCTTGTTTTTCCTGTAATTATTGGAGCATATTTTACTAGGTTCTTTAAAGTCCTTATCTGCTAATACCACATCTGTTTCATCTTAGTATATGTTTCTGTTAATATATGTGTAATTGGAATCATGCAAAAAAAAAACAGGTAGAAAACAATTTTGGAATGCTATTAATATAAAATATTTTTATATTTTAATATTTGAAAGCCATATTATTATTGAGTGCTAAAATAGTAATACTACGCTATGGGTATTCTAATATATGTAACTGTACTCAGTATTACAACAATAGTGTTCAAAATGAGGTAAGCATGAATATAACCATAGTAGTAAATGATTCTTATATTTTACACGAAACGGTACCATATCAACTGAGTAAAATAAAATTGTGTGTGTGTGTGTGTGTGTGTGTGTGTGTGTGTTACTATGTATTGAACCCAGGGTCTCATGTATGCTAGGCAAGTTCTCTACCAGTAAACTATATATTCCCAGCCT
The DNA here is from genome assembly GCF_048772815.1 of Callospermophilus lateralis. Lineage (NCBI taxonomy): Eukaryota > Metazoa > Chordata > Mammalia > Rodentia > Sciuridae > Callospermophilus > Callospermophilus lateralis. The sequence continues at coordinate 124,967,951 of NC_135307.1, read as the reverse complement.
AAGGAAGGTGATAGTTTAAATAAGTATATATATTTAGAATATATAAATATACACACATATATATAAAGTCATAGGATAATTGCTAAAAAAATTAAGAAATGTAGCTAAAAAGGCATAGAAAAATTAAAATGTAATAATAAAAATGCTTTATTAATCCAAAACACTGTAGGGAAAAAAGAAGAAAGGAACAAAGTAAACAAAGAAAGCAAATATCAAAATGATAGACCTAAATCTAAATATAATCATATTGGTCATTACTTTATACTCTTGTTATTCATTACCTTAGTTAGTCACACACTAGTTAGAGTGTTTTAAAGTTTATTTGTAGTTTTCTTTAGATTTTATGCAATTTTTATTTTATACACTTTGATGTACATTTACCTTTTGTGGGTCCAATTAAATTTGATCTTCTTGTGGATTATAATTTTGATACAATGAGAATAGCTTTTTAACTTTTTTTATTTTGTCTTTGTTTCTCTTTAGGGGAAACATTTAATTTTGTATATTTTTATTTTAATGACTGTTAAAATCTAATATTGTCCTATTATTCATATTTATGTAACCAAGGTGTTGTGCCTTTGTAATCTTATTTATGTTATTTTATATTTCTCCTTTCTTCTTAAGTGACTTGTGTTTTTTTTAAATTTTTGTCTTTTAAAATATACTTGTATTTCTTTCTACTATAATCATTTGGAAGATATGTTGCATGATGTTTTGATAAATATATTAATTACACATCTTATATGTTGAAATCAAAAATTTATTTGACCTACTTAATATAGGATTCATTGTGTGGAAGAAAATAGCAAACTAAAAAATTCCTTACTTATACAATTAATTAATCATTACTATAATGATGTTTTTATTGAGTACATGCTTTAAACTGGTAGATTCTGTGCTGAAAAGTTTATAAACATTGTCTTTTTAAATTTTTTTCCAGCTGCTGATGTAGCTGAGTAGTAAAACACTTGCTTAGCATGCCTGAGACCCTTGATTCAATTCCTGGTACCAAATATTTTTTCAAATTACCCCATCACATAATATATTATTATGTTACTGATTTGAAATGTAACATATGTAATATATTTAACATATACACTTATTATGAGGATATTCATTCTGCCTTTCCCAAATTTCTCTTTTGCATATTAAAAACTTTATAAAGAGCTGGGATGTGGCTCAAGCAGTAGCATGCTCGCCTGGCATGTATGCGGCTGGTGTTCAATCCTCAGCACCACATACAAACAAAGATGTTGTGTCCGCCGATAACTAAAAATAAATATTAAAAAAAGAAGGAGGAATTCATACCAATCAAGTAACTTAAAAAATTTTTTAAACATAAAAACTTTATAAAGAAGCTTGGACATATTTGGAATAATACTAAAGTTATCAGACACTAGGAACAGCCCTGGTAGTCACTGTAACTGATTAAGCAATATCTAAGTCTATTATATCTTACTACTGCACTCTGTATGATTAGTCATTAGACCTTTATGCTGTTCATATAGCATCATCACTTTGTTGGCATAATCTAAAATTTTTATTTTAATCTCATGGGCACATATTTCATTTGTATCATTATATTAAATTGCAGAATTTATGCAAAGTCAAATTATTGCATTTATTTTGTAATTACATTCTCTTGTAGCAATAGGTACTATAGATTCAACAATTACATAAGGAAGTCAATATGGTTATCACTGCTTGTTTCATTGCTATTTATTTTATCTATTTTTTTTTAATTTGGTTCTCAGGAAGAATTGTTCAAGAACTCCTAAAGTAATGTATTTTCTTGGACTTGATATTATTAGTCCTTCTTTTCTTTTCTTCATTAATTAGTTTGATCAGTCAGATTTCTCAGTTATTAGTAAAAGATATATAACACAAAGTACCTTATTGGTGGTGGTGGGGGTTGGGGGGCATTCCTAACCATAATGGCTTTAGGCTCAGTGGACTCCAGTAATACAGGATCCAAATAAGCATCTGGTCTTTTGCTTTATTACTATAGCAATTCTGTGTCTACTGGTTTGGCTCAATTATTCAGTCCATTTTTCATTTATGAAAACATGAGCTCAAAGAAGGCCTGGTCATTTTCATTTATGTGAATTGACAAAAGGGCCATTTTTATTATGTGAATTGATTCAGTTTTTATCTGCCTTGAATACTCAGTAATGTTTGAACTTTTCCCTTCCTTGTCTAGTGGTTGAGAGATGAGCCTAACTTAAGACACTATGACATTGGCTGACCCAGGAATGGGAACTCAGGGTAGACCTGGTCATATCCCCAATGGAGGTATGATATTCAATGATTATCAGCTCCACTAGAACCTCGTGGTCTAGAATGGAGTGTCCCTGAGGACCAGGGAAAGGAAGCTGCAAACATGACCAGACCAAAAACTTGTAAAAAAAAGTGAAAGTATTTTACATGAAGTCTTAAATTTAAAGTACATTTACATAAATTATGCCCCCACCACCAGTAGTGTACCAACTACTCTGATACAACTCTTTGTTCCCATAGATGTAAGTTAATAATTATCACTGGCATACATTATCAAACAATTCCATATACCAACAAAAATTTCCCTTAGGCTAATGGACAGTCTCAAAGACTCCCCCTTGGTTTATCCAGTTGCTCCTGTTTTTTTCCTTTGTGGATGATCCCAGTTTTCTATGGGTCTTAGAAGGTATAATGTGTGGTAGTATACAGTTCTTTCTCTGTGTACATTATGACTTAGAAATTATTTTATTAGGGTTTAAGGGAATTGCTGGGGTTTTGTGGATTAGGCTTTAGTTTTCCAGTCTGCACATGCAATTCCTTGGAAGTATCAGGATTCCAGGCAGTTTGGTTTAGGAAACTCCTTGGGATATGAAATAATATCAAGCACCATTTCTAATCACAATACTTAAGCTGTGTCTCCACTTTAGAGAAAAAAAAAATGGTTCTTTATTTCTTAGCCCTACAGTGCAGAAGTGAGTAATTAAACATTACCTCCTTATCAGTGTGACAACCCCTTCAACAGGCTATAGTAAGGGCCAGTGGTGTGTACTCTTCTTTCAGGAGAGGAGTTATTCCTGAAGGTGTTAGCAGAGGTTTTTCTCATCTCACTCTGCCTTGGGAAGAATATGGTGATTGCACATTTTCTAATTTCATCATCTTTTGTCCCTTAGGCTTCTTGTATCTTATCCATAGACAGAAAAGACTCCTCCGCATAACTGTATGCTGTTTCATGCTTTCAGAAAAGCAGCTGTTACTTCTTTGATGATGAATAGCTACTACATCTTTCAACATTATTATCAGACTCTAAGACTATATACAGGTCATGATACACAAAAAGTCTGTGTTAAAGCACTGCTTTGGTATCACGTCAAAATAAATGTCAGTTTCACAATGCAAAGCCTGACTGATGCTGGACACAGGAACTTTAACTTTGACATTGAAAATTTGACTTGGTGATGATATAAAGGAAAACAAGTCAGTGAAAGAATATCCAGGAAAGGCTTTTATTAGGTATTTTATTAACAGAAAGGAGACAGGATTGATCAAAGTGTCAGGCTGGCTCCCTAAACAAAGGAAGAGAGTTTTATTCATTTGAAAGGGCTCTTTGCAAGGGGATAAGAGTCTAAGTTTTAGGAATATTAATTGTCTTTAGGTACATTTCAAAAGTGTGGGTTTTTTTCCTTTTAAGAGCTCTGTAACTCTGAGGAAGGCAAGATCAGTAGGTCATATCTTTTAATGGATGTCTGGCAATGAATTAAGGCCCAGGAGTGTTTGCCCTTTGTCCCTATGATGGTCTCTTGTCTCACAAGCAGGGCCTCATGGAATATAGGTACATCATAGAACTTCCTCAGAGGAAGGTAAAGTATGTTAGGCAAATATTCTTCTCCCTTTGCTTCCTTTCCACTGAATTGTGTGTGAGTTCCCTACCCCAACCCTACAGATCTCTTTCACCTCAGTGATGCCCTTTTTAGTCTGTTGTAGAGTTGGGTATATAAAATTAAATTATTATCTATCTTTCTAACACTTGTAATTTTAGAGGAATAACTTTGAAAGAAAGAAATTCCTCTATCACTCCAATATAGAAATAGACTATTAGCCCAGTACCAACAATTTAAGGCATTTATCAGACAGATAAATTAAAATATTATGTGAAAGAAAACATTGGGCTATGTTGCTGAACTGTACTTAGAGTATACATTTATAAAGTTTAAGTATCAAGCATGTACAGGTAATATGAGCAACCCTCAACATGAAGAAGCAGTTACTGATATCCTGGGTAGGCAACAAGAGAAACAAAACCAATTATATATTACATGGTTTAAAGTGGCAGTGCTGGATATTTTGTGCCTCTTGTTCCTACTTGAGAAAGTCACAGACCACAAGGAACTCTCTTCAGCATGTTCTTCTGGAAAATACTAATCTTCCTCTACCCTGGCATGGAAAGAAGACAGATTCATTATTTTAAAAAAAGAAAAGAAAAAGAAAAAAGTTGAAGTCATAAGCTGAGGGAAAACATTACCTTCCAAATAAGACTTCAGAAAGAAGTTGCATCATCATTCTTATAAGTTATTTATAGTTTCATCCAATTACCATTTTCATCTTAATTACTGTCACTATTCCTTTGGTCTCTGATAAACTTTGAGCTCCTTGAGATTGTCTTTTTCATATTCTGATATCAGTGCTTCCTATATATTTGATCATGTTATGTACTCAGTAAATGCATTTCAACACTTTGAAAACATCAACGTAAAATAACAATTCTCTATAAAGGAAATTAAAAAGGAAAGCAGCTTATGTTGAGCCAAATATAAGTGGCTATGGCCTGGGAATATGGATTCCAGTTATCCTGAATGGCCATGTGTGGTAGTATACACCTCAAGAGGCTGAGGCAGTAGGATGGCAAGTTCCAGGACAGCTTGGGCAACTTAATGAGATTCAAATTTTTAAAAGGACTGGGGATGCAGCTCAGTGGAAGGGTACTTGCCTAGCATGCACAAGGTTCTGAATTTGAGCCCTAGTACTTAGGGCTGGAGGGAGTTACCATGAATGGCATGTTCAACCATGAAAAAGGTTGAGCCTTTATAGCTAGAGAACAAAAACAGTCATTATTGATATATTTAATAAATATATTTGGGGGAACATTAAGTAGTCCATCTATATAAAAGTAGTTTCCTGTAGTTATTAGATATTATAGTGTTCTTAGCTATAGGGTCAGTGTATGTTAGAATTCTGTTAAGCTTATCAAGACATTCCAAATTTACTTAATAGTCACAAGAATGTTATATCAGATATAAAAGTTAAACAGATATTTTTCTAAAGGCCCTAAGGTAGGCCAAGATAATTTTGGCTCTTGAGCATTCAATCTCTCCACAATTACAATGTTCTGCTCTGCTAAAGTCAGTTTGCAGAATCTTTAATGTAGATGTGATTTTTTCAGCTTCACAAATAGTTTATTAAATAACTAAATTAATCATTAATTATATGTAGATTTAGAAATAGAAATGGAAAATACAGATATGCACACCAATTCCTTTGATGTAGCATTTTAGTGCAAACAATTAAGTAAAAGAAGCTTCTTTGAGGTGAGTATCAGAGATGCAAGTGAATATAATACAGAGGGAAAAAATGGCATGGACAGTATCACATTAGTTTTTAGCACTAATGTGATGCTGAGTTCCATGAAAGCAGTCAAAGGGAGGTTATATTTTTCTTGTGTCTGGTATAATACTTGTCTTAAATAAATGGTAATATTTGTCCGTTGAATGAATGAATCATCACAGTTGTGAATGACTGAGTGAATGGGCAAGGACATTTGTTCCCTATTTGCTATGGGGCATTTCTTGTAATTATGGCATTCATGAAAGACTTATCTAGAGGGATTCCAGAACTAAAATTATGAGGTTTAGCTTTTGAAATAATGGATTTATTGTTTAACCTATCATAAATGAAGGTTAAAACAATATTATGTGTATTTAAATTAACAATCCTTTCAGGGAGTGTTTGTTTTATTTATGTTCTATAGTGAATGACAAATAGATGCAGAAGCAAGTGTATTAATACTCTTCTCTCATTACGACTTATCAATCTCTTGCTGTATAATGTTCTACACAGTCTGTTATTTTTTTATACATACCTACATATGAACACCTATATAGTGCTTAGACCAATTTAACTGAGGAGAATCCCCAGTAGAGATAAAGAAAAGTGCCTTGTGAGTGCACTGACCTAGAAGCAGAGCTGTGCAACCAAACAGCCTTTATGTAGACTGTCCGTTACAATAAAAATAGAAGCTTACTCATATGTTGTACTTGATTTTCATCTCCCCTTTTAGTCCCTGTTCCTTACTTACATGTTAGGCAATAAATGATCACAATCCATTTCCATGCATACTCTCTAGATACGCAAAATCAGGGACAAGTGAAAATGTAAAAATAACGTAATATTCCACTTTATGAAATAATAAAATCCTAAAAAGAAAAACAATTCTGGAGTGAAAATAACAAAAATGGGCACTATTTTTATAGCAACAAGTGTGTTGATGGCCCTATGGATGCTGCCTGTGCAATTCAACCATAAAATCTTTACACCAAATCTACTAATAGATGTTATTTCCTCCATTTCAAAAATGAGAGAAACAAGGCCAATAAATACTAAGTAGCACATACCTTATTGTAATTTTGAAATTCTAGATTCAAAGACTGTGTTTAAGGATACCATTCTGTGTACCAGCATGGAATATGTTTTAAGTTCATCCATTCAACCTAAAAATATTTGTGGAACTTGTATTATAAGACAGGAACTATTCTAGGATGTAGGGATATAGCTGAGAGGAAAATAGTAAAGTTCCCTCTAATCATGGAAATAGAATGTATTATTAGGTACAAAGACATACTAATTAATTAAATGGTTGCTGGGATACATTGCCTAGATTCAAATTCCCATTCACCATTTTTTCCTAGTTGTCTTCATGGTAATAGGGGAATGTGCCAGTCATTATCAAAATTTTAAAATACATTGTAAAAAATCATACTTATAACAATGTCTGACACATTATATGGGTTCAATAAGTGTTATTTATGAGACTCTTTATAAAAACATACATTTAAAAATCATTGATTGTGTTATAAATGTCAAATACTGCCTCTGAAAGCTCACCAAAGTCTTTTGTTGGTAAGGACATAGCTAAATATATTCTCATTATAGCAAGGAAAAGCCCACCTTGGCAGTATATGGGAGCTGGGACAAAATTTAGATGTTTGGGGGACATTTTTCTCTAAGATTTTGAAGTTTCCTGTAAGGTGAGTCTTACATGAGGTTTCATGGAGGTGTGGGGGCTTAGGAATGATAATAATTATGATAGGGGAGTTAAGAATTGAAAGACACTCTAAGAGGATTTGTGATAAGAGATTCTTTGAATTTGAAGGCATTAGCTGGTCTGATGCTTTTTACAGATGAGTTGATTGTCTTTTAGGAAGTTCCCAGAGTGAATGATAATATATTTACAACATTATCTTCCTGAGCAAGAGTTTCAGGAACACTATGATTATGTTGATTAAGACAATAGAATAATAAAGTCATGTTAATGAAGGCATTATGTTGTGTGGGTATAGACAATTTAAGTGCTAAGTTGTATCATTTAATGGACAGGGGTGAGATCCATTTATAATTACTCCATTTTTAATTTTTGAGATCGAGTATCTGAGGGCAGCAGTACAGACATACTAAGAGGACTGTGATCAGAGTATGCCACCTTCTGGTCAACCAGAAGCTAGAAACATGTACATTAAACCAAGAGACAAACATTCTCCTAAAAACAGCACGTTTTCTCCCTTAATATTGAAGTTGCTCTTTTCAAAACAATTTCATGAACCTCTGATGCAATGGGAACATTTTTTAACTGCTGCTTTCTATTTGCAGCATAATAGCATTCAGTAGCCCCCCTCATTTTCAGGTCATTAGTAAACCATGACCTGAAGAGGTTTGAGGAGAGAAGAAGCCAGGTATTGTAGCTATTGGGGAGGCTGAGGTAGGAGAAACACAAATTTAAGGCCAGCCTGGGCAACTTAGTGAAATCTTGTCTCAAAAACAGCTGGGGATTTAGCTCAGTGGTAAAGCACCCTGGGTTCAATCCCTAGTGCTTATGAAAAGAAAGAGAGAGAGAGAGAGAGAGAGAGAGAGAGAGAGAGGGAGGGAGGGAGGGAGGGAGGAAGAATTCCCATTGACTGGTTAGTGTTTGGTTCTTACATCAAGTCCTTGTTTTTCTCCTTCTTAGACTTAACTTATCTGAAATCCTCTCTTCTTAAAGGAAAAACTAATGAGTCAAATGGAATTTGGGTAATGCCAGTAATTACTGAAGATATTGTTTTACCAAGGAACTATTACTGTCCAGTTTGTATGCAGCAGTTAGTATATTTTTATTTTACTAATCCAATACCATTTTTTAGAGCTACTCAAAGATCTGCTTAAAGCCAAAATACCACTATGAATTTGTCAAGTGGTGTGGTAATTTTTGTATCATTGTTTAATAATAGTAGTATCAATATCACTTATAGAGCTCCAGAAAAAGTGTTTTGACAGATCTGTGAAAGTTTGTCAACCAGCCTGTGATCTTTCAATTCCTATTAAAAGTAAAAAGCTTATTCCACAAAAGGCTCTCTAGTGTTGTTTTGCTAGACACAGGAAACTCCTTTTCTGTGTATTACAAGATAGGGATTTTAGATTTCAAACCATCTAGAATGTTATCATGTTATCTATTAGATGAGTCCCAGTTACTGACTCATTACAAGGAACTAGAACAAAGAGAAACCAAGTGGTTCACAAAGGAAGATGTACAAACCCAACAGTCTGGCTGTATGCTTTAACCACTACACATATAATTATAACCAGACATTGGATTCATACTGATGAGTGATAAAATGTCAAAAATGCAATGACAATAATAAATACCTTATAAGTAACAGTTAAATATGGCCTAAGCCAGATAGGAAAGAAATAAACAATAAAAGAATACAGATTAAACTTGACAACTATGATATTGTCTTGGAATTTTACTTCTGGACTAGTTAATAGTATCTCATAGGGTCCTTTTCAACAGGTCCTGAGGACTTTCTGAGGTGTCTCTCCAGATTTTAGACTAAATTTTCAGTATTTAAAGCATGTAAGGGTCACTTAGTGTGATATTGAGGAAAGGCTCTTGAATATCTTAAAAAAAAGATGACATCAATTGAATGAAATGCAATATTTGGCCATGGCCATGATGATTTGAGTCTAGAAGCAGAGGTGATATTACTAAACTTATGGGTTTGCCTGTTGCTAACTCTAAAGGAGTGATTCACTGAAGTCCAGAAAGAGTTGAGCTGATTGTCTTTACATATTTTTTTTCTAGTCCATGGACCTTTAGTTTTTATTTTTTACATTTATTATACCATGAATTCAAAGGAAATAGATTCCAGCATCTCAAGCTCCTTTCCATTTTTTCAAAATATATTCCAGCATCTCAGACTCCTTTCCATTTGTTCTCACAAAATGTATTTCTCTGGGTGGAGCAGGCTGGCACTTCAACTGAACCCAAGTATCTTTTTCTTTGGCTTCCTTCTTTTTCTGATCATTTTCCTTCACATGTTTCAGGAAGGTAACTCAGCTCTTAGAGTGATTAATATGCTCAATATGCACATTAATACTCTTGGCATGAATTTTGCCCTTAACTTGCTTATTCATAACAATGCCACCCAGCATGCTGGGTAACACTGTAGACTCTTCCAGTTTTGCTATGATAACATTTGTGGGGCATTCATTTTTGAACAGTCCCATTCCCTTAATGTCTACAATATCACTCTTCTTGTAGATTTGCATATATGTGGCTAAAGGAACAATTCTATGTTTTATAAAAGACCTAGAGAACATATATCTATATAACATATAGGGAACATATATATCAGGTTCTTCTCCTTTTTCCCTTTGTGTTTGTCTTTTAGGTGAATTACTGGAAGATGATGATTCCAGCCAAAAGCCTGTTTTTACATTTTTTTAAGTGATGGTATCTTGTTATGTTGCTCATGTTTAGCCCTGAACTCCTGAGTTTAAGTACTCCACACACTTTAGCTGAGACTACAAGCATATACCACCATGCCCCGGGAACTCATTATTTAAAGAAAACCATATACCATAGGAGTCTGAGTATGTCTGATAATTTTGCCAATATGACCTAAAATTTTCTGTTTATTCCTTTTTTTCCTAAAGATCAGAGTATAATTGACAGTTGGGTTATTGTGTTACTAGCAGAGTTGTGCAGAACTCTTTAATTATAATCTCAGTAAAATGGTTGTGCTATCTTGGGAACACAAAATCTTACAATATTTTGCTTCTCATAGAGCTGTAAATCTCCAATAAGGCTTCAATTTGTCCCTCATGTAAGCAATTACAATTTGAAGCTGGGGACAGTGGCACACAACTATAATCCCAGAAGCTCAGGACACTGAGGCAGGAGGATGGTGAGTTCAAAGCCAGCTTCAGGAACAGAGTGAGGACCTAAGCAACCTAGTGAGACCCTGTATCTAAATAAAATATTTTAAAATGGCCTGGGGATGTGCCTCAGTAGTTAAGAGTCCCTGCGTTCAATCCCCAGTACCAAAAGAAAAAAAAAAAAAAACGTTGCAGAAGGTATTACAGAATCTTTTGATAGGTGTTCAGAGGGCCTTGAGATTTGGGCTCTCCTTTATATTTTAACCAGGATTATACTGGTGATGGATGAGATATACACTAGAAGCACCCTCAATAATCACAGTGGTTCCTCTGTCAGCATTGATTGAGGACAGTATTTAATTTTTCTTTGTTGTGGTAGGTAATTTCATCTTAAAATTTTCCAAATTTTCACTTGAGGTCCTCTAGTAATTACTACTAAGTAGCCATCCAGAGGTTACTCTCACGCAATTTACCCACAGATTTCTCCAAGTGACTCTTCACTTCTGGAGCAAATTGCTGGTATTAGAACATGATGCCAGGATTTTACTGAAAGCTACATACTAGGACAATTTCTTTAGAGTCCAAAGTATCCCCTTTTGTATTATTATTTACTTTTTGTAATAGCCATGTTTTTAGGAAGCTTCAGAAAATTTCTTTTGCTGATCAGTCTTAATTGAGGCTCCTGCTGAGATCAAGAATCCTGTTTACCAAAGCATTCCAAAAAGAAGGAGGAGAGGAGGAAGATGAAGGAGAGGGAGAAAAAGGGGAAAGGGGAATGAGAAAGAGAAGAAGAGGAGGAGGAAGAAGAAAACTACACTGGAAGTGCATCTTCCCTCCCTCCCTCCCTCTCTCTCTCTCTCTCTCTCTCTCTCTCTCTCTCTCTCTCTGCAGATATAGAGTGCAGTGAGTTCCGTGAGTTCTGCCATATGAACAAATTTTACCTCCAGTGGGGGATACATATAAATATGAAGTAAGGTCTGTCATAACATATTTGGATACATTTTTTCAGTTTTAAACTAGAGCCTATTAAAAAAATAAGATTAAAGTGTACCTTTTTATCCTGTTGATCATTTTCTCTGTTGTAAAGAAGCTTCTTAGTTTGATATAATCCCATTTATATGGTGTTGCTTTTGTTTCCTTTGCTTTTGGCATCTTATAAAAATGCCTCTATTGATGTCTTTGAGGGTTTCCCCAGTTTTCTTTTAGTAAGTTCACAGTTTCAGGTCTTACATGTCTATCCTTGATCCATTTTGAGTTATTTTTTAGATAGTGAGAGATTGGAGTAGGGGGGCCAGTTTCATTCTTCTGCCTGTGTGTGTGTGTGTGTGTGTGTGTGTGTGTGTGTGTGTTTAATGTATAGAAAACTGGATAATGTCCTTTCACCAATGTGTGTAGTGGCTGCCTTTGTTGAAAATCATTTGGCTATAAATATGTGGATTACCTTCTGAATTTTCTGTTTTATTTCATTGATTTGTGTCATTTTTAATGCCAATATCATGTTGTTTTGATTACTGTAGCATTGTAAAATGTTTTGAAGTCAGGTATTGTGATGTTTCCAGCTTTTTTTTGTTTTTTGGTTTTTTTGTTTTGTTTTGTTTTTTGCTCAGGATTTCTTTATCTATTCTGGGTCTTTTGTGGTAATATATATGAATTTCCTGATTTTTTTAAATATGTAAATAATGTTGTTGGTATTTTGATGGGGATTTCATTGAATCTGTAGATTACTTTAGATAATATGAAAATTGAATGGTATTCTTTCAATTTTGTGCTTGAAATGTCTTTCTATTTTGGAGGATTCTTTTTTTTTTTAAGAGAGAGAGAGAGAGAGAATTTTTGATATTTATTTTTCAGTTTTTGGTGGACACAACATCTTTGTTTGTATGTGGTGCTGAGGATCGAACCTGGGCCGCACACATGCCAGGCGAGCGCGCTACCGCTTGAGCCACATCCCTATCCCTTGGAGGATTCTTTTAAATTCATTTTCATTTGAGTTTATAACTTTCATTGTGATGATCTTTAATTTTCTTGTTTAAATTTATTACTAGATATTTTATTGTTTTGTAACTACTGTGGGTGGGATTTTTACATTTCTTTTTCAGCCAGTTTAATATTGATATAAAAAAGCACTACTATTTTTGTATTTTTATTTATTTTATATCCTGCAACTTTATTGAATTTACTGAAGAACAACCTGCAGAATGGGAGAAAATATTTACAAAAAATACATCTAACAAAGGGGTAATATCTATAATATTTAAGAAACTCCAACAATTCAAGGGGAAAACAAGCAAAAATCTGATTTTAAAATAGGCAAAAGACTTAGACATTTTGCAAAAGAATTCATAAAAATCATTAATTAGAATATTAAAAATGCTCAACATTGCTAATCATGAGGGAAATGCAAACAAAACCACCCAGTTATGACTCAACCCAGTTAGAATAGCTATTATCAAGAATACAAAAAATAATAAATGCTGTGAGCATTCAGAGAATCGTCAAGGAAACTTATGTTTTACATATACTTAGTGAGGATGTAAATTAGTAGAGTCATTATGGAAAACAGTATGAAATTTCCTCAAAAAAAAACCCTGAAAATAGAACTACCATATGATCCAGCTATCCCACCACTGATTATATATATATATATATATAAATGAAATGAAATCATTATATCAAAAATATACTTTCAGGGCTGGGTTTGTACCTCAGTGGCAGAGCACTTGCCTCACACATGTGAGACCCTGGGTTTGATCCTCAGCACCACATAAAAATAAATAAATAAATAAAAATAAAGATATTGTGTTTATCTACAACTAAAAAAAATTTTTAAAAAGATACTTGCACAACCATATTTATAACAGTGCTATTTTCAATAGTCAAGATATGAAATCAACTGAGATGCCCATCTTAATGGATGAGTTAATGTTTAAATGGAATATTATTCAACCATTAAAAGGAAGTCCTGTCTTTCTATGCCTGGAGGACACGATGTTATGTAAAATAACCCAGGCATAGAAAGATACTGCATGCTGGATAGTGGTTACCAAAATACAATTTTATGGGACACAGTGCTAATGTTCTATCACATAGTAAAATAATTATAATCCACAACAATTCATCATACATTTCAAAATAAATAGGCTTTCACAGTTCCTAACACATTGAAATGATTATATTTGAAGAGATGGAAATGCTAATTATTTCATTTTATCATTACACATTCCATAAATATATCTAATACTAAACCCCCCAAATAAGCACAAATATTACATACCAATTAAAATTATCACTGGGGATAAACAACTTTAAATATGTATTTTCTAAAGAAATTTCTAATTCATCTATACAGGGCATAGATAGTTCATTAACAAAAGGTTAGACAGTAAGAATTTCTTTTTCAGGTAATGGAAAAACAAAGTAACATTGAAAGTATTACCATAATAAATGGATATATGCAAGGTACTAATGAGATTTCATTGAAGATTAAGACTACATGAAGAGAAATATTATATATTTTAATATTATATATTTTCATCAAAGATTATCCAGCATAAAGGACCATAAAATTTCAAGGAGACCCTAACCTAAAATCAAGCCAGTTGAAGTGTCAAGTAGCAAGTTGTGTCCAGAGACCTTAGCAGCCCAAAGTGGGAGGTCATTGAAGGGCAAATTTATGCTGACAAAGTTTTTTGCACATTTTGGTTCTTAGGGAAGAGTTTTGGCTATCACTGAGTTGGTTAGGTCCGAGAGATGAGCAATTCCAGAAAATTGAGGGACCCACTGCAGTAGCCAGTGGGTGTCTGAGGAAGACACTGTCTCTGAGTTGAGGGTCTTGGGCTTAGGCTTCAAGGAGGTCTCAATCTTTATCGAATCTTGGTGAGTTTCCATGACTAAGGCTAAATTCCTGAATATCATCTAAACTTCTTGATAAGATAAAAGCAAGTTTATTCTTAATGTGATAAGAGAAAGCAATCTCACAACAGATCTTAGTAGCATTTTAGACAGGTAAAGGCAAAGTTAAACTATTTGAGATTTTAAAGTCTTATTTATAGTAGATCTTTAATGCCAGAGCTTGATTAATATTTGGTATGAAAAATGATGAAATAGAATTTGTAGACATAGCAAAGTTATTTGAAGGTGAGGGATGAAAAAGGTCTTGGGATATGAACTATTGTTTGATGAATTAATGAATTTCTAAGGAATCCTTGTAAATAATAATGTCACTTGCAACTTTTTATATTGATGGGCAAGGATTTCCTGAGATGGTAAAATTATGTTAATGAAGATAATAGAAATGTTGAATTATGTTGATGGACACAATCAGATATGTGGATATACATGGCTTTGCTTCTCATCTGTGTCCCTTAACACCATCCTCTATCTCAAAACATTTCAATGCTTTCTGTGTTGTTTATGACCAAAGTTCATAGAGTGACCTACACAACTAGCAAGTCTCCCTTTTGTTATCTCTTTGCTTCTATTTCCTGTTCCTGGAATAAATGAACCAGCTTCTACATCAAATCCTCTTTTGTTCTTAACTATTTTTTCTACCATGTAACTTCATGCTTTCTGCTCCTTCTCCACAAATGGACAATTAGGCTTCTGTGTTACATTTATCTGCAGTATCAATACCCGCACACATTACTCTTTATCCTTTTTCATTATTTTCAGCATTTGCCCATCTCCTTGCATTAGAATGTGAATGTACTGAGCATACAGATTTTTATCTGTGACTTTCATTGCTCCAATACCAATTCCCTAACTGTGAAAGAAACAAAAATTGACTTAAATCTGAAGCTCAAGGGCTACATTTGCTTCAAAATGATTGTTTTGGTAAGGAAGAAACTGAAAGAGAAATGTGAATTTCTGGCTTCCCAAAGGAGGAGGCAAAATTTTATAGAATTCTGAGAAAAGGTAGAATTTAGCTAAACTGATAATAAGCAGTACTTTTATTAGGTAAAAGCAAAGTAGAATTAGTCCTACAGGGTTGATTTGATCAATGCTAAGTAGCTACAAGTGGCAGAATGATTGGAGAGCATGGTAGTTCAAGTAGTATTTGCTGATTGGGGATTTAGCTGAAAACTGGTTTTGACAGTTTCACCTCTCCCCAAGTACTGGGTGACCCTATTCTTCAGGAGAGAGTGAATTTCTCTGTTTCTGATGTACATGTGGATGATATCCTTCAGGCACGGATGGCATTTTTTATTCTTATCACCAATGCCTGTTTCTGCACAGGGATTATGAAAGTGAATAAAGAACATTGTGGCAATGTAGGGACTCTATATGTCTTTATAAGTGATAGCATTTTTCCTAACTTAAATTTTTTTAAATACATAGAGCACTTAAAAAGTAACTTTTTATGGTTTTTTTAAACATGAATTGAAATTAATTCCTTGAAAACACAAATAATGAAAAAGAAATAATTCATAAAAATAGAGATGACATAAGTAGTCCTACTTCTCTTAAAGACATTGAATCCATAGTTAAATTATTTCCAAACAAGAATATGCCTTGCTTAAATGCAACACTAGCAGAATTTACAAGTATTTAAGGAAAATATATGTAATTAATTATCAGGGCATCTTAATTCTACTAACTAAACTTATAAAGAGCCATCAAAACACACTTTATAGAACATGGCTACTATGAATATAGAAAGAATAGTAATTTGAATCATATGAATCATAAAAGAAAATAAGAATATGCATTCTAACAATTTGGGATTTATTTAAGAAACCAAAGTGGTTTTTTTTCCTGATCCTTAAGTACACACACACACACACACACACACACACACACACACACAGTTTTAGCTCTGACATGGGAAGAGCTTGTAAATTATCATTTCTGTCATTATAACAAAAGAAAACCAGACAAACTGAAAAAATTAACTACTTCTTTGATCCCATCAGAGAAAATTTCAGGGAAAACTTCCACACCAAACTTTGAAGAGACAGACTAAGAAACAGGTGAGATTTTTCTTAGCTAGAGCAGAAACCAGTGGAGTCACTAATTGGTAGGGAAAAAGCAGACACCATGCAAGAACTGATAGGTTATATAAGTGGAGGAGATGCTAAAAATAAAAAAAAAACACTGCAACATAAATAAAGAATGCTTCTATCAGGTTCATCAGTAGACTCATCATAGCTGAGGAAAGAATCAGCAATAGATCAATAAAGATGACTCAAACTAAAGTGCAAAGAGGAAAGAATTTTTAAAAGACATTTAGGAATTATGAAGTATAGGGAAGAGGAAGGGTACAGAGAGAAGTAGGGAGACAGGAAAGGGCAAGAGGATACTAGAAGGAAGAATGTTATAAAAACATGATATATGTATGTATGAAAATGTCACAGTGAAACCCATTAATTTGTACAACTTATATGTACTTGTAATAATAAAATAGAATTGTGGAATGAGGTATAACATAAGTGGAATGGTAGGAGGAGAGACAGTAAGAAACAGAAGAAATGTTTGAAGTCATGATGATCAAGAAGTTTCCAAAATTAATGACAGATACCATGCAACAGATCCAGGAAACTCAGAGAACACAAATCACTAAATATTTAAACAATAACAAAACCTAGGCTTATAATATTCAACCTGCAGAAAAATCCTGAAAAAAAACCAGAGTGGGTTTTTAAAAAAACTTATCGATAAAGAAACAAAGATAAGAATTACAGTGTATATTTAAATATTAAAACTAGTAGGTTAAAAAAAGACCCCCATCAACATAGAAATATATATCCAGTAAAATAAGCTTTCAAAAGATGAAGACTTACCCTGAAAAAAAATGAGGGCTATATTACCAGCTATATTACCAGGCGTCCCCTATAAAAAATGTTAAAAGAAGTTTTCAAAGCACCAGGAAAATTATATAGATCTAAAACTTGTATTTCTATAAAGAAGAGCACTGGAGAAGGAGTGAGGTTAAATAAGATCTATTATTTCCATTGTTCTTAATATAAAAGAATATATGCTAAGAGAGAGGATCAAATAGAATCATGTAAACTGATCAACTAAAAGCAGACAATGCATTAAAATGAGGTGGGATGAAGAAAAAGTAATGCAATGACTACAACACAAATAATATGTACTAATTAAACAATAAATAATCACTTTAAATGTGAATCATTAAAAAGACAGGGATTGTCAGAATGGATTAAGACAACAAGATCCAACTAAATGGTATCTTCAAGAAACCTACTGTAAAATTAACCAAGGAAATAAAGAAGACAAATAACCAATATCAGAAATAAAGAAAGAACCATCAATACTGATTCCATGGATATTAAAGGATAATAATAGTAAGAAAGCTCATGCCCTCAAACTTGATAACTTAAGTGAAATGGAACAATTTGAAAGATACAAACTACCAAAGCTCCCAGAAGAAATAGATAACTTGAATATTTCTAAATCTATTAATGAAGCTGAATTTAATTAATAAGCTACCAAAAATATACTAGGCCCAGATATTTTTAATAACAAATTTTATCATTTTGGGAAGAAGTAATACTGGTTTTCCACCATTACTTTCAGAATATAGAAACAGAGGGAATACTTCATAACTCATTGAATCAAACCATCAACTCAATAATCAGATTGACATATAGGAAAGGAAATCTATAGACCATTAAGTCTCATGAACATTGGCATAAAAATCCTTAACAAAATGTTATAAAAATTAAATTCAGCAATATATACAAAAGTTGTACACCAAAACAGTAGACTTTTCCACTGTTTTATAAAGTTTTTTTTAGCCTTTTTACAAGGCTGTTTCAATATTCAAAATTCAACCACATCAAAGGCCTGCAGAAGAAACTATCATAACTATATGTGCAACCTGCATCATGACTATAGATTTAGAAAAATCATTTGATGAAATCTAACACCCATTCCTGAGAAAACTCTCAGCAAAGAAGCAATTCAAAGAAATTCCCTCAAGTAGATATAAAACATCTATAATATCAACTAATATAATACAGGGTGAAAAACTGTATGCTAATTTCAGAAATAAGGATATAATGTCTTCTTAACACCATTCCTATGCAACATGATACTGGAAGTCTTAGCTTGTGCAATAAGACAAAAAAGGATTGAAATGAATCAAATAAATCCATCTTTCTTCATAGGTGACATTATTGACTATGGAAGAAAATCCCAAAGTCTCTCTAAAAGAAAAAATTTTAAGAGCTAACAAATGAGTATAGCAAAGTTAAAGGATACAAGATTAATATACAGAAGCCAACTGATTTCTTATATATCAATAATGAACAATTTGAATTTTAAAAGTTTATAATAACACAAATCACTCACACACACACACACACACACACACACACTCCTTTAAATATAAGCCAAGCGTGGTGGTGCCCACCTGTAATACCAACTACACAGGAGACTAAGGAAAAAGGACCAAAAGTTCAAAATCAGTTTGGCAACTTAGTAACATCCTGTCTCAAAAAAAAAAAAAAAAAAAAAGACTGAGACTGTAGCTCAGTGGTAAAGTACGCCTGAAGCTTTCAAATCTCCAGTACCACAAAAAACAAAAGTAAAAACACTCAGATATAAATCTAAATAAATTGGTACAGGATATATATATATATATATATATATATACACACACACACACACACACACACACATACTATAGAACTTTGATAAAAAAAAATCAAAGATGCATTTATGGATTAGAAGGCCCAATCTTATCTAGCTGCCAGTCCTTTTTAACTTGACTCAGTACAATCCTGTCCAAAATTCCATTAAGCTATTTTGTAGATACTGACAGACTGACTCTAAAGTTTATAGGACAAAACAAAAGACTTAGGAATAGCCAGGTATGGTAACCCATGCCTGTAATCTCAGTGGCTTAGGAGGCTAAGATAGATCAGCAGTTCATGGCCAGTTCCAACTATTTAGCAAGCCCCTAGGCAATTTAGCCCCTTCTCAAGATGAAAAATAAAAATGGTTGGGGATGTGGCTCAGTGGTAACTTGCCCCTGGGTTAAATCCCCAGTACCCCACCCCACCAAAAAAAAAAAAAAAAAAGAATAGCCAGGACAATACTGAAGTAAGACAAAGGTAGGGGACTCATACTTCTTGATTTCAAGACTCTTAAAGCTACTGTAATCAAGATAGATTAGTAATGATTTTAAAAAAGAGCCTAAAAATATACAAACACAAAGTGGTCTTTGACAGGGACACAAAAGCAATACAATGCACAAAGGATAGTCTTTTCAATAAATGGTGCTGGTTGTGGGGATGCACATGTGCAAAACGAAGTGAACCTAGATGCAGGCTTTACAAAGTTAAAAGTTAACTCAAAATAGATCACAGAACTAAATATGAAATGCAAAATTTTAGAACTTCTGAAAGAAGCATAGAGGAAAAAAATCTATGTGACCTTAGATTTTGTGATGAGTTCTTAGATAAAACAATAGCACAAACCATGAAGGGAAAAAAATGTAAGTTGGACTTTTTTTGGATCAAAAGTTCTCCCTGTCAAAAGACACCATTGGGTAAATGGAAAGGCAGTTTCAGGTTGGGAGAAAATATTTCCAAAACACATATCTGATAAAGTTCTTTTATCCAAATATATAAAGATCTCTTAAAACTCAGCAATAACAAACAAACCAATTTTAAAACGGGCAAAAGATCTGAACTGACGTCACAAAAAAATATAGAAATGACAACTATACATAAAGATGTTCACTATTTTCTGTTATTAGGCAGATGTACACTAAACAATAAAATACCTGTACACATCTACTAGATTGGCTAAAATCCAAATAGCTAATAATGTCAATTACCAGTGAAGAGGCAAGCAATACTCATTGGTGGTGGGAAATACAAAATGGTATTGTCACTTTTGAAAAGTTTGACAGTTCATTACAAAGCTAGACATAATCCTGCCATACATCCAGCCACTATTCTCTAACTTACCTGAAAATTTATGTCCACACACAAACTATGTAAATATTTTTAATAATTTTATTCATAATTGTCCAAAACTGGAATTAACCAAAATATCTAGGTGAATGGATAAGCAAACTGTGATACATACATGCAATGGAATACTATTAAATAAAAAAGAATGACACATAAAGCCAAAAAAAGGTGTGGATAAATCTTAAATGCATACTGCTAAATGAAAGAAATCATTCTATAATGTGCTTTCTTTGATATGACCTTATGGAAAAGGCAACACCATGGATATTAGGGATTCGCAGAGTTTGTTTGTTTTTATTGTTTTTATAATTGTAGATGGACAGAATGCCTTTTTTATTTGTTTATTTTTATATAGTGCTGAGAATCAAACCCAGTGTCTCATGGGTACTGAGCTACAGCCCCAGCTCTTGGCAGAGGTTTTGGTAGAGGAGCTAGGATTTAATAAGTAAAGCACAATAAGTATATTTTGTATGCTACAGTAATTGTGCAAATGTGATACTGTGCATTTGTAAAACTCATACAAATTTACAATACAGAGTAAACTTTAACATATGAAATTTTAAAAAGTAATTTAGGAGGATGGAGGATCCCAGGATAGAGTACAGAATGTAATAAAAGAACCCAGTTGTGGATTTTAGCTAACTCAGTAGTAGAACACTTGCCCAGCAGAGTGGGTTTGATCCTCAGCACCACATAAAAACAAACAAATAAAATAAAGGCTAAATTCTTTTTTTAAAGAAAGAAACCAATTGTATTATAAATGTATGAAACAGTCTCACTGGTAAGATTGGCAAGGATAGAGTGAGGTGCTGACTGAAGAAACTTCAGGAATGAGTTGAATATGTAAAACTAAAAGCAAAGTGACTATATATAAGCAATTTGCTAAAGTTGTTTCCCATGAGTGTATGAGTTATCAATTCTGAAACTTACACATGATACTGGAATTAGACAAATAAGTAAATGGTTGGTATATGGTTTAAGTTTTCTTACTCTTGGAGTAGAAAGTTAAATATAAGCAAGGAGAAAAGACTAGAATGATCCATGTTATAAAAGGTTAGAGTTGAAAATATCTATTTAAATTCATGTTTAGTTTCATATACACATAGGTAGCTACACACATAAATAAACGTGTGTATGTACATTGTCACTGCATATGTATACAGAAATTTCTTAGTCTTTCAACTGCAAAGGCCTAGAAGCCAAGTCACCCTAATAGCAATGGACATACTTAGATTCCAGATCTTGGTTCCTAATACCATTCTTCAACAAAACAAATCAGGAATCCTTGCAGAAATGGCTGGCTCTATTACTTTGCAGAAAATGTACAGGATGAGCCCAGAACATCTTATAGTTCCAGAATGTAAGGAAATACTAAAAAATAATTTATAACACTACAGTGATAGAAGTATATCAAAGGAATACAGAAACCAAAGAAAAGATCTATTTGTCAAAGCTGGAACAAGCTTGAAACTATGAGCTGTATGATATTGGATTAAACCCAAAGTATAAAATAAATATTCATGAATTCATAGCAATATAAATGAATAAATAGGAAAAAAGACAAATTTCTTTTGCAGAATTTTTGTAGATACTTTGTCTTCTAGAAGGTGTAGTATGATTCATTACTCCTCAAGTGTGGGCTATTCATAGTGACTTGCTCCCAAAGAAAAAAGTGTGAAAATAGGGGGTCAGAAAGAAAAATAAACTTTACAAAGGAGAAACCTAATAAACACTGTCTCAACGTGATTTTAATCATTTTTTAGCATTACTGATAAATCATGTTGATAGTATGTACTCTTGATATGATGTGCAGCTACAAAGAAACCAATTGAGAAATCACTGATAATGGAGATACTGAAAGCTTTCCTTTAACAATGGAAATAAAACAAAGATTTTTCTCTCATCATTTGTGTTTAACACTGTAGTGGATACCCTAACTACTCCAAGTCATGGAATAAGAATTGGCAAAGGGAAGGTATAAATTTTATTATTTACAGACAAAAAACACGTGTGATCATAAGCAATGAAAATTAGGAAACTCGTTGAACAAAATAGCTAGATTACAAAGAAAATAACTCAAATATATCTCTGTGTTAAATAGCAAATTAAAAATGAATTTTTAGGATGATAACATTTTCAGGAACGTCAGAAATATCAGTTATACATAGGAGAAGTTCTACACAGAATATTACAAAACAGTATTGAAAGAGAGCAAATATAATACCTTACAAATGGAAATATTCAGATTAAAAGATTCACTTATGTATAGATGTTAATTCTCCATTAAATTTAACTAAAAATCCAGTGCAATATCATTCCAATTCTGAATCTGTGCTTTTTTTTAAATTGTCAATCTGATTTCAAGAATTATAGGGTTCAGAAAAATGAAGAGCTGAGATAGTCTTATGAACAAGGTTTCTTGTGTTAAAATGACTAAATCTGAAAACCTGTTATAAAATTGCCATGTACTTACAAAAGATAGAAAGATATTCCAATGGAGCAACATACAGACTCCACAGACAGCAGGTTATGATTACTTGATTCATGATAAAGTCATTACTGCCAAATGGTGATGAAAGAACAGTCTCTTAAATAGTTGGTGCCAGGTCTATCAGATACCAGTGTGGGAAAAAAGGGAGTCCCTTTTCAAACTATACAAAGAAATTACTTCTATGTGTGATGTTGCTCTGAACAAGAAAGTCCAAACACAGTTTCTTGAATATGTTTTATTGTCATTACAATTTTGGAGAAGGTAAAAAGTTAAAATGAAATACCAGTAGAACTAACCATATAAAGGAAACATTGATGACTTTGTTTGCATCAAAATTAAAACTTGTCTATCAAAATATATATTCAATGGAGAACCATCATATAAAAGACATAGTAAACCTTTAATGTCAAAAAGAAAGACATAAAATTTAAATAGGTGTATCACAAAACAGTATACAAATGGCCAGTAAGTATATGGAAAGTCACTCAAGGCCATTAACCATGGGAAAGTAATAATTCAAATAATAATCCCATAAAATAAATACTCATAAGGATATCTAAAATTAAAAACTCTAGCAACCTCTTTAGAATGCTCTTAGTATTCACTAAACTTGAATGGAGACATCATACTTTCTGATGTATATTTAACAAAAATGTAAACATGTATGACCTAAAATATGTACCAGTGAGTGCTTACAGTGGCACCATTTCTAATTGCAAAGATTGAAAACAAAAGGTTCCTGAGGATTTGAAGAGATATATATACACATTTAGAAAATATGAATATTATCATGGCTAATTATTTATGAGTGATCCATATAGAGGATATGATCCTCATGAAAAGAACTTTATTTATTTTTTAGAAATTGTGTTTCATTATGTTACCTAGGCTGATCTCTTGGCTGAAGCGATCCTTGAGTTCAGCCTCCTGAGTACCTGGTACTACAGATGCATACCACTCTGTCCAACTAAGAATAATTCAGAGAAGAGCTCAAGTAATCATTGAGAATTTAGAAAAGAGACTGTGTCATAGAAAGAAAATAATTTGATGAGTGGTTGCTCTAGTAAGTTGGATGAAATAGAATAAAAATGGAGTCAGGCTGTTAAGTAGCAAAATCTATTTATATTCTCAATATGAAGAATATCGACCCTACTTTATTGGAATGCCAGCAGCTCAAATCCCTGTTATAAGTTATACAGGACTTCTGGTGGGACCTAAAATGGTAAGAGTCCAATTCCCTTTTCCCTAAATGTTATTAAATATGTTAGGAATTATTTTCCAATGCTCTGGGGGAGATAACACAAAAATTTCCTAGGGTGCTCTGCAGTATTTTCAGTCTACGGCCCTACATGTGGGAGTACATGTGGGCTGTTGCATCGAGTGTTGCCTCCAGTTGTCTTTGATTAATAGAAACAGCAAAACAGGAACCAAATTAGAAACCACATCAGGGAGTTCCAAGGCATCAGGATCCAATTATCCAACTCCTCTAACAAATTGGGGAACTCCTTTTGCCTTGGAAACCCAACATGAGGGACTGCTAACAATAACAATATCCCTCAAAACTCTTCTGCAAAAAGTGAACTGGGAGGAGATAAATACTGTACTCAGAAGTTGGATGATTCCCCCACTGATTTCTATCACAGTTCACTGAAGCAATTTCCTAAATTTACAGATAAAAACCTATGGACAAATAAGAATAGATCCTTGGTTCTTTCCATTTTTAGGGCACTGTAGTTGCTAGGAATTCAATTATAAATAAGAGAAAAGGCAGGTATGTGGCAAGCATGTATAGTTTCTCACGTATCGTTGGGAGTGGCCCAACTTTGGGAATAGAAGGAGAAATGTAAGCCAAAAATAAATTGAAGACTGCAGTGTTAGCTGCCAATCATATAATTTATTCCCAAAGGGAACAAATGCCAATAATGACTATGGTAAATAGTAATGACATTAGAAAAAGAAATCCTCCAAATATTGAAAGATGAAATCTAACCCAGAAATCTCCTCAAGGGGAGCCTTCCCATGCCATAAAGTTAGACAAAAAATTATTGGCAAACAGTGCAAACTAATGGGCAAAATTGACATAATCAGGAAATCTCAGAGCTTGGAATGGAATAAATTTATGTGTCTGTTTCTTTTTCCTATCTTAATCTTTTCCCTACCTTTTCCTGTGAATACTAGATCCAGGCACTCTGCAGTTTCTACTGATCTTTCTTGTTTTACCCTATCTCAGAAAGACATCCAAAATGTGGATATTTCTGGACTATCTTCTACTTATTTTCTTTCTTCTGAGGTTCCTATGAATAAGCCCTCCCTTACAATAATGTGCCTATCTCCTAATGTGCTTGATAATCTGCTAGGAAGGAACATGCTGTGTCTTCTAAGGACTGTGATATTCTGTACTCAGGATAGAGTAGTTTGGGAGCAACTAGCATTCAAAGCATATGAGTGGGTAAATATGTGCTTTTTTAAACAAAGGGTACCGTGGTATAGTGGCAGTCTCATCCCATGCTAGAAAGTTATTCCTAAATTATAGGAAATAAGCCTATCATTTTGCAGCCTAGAAACAGATGATAGTGGTTTAATAAAAGAGACCAATAACTTACAACAACAACAAAAATCCTTGGCCATATATAGAAAATATTTTTAATTAAAAAACAATGTATGGAACCAGTTATTAAAGAACTAGAGGAACAAGGTATAATAAATATGGGATATTCACTTCATAACACACCCATATTACCTGTGAGAAAAGGGGAACAATTTGACAAAAAAAAATGTCAGTCTGTTCATAGATTTGTACAAAATCCTAGAGAAATAATCAAGTTGTGATATGTCCAATACCTGTAACACCTAACCTTGCTATTATCTTAATGTCTGTGCCTGAATCAGCCAAGTATTTTTCTGTGATAAACTCATGTTCAGCTTTCTGTCATGTACCATTAATTGAGGAAACAATATTTACCTTGAGTTTACCTACAGAGGTGGAGGTTTTTGATGTTTGTGGCAGTGGATCTCCAAGGAATTCAAGAATTCACCTACTATATTCTCTTAGCATTTACAATAAAAATAAAAATAAAAGAACAACAGTGATTTTTTTCTCACCTTCAGTTTACATGCTAACGAATGGTGACAGTTGCTAATATCTTGCATGTTAGTAAAGAGACACATTAACTATGCTAAATTTCTTGGTCTCCTGGGACATAAAACCTCCCTAGATAATGTTGCAAAATTATCAAACTAAAGAAAAATATTTGGCATATTTATTACCGGCAGATGGATGATGGTTGCATCCTAAAGTCAACCTAATAAAGAAATGAAAAAAAGAAACAACCCCACTGATTTCGAGAACTGTAAATCCCTGCCTTTTATTAAAAGAGATGAAGCCCTCTCACTGAGACATTGCATTGTCACCAGACCCTTTTTTGTTTTATTTTTCTGCAGTACTGGGGATTAAAACCCAGGGCCTTACAATTGCTAGGCCAGTACTCTACCACTGAGTCATACCCCTAACCGCCAGACTATATATATATATTGTTGATGGACCTTTATTTTATTTATTTATGTATATGTGGTGCTGAGAATTAAACCCAGTGCCTCATATATATGAGGCAAGCATGCTAGCACTGAGCCACAACCCCAACCCCCACCAGAACTTTTTATTGTAGTCAAAATAAGTTGAAAAAGTCTTTCACACACTTAAAATAGCTATTATTTCCCCATCGGTAGTAGGAGTTTATAACTAAGATAATCTGTTCTGCCTTTGATTCAGGGTAATGGTGTGCTTACTCCAAAATTAGGCCTCAATTATTGGATTTTGTTGCTCTGGGGAAGCCACTCTTCTTACTAAAAAGGCCTAGGCCTTGGCTCTGTTACTTGTTTACAGATACCTCGTGTTACTTTTATTTCATGTTCATAAAATGCAATCCTTATCAGGGTTCTATGAGACTAGTAAAAGTATGTCTAATCCTAATTCTATTCTAGGTGGGTGTAAACTTTTCTCATCTACCCTGTGGTCAGACCCTGACAAAATATGTTGAACATATCTACTTGAGTAATAATTGAAGAAAATACTGGACCTTGGTTTGCTATCTCTAAACTTCCTATTTTCCAATGTGGATTGAATATTTCACTGATGTATATATCCTGTGAGAACTACAGGAAGTACAAAAGAATTATATGCAGTAGTCAACCCTCATGAAGCATTCAAGCCTTCTGTTTTCTCAAACATAAAGTCCAAATGGCATAACTTATAACCATGATAACAGCTGTTAAATTAATATCCATCTAAAAGTAGGGACCCAAAATGATAGTAGTTATGTGTCTACTATGTGACCAGCCAATTGTGAAAGAATAAAGGCTTTTCTAACATCAGTAGAGACTAAAGTATTACATGGAAAATTAATTACTTGTTTATGAGCCATTCAAACTTCTCTGACAGATTTATATGATTTACTGTAGAGTTCACACTGGAAAACAAGAAGAAATGTCTAAAAAAAAATGTTGCATACCAACCTGTGAAAGGGCTACTGAGGTTTGGACAGGGGAAATTGAACACCTATTACTTCTATCCAGTAATTTCCTATTCATATCTTCAGAAATAACCAACTCTCTAAAAATTAGAAAATTAGGAAGCAAAGAGAGCTAAAAAGTTCATCATAGCAGGCTGGGGCTGGGACTCAGTGGTAGAGTACTTGCCTGGCATGTGTGAGGCACTAGATTTGATTCTCAGCACCACATATAAATAGATAAAATAAAGGTTCATTGTCAACTATACAATACTTAAAAAAAAAAAAAAAAGCTCACCATAGGAAAATGAGAATTTCATGGAAGGACTTTTCCTTTACTCCAATTGCCATATTATTGAGTGACTTTTTCATGCCTACCAATAAACTAACAAAATGAATATACTGAAAACTTTGAAATCTTGCAGTACTGTAATAGGAATATTAATTAAGGAAAAATAAAAATATGAATTTGCCAGAAAATTTCTTTGCAGGATGCATGTAAAATAAGTAAAAGAGACCCTACTGAGGCCAACATGTGGATCTGACACAAAAACATTTTAGAGCTTCAATTTTTAGGAGGTATTAAATATTTTTGAGTAATGTTGCTTATTGAGCTCTAGGTGGGCTAAAGCAAATGCACAAAAGTTGGGGCTGGGGATGTGGCTCAGGTAGCGCGCTCGCCTGGCATGTGTGAGGCCCAGGTTCGATCCTCAGCACCACATACAAAGAAAGATGTTGTGTCCGCCGAAAACCAAAAAATAAATATTAAAAAAAATTCTCCAAATGCACAAAAGTTATCAAACCCTTCAAAATCAGAGTTCTACTTTTGGAATTTCTAAACATCTAGAATTCAATAGAGAAAGTCATTTTGTAGCTATGGTAATTTAAGAGCTTTGTAATATGATATCAATATCAATAATTTTCCTACTTCTTATCACCATACCCATCTCCTAGGAAAATGGAATGAATAAACCACACTCTAAAGAATTTTTTGGCTAGGGCTGGGGTTGTGGCTCAGTGGTAGAACACTTGCCTTTCACTATGTGAGGCACTAGGTCAGATTTTCAGCACCACATAAAAATAAATAAAATAAAGGATATTGTGTCCATCTACAACTAAAAATAATTTTTTAGAAAAAAACAATTTGGGGATAAATTATCTCAAGCCACTGGCACAGAGGACCAAAACCTTGTCATTTGCTTGATTAAAAATAAGGTTAATTCCCTTTAGCAAGCACAGCATTTCTCTCTTTGAATTTGGAAGCTTTATGAATCTTGGGTTTAAGTCCATCTCATTATCTGATAGAATGGAAAATACTCATGGTCAGATATAATACTTAAAGAATTTGTGGGTTTCCCTATGCTTACTTTGCCATTATGTGGCCAGGTGCTGGAAAACTCCACCTGAGTTTTTATTGATATTGTACACGAGACCCAGTTTCTATCAAAGTGTTTCAGTAGCAGACTGATTGTCATCACATGGGCCAAAACCCTGCCAGGTGTGGTTGATAACTCAATACTATAAGGTTAAAGGAGAAACCCAAACAGATCTGTTTCACATGTGATACAAATATCATGCCAATAATTGAGAGGGTTATATACTTCTATTTAGGACCTTAACATTAAATTCTCCAGATAATAACTTACAATGACATACAAGCTGAAGAAAAAAGCTCCTCTAATAAGAAGATAGCAGGAGAAACATGATGTCTTGCTTTTCTTTCGTCTTTATCATGTGTGTGTGTGTGTGTGTGTGTGTGTGTGTGTGTGTGTTGCTTGGGATCAAACCCAGGGCCTTGCACATGCTAAACAAATGCTCTATCACTGAACTACCTTATTATCTTGCCATTATTTTTAAAGGAGATTGTGGGCTCACTAGGTCCAGGCAAGCCCACCGAACAGCTGGGGGAGGGTGTGGCAACGGAGTTGAAAAGAAACCTCTGGAGACCAGTTTCAGAGAACTCGATTCACTTTATTATTGCACAGGCAAGCTTTTATGCATGGCCTGATACTGGGGAAATTAGCTGAAGGCAATATTAATCCAATGCACTAGCAACACCCTTATGAGTGGCAACCAATGGGTTAATAGGTCAGCAGCAAAAAAGCAGAAGGAAAAGGAATGTGCTGTCCACCTGAGGGTGGCCAGGTTACCATGGTGATGGGGCTGGTTTTGATTATTGTTCCAACCACAAATATCCAGATTCAGTGTGTTGAACCCTGAGAGCCCCTCACATAGGCAACATAGGCTGCTTTCCAGCTCATGGGTTCAACATTGATATTTATCTTAAGACATTTTATTGGTACACTATCATTACACATAATAGTGGGATTCATTGTAACATCTTCATACATGCACATGCACATAACATATTTTGACCAATTATGATAATTATTTCATATCAGTTGAGCATGCACCTTATTATTTTTCCTCCTTTTAAAAATTGGTATATCAATCTCAAGGAATTTGATTACAAATTGTCTTAAATATGAGGTGAGGACTCGAGAAACCTTTCTTTGTCATAACCCTTCAGTCAGAAGATTTAAATTTAGAAAAATGGAAAAGTTGAAATCTTCCCACCAATAGATTAATCTTACACAATGCTATCTTAAACAACACCATATTTTGTATAATTCAACATATTTTCAGAAGACAGTTTTAACCAACCAAGCTGAATATCAGTATATTTACATTGAAAAGTCTTGAAACAATATCAGAAAACTCCAGCTACTCTCCATCTTATGTAGCCACTGGGGTTCAATTTGACAAAACTGAAATGAGAAGAAAATACCTCACACCAAATGATGAAAGTTGGTTTCTTCAAAAACACCAAGTTGGGTTTGGTGGCACACTCCTGTAGTCCCAGCAGATAGAAGTCTGAGGCAGGAGAATCATGAGTTCAAAGCCAGCATTAGCTACTTAGTGGGGAACTGAGCAATTCAGTGAGACCCTGTCTCTAGAGAAAATATTAAAAAAGGGGTTGGGATATTCTCAATGGTTTTAAGTGTCCTTGGGTTCAGTCCTCATTACCCCCCAAGAAAAGCCCCAAATATCATCCCATAAAAACTAAAATCTCTTTTAGAATTTGGTGTATTTTGTACCCATAATTAAATCTTATAGGATAATTAAACAATCTGTTTCATTTAATATTCCCACAGCTAATTAAGTAAATTCAATTCTATCTGAATTTACCATTATGAATTAATTCATCATTTTTACCATACTTTCCATTATGAGTAAAGCCTACCATTATAGACTTTACCATCATGAGACATTTTACACAGGGACTAGACACATAGTAGTATGGTTAAACTAAAAGATTTTATTAGGGCTGGGGTTGTGGCTCAGTGGTAGAGTGGTTGCCTAGTATGTTGAGAGGCCTTGGGTTCAATACTCATCACCACATAAAATAAATAAATATAATAAATGTATTGTATCAAACTACAACTAAAAATAAATACTTTTTAAAAAGAGATTATTAGGGCTGGGGAGGTGGCTCAAGCGGTAGCGTGCTCACCTGGCATACGGTGCCGCCCGGGTTCGATCCTCAGCACCACATACAAACAAAGATGTTATGTCCGCCGACAACTAAAAATAAATAAATAAGTATTTAAAATCTCTCTCTCTCTCTCAAAAAAAAAAAAAAAAAACAGGTTATTAAATACCACATTAGGAGGAATAGAAACTGGGGCTGCAATTGCAAACTCTTATGATACAAAAATCCTGAAAACTGAGTGTCTTTGGAAAATTACAGAAACTTGTTGTTTAGATGTGAATAGGATAGAATCAAAACCAAATACAAAATATAATGGTAGAAAAAAAATAATCTGGGGGAATTCGAATTGAGGAAGAATTTAGAATTGGACATCTTGGAATGAAATTTTGTTGCAAAAACAATAAAACATTTTCATAAACTTCCATCTGTGTAAGTTAACAAAAACTAGTTATTTAATAACTACAGTATATGTTTACTAGTACTGAACTACAAGTATATATTTACTAGTACTGAACTACTACTGAAATACTGAGGGAAATAATTAGGTATTGGACATATTAATATCCATGAAGAGATTAAATGGTGGAATTAAAAATTTGATCATACGATAGATAAAAGAGCTTAAATATGATACTGCAGACTGCAATTTCTGAAATCCAAACTAATAAAATTAATTTCACTGAAATATGTAAGTTTCTTCTATTCATATGTGAAAGACAACTTAGAAGAGTGTCCTTCAAGGAGATAAAATTGTTTGCAATTCATGTTATTAACAAATGCAAAAAATAACCAGATGAATAGATTTGTCCCTAAGATTTGGACTGAATCCTTTTTCACATTAAAATTAAACTTCTGAAGTTTAACAGTTCTATGTGTGTCTTCAACAAATACTCCATAATGAAGCTTCAAGAATTGATAATGGGATTAGTGGGCAATATGTGTCATACAGAAAACATTACTTGGTAAAATGGACTATTTCTATCAGTGCTGGATTTACCTGCATTAATAATATTCTGTGTAATTCATGATCTTCATAAGAAATACATTGTTTCTTCATAAGAAATACATGCAATAAAATATTCAAATTTTATCTTAGACTATCAAGCACCACATCTTGATTTTTGCATTACAAATAAACTGGGAAAAAACAAATACGATTTGAAAAATAAGTCTCAAATTGTAAAACACTTAGAAAAATAAGCTACCAAACTAACTAGCAATTTGGAAAGGTGCATATGATGGAGAATTCTTATGCAGAGTTAATCAAAAAGCTGCTTTGGGGCTGGGGTTGTGGCTCAGTGGTAGAGCATTTGCCTAGCATGTGTGAGGCACTGGGTTCAATTCTCAGCACCACATAAAAATAAATAAAGGGCCACCAACAACTAATAAAATATCTTTTAAAAAAATAAGCTTCTTTTATATGCATCAGTAGTAAACATTTTCAAAGATTAGTCACCTAAAGTTTATATTCTTTTGAATTTTAAAATTTATTCCATCATACTGTTAATCAATAATTTATTATGTATAGTGCTTTGAAAATGTAGGGTACATAAAAAGCTAAGTTCATGAGGAGGAATCCAAACTGTAATGCAAATTTTACCAAAAAATCAAATTATTATTATTATTATTAATATTATAAATGGAATTAAAGGGGAAAAGGATTGTGGTGCAGTGGAGTTTATTTTAATTTTAATGAAATGTTGAGGCTGTGACTAGTTACATGTTCTAATTCTACTTACAAAACAAACATAGGAGGGACTGAAAAAGAACTATGAAGAATAAAATATAAGAGTAAGCCAAGGGGGCTGGGGTTGTAGCTCAGTGGTAGAATGCTCGCCTAGCTTGCATGAGGTACTGGGTTCGATCCTCAGAACCACATAAATGTAAAATAAAGATACTGTGTCCACCTAAAACTAATAAATAAAATAAATACTTTCTTAAAAAAAGAGTAAGCCAAGGGGACTGAGGTTGTGGCTCAGAGGTGAAGCACTCACTTAACAAGGTACTGGGTTCAATTCTCAGCACCACATAAAAAATAAATAACTAAAATAAAGGTATTGTATCCAACTACAACTAAATTTTTTTTTAAAGAGTAAGCCAGAAAGAATTATCAAAGAACAAAACATATAACTGTAGACAACAATTGAATGTCTGCTGAATGTTTCCTTAAATTGGGTAATGTATTATAACTGTATTTTTAATTAAATAAATAGTGTTAAAAATTCTCTACATCTTGTAGTCATTTATTAGTTACCAGCGAGTATTCAGGGTAATTGCTTTGCTCAACAACAAAATCAGTTAGTTCATGAGTTGGCATGCTGTTTTACTCTTGATTATTTTCCTCCCAACACTAAAAATGATGCCAGTTGTTCCTCATCTGGCTTTTTAAAAAATATAGATGGTAACATCATCTGGTTAATGGAAATCTTTGGTTTACATATAAAAGATAGTAACATGTTTGGGGAGAAGAGTATACCTAGTACTGTATGTAGTCTTGGAAAATAAGAAAATATAGTATTTTACAAATTATGTAATAACATGTGAGCAAATGCATGCATGTTATGTAGAAACTATTGTGGAAGAAATAACTAGGCATCATGAACTTGTTCACTTGAAGTTATCCCAGAGTCCTGTACTGAATCGGTTTAAACTCCAGTTCACTTAAGCAACCAGGGTTTAAAGATGTTATCACTGTCAAGAGTCTTCAGTACCAATAGGAGCAATAGGTGTATGCATAGGGAGTGCAGTGACTTCAGTCAATGGTTAGACCATATCTTGTCCTGGAAAATATAATAACATATGAGAGTTCTTAAATGAAGAATGACAAGCCTTAGCTTTTTCTGGGATATTTAACTTGGGCTTGAGAAATGAAAGTTGATTTTTTTTTTTTGAGATTTTGTTTCTCCCTCTTCTAACTATCTGCTTGTAAAAGAAAAACTTTCTGATTTTTTCAGCCTGATTAAGGCATTTATCTTAATACACCTATATTGTTAGAGTTAATAGCATAGATTTTTTTCTCACCGTGTGTTTCAGAATGTGCAGCTGGAAATAAAAAATCATAAGATGACTTAGAGTTCAGTGTGCCTTTGATGACTGAGAAAAGTCCAGGTGGAACATCTGCCAAGAAATGACTGGCCTCTGCGATTATTGCATTCATTATTTGAGAAAATGTTTGTGAGTGATCAAATTATTCTTCTCAATGAGTGACTGACCTCATTGATGGTAACATCATCAACAAAAACTTGCCCTTTTACATGAACTTCTTTTGCTTGAAGTTGGAAATTTTATGATTCATTTGCACCATCTCTTCTAGCAGATATTGACTTAGATCTATGCATACAAGTAGATAATTTATCTGTGTTATACATTTTCAGGTTACTAATATGTGGATATTTATGGATAATTGAGGAAATAATTGAATTGAATAGAGCCAGACTCAATTTTGACGTTTTAGGGGCGGGGAGGATTGGTTCATTCTTTTTTAATTTTTTATTGTTCTTTTTAGTTTGGTTCATTCTTTTTTAATTTTTTATTGTTCTTTTTAGTTATACATGAAAGTAGAATGGGTTTTGACATATCATACATATATGGAATATAACTTCCCACTTTTTTGGTTGTACATGATGTGGAGTTAAACTGGTTGTGTATTCATATTTGAACATAGGAATATTATGTCAAATTTATTCTATTATTTTCCTATTTCCAAACCCCTTCTCTTCCCCTGACTCCCCCTGTCCAATCTTGTGAACCTCCACTCCTAGCTCCCCCACCTGCCCACCTATTGTGAGTCAGCATCCATCCACATATTAGAGAGAATATTTGACTTTTAATTTTTTGAGATTGACTTATTTCATTTAACATGATAGTCTCCAGTTCCATCCATTTACTGGCAAATGCCATAATTTCATTCTTTATGGCTGGGTAATATTTCATTTTATATATTACTACATTTTCTTTATCCATTCATCTGTTGAATGGCACCGAGGTTGGTTCCATAGCTTAGGTATTGTGAATTGATATGTCTATATCACCATAGTATGCTGATTTTAATTAAGTCTTTGGGGTATATACTGTGGGATGGGATACACTGGGTTGAATGGTGGTTCCATTCCATGTTTTCTGAGGAATTGACATACTGCTTTCCAGATGGTTGCACCAAATTGCAGTCCCAACAACAATGTATGAGTATGTAAGGTATATATGTTGCCTTTGATACACGAAATTGAATAAAAATTATGGGTAATCTGATGTTTTATTTCCAGAAAAATAGTTTCAAGTGCAACGAATAGATTCATTACAGGTAGTGTATAATTACATATGATGCCAGTTCTACTGATGTGGATGACTTGGAAATTTAGGTAAAGGGTATTGATGAGTATGTTCTATTTTTGTGGAATATGTCATGAAAGTTCTCTAAACAAAAGACCCTGTGTTTTTCATTATTGTTTCTGGTCTTGCACTTGACAATATTTTCACTATAATGAAAATCCAAAATTCATTAATATGCTTGGCAATGAATCTTGAACTTGAATAATTTGAGAAGCAAACTAATTAACTGAATGTCAGCTCATAAGTCCTGTGATTCCATTATTTGACGTATAATACAGAAAGTATATGCTATGAATGATGTCAATTGCCTTGGAAATTCTTAGGTTCACCAAATCACAACATGCATTTAAGTTTTTCTTCTAAACTAAAAAATGTAATTGACACAAATATGTGTACATATTTATGGGGCATAGTAGGGAGGAAGAAATCATTCTAGTGTTAAATATAAGTTCATTTTCTTTTTTTAAGAGAGAGAGAATTTTTTTAATATTTTTCAGTTTTTGGTGGACACAACATCTTTATTTTATTTTTTAATGTGGTGCTGAGGATTGAACCCAGCACCCAGCGCATGCCAGGTGAGCACGTTACCGCTTGAGCCACATCCCTAGCCCTAAGTTCATCTTCTTAATGAGTTATTACCCTACTTGATGACATCTTCATAAGAAAAATGTCACTTTTCCATGAACGTTAATTGAAATAATATTCAGATATTTCTGAGTCATAGTAATTGTCCCAAATATGTGATTTTATTTTATTATAATTATAGAAGTCGATAATTTGATGTACCCCTACTATAATATTTTTATTTTGCTCTAGTTTTATGATGTCTCATCATTGATAATGACTCACAATATAAAAACAATGGAATATCTGTCATGACTTGGAAATTCTTTTATATGGGTTGCTCAAGAAGCCTGAAAATTATTATAAGTCCAAGTGGTTTGACTGAATTTTAGATCTGGAGATAATCTAACTCTCCATCTCTCTATCTATCTATTTATCTATACATCCACTTCCTACTTTTGGTGCCAGGTATTAAAACCAGGGCCTTACACATGCTAAGCATCTATTGTTATAAGGAGAATTAAGTCCCAACCACACTCTTTAAAAAAATATCTACTAAATGTTTTATTTTCTTTAAATCGGAGTTATTTCAAAACCAAATTCATTATGGAGTCTTCCCTGTTCTTTTTAAATTGAAAGATAATGTTTGTTCATATTTATCAGATACAGTGTAATGTTTTGATTCATGTATTTATTGAGTAGTGATCAACTAAGGGTAATTAGCTTATCTATTACCTTAAACTTTGGTCATTTCTTTATGGTGAGTACAGTCAAATTCTTCTCTTATATTTTGAGATATATAGACTTTATTATTAATTATATTCACCCTGCTGTGCCATAGAACACCATAATTCATATATGGTTCCAAGAGTGTCATTTTATACAATATTCCATATGAAATGGACCATGAAAATATTCCTGATATATCTTCTTTTTTAAAAATATTTTTTAGTTATAGTTGGGCACAGTACCTTTATTTTGTTTACTTTTATATGGTGCTGAGGATTGAACCCAGCACCTTGCACGCGCTAGGTAAGCACTGTACTGCTGAGCCACAACCCCAGCCCCTGATATGTCTTCTTGAAGAGACAGTCCAAGAATGAGCAACAAGATGCTCTGTGTCTACATGATACCACATGAAAGTGTCTCCAAAAATCAAGAAACCTATATGGTCTGTCCTTGTGTTTAGTGAATCAGTGTTCCACAGCCTCCATAATAGGTCACATATGCAAGAATGATCATATCTGTTCATTAAGGAAAAGCATATGTGAGCCATAACTTGTATAAGCCATATAAGGAAAGTAATATTTAGTTTATAAACCTGTCTTACTCCTCTCCACTTACATTAAAAACTGAGAAGAAAAAGAGCCCTTTGGCTTGGTGGCAAATTATATGACATAAGCATAGAACACACCAGAACCCCAATTCATTTTATCACACAGCTTCATAAAACCTGCCTGGTAAATGTATTCAAGTCAAAATGAATGTGTGGACAGTGCAAGAGTTTAGGTTGGTGATAAGCATGTTATATTGTCTTGAGGAGAGATAATTACATTAAAAAATGTACTAAATTGAACTATTCTGAGACCCAGGCTTGATAAGAATTGTAAGGTCAGAAGTCATAATTTATTGTGGGGTAGGTTGATATCAGGCTTAAAAAAGTGAAACCCTAGTGTGGAATTTTGTTGCCCAACACTATGTACTTCTAACTGAATGACAAATTCTCATTCCTTAAGATTTATTTCAGTGATTAATAATTCTTATATATTTTAGTATATTAAGGGCTCATTTGTGGGATCTTTTATTACATTGTGTCTTTCAATAATATGTGCAGCCAAGAGGAAAACTCTTGCGCTGAAAAGAGGCTAGTGGCTATCTATACAGTCAAATACATTTCAAAAGACCTTCAGATCAGTGCAAATTCATCCTTAAGGCAATTATATTTACTCATTCAAGGAACTTTACTATCAATATGAGGTTGTCTTTAGAAATTAATTAGTGACCTACTTGGTGTGATCCTATGACAGAATCTTCACTTTGTACCTCAATTTGATAGGATTAAAAACCGAGGAAAACTGAGCTTGGGGGTACATGCCCATAATCCTAATTATTCAGGATGCTCAGATAGGATGATTGCAGGTTCTAATTCAGCCTCAGCCTCAGCCTCAGTCACTTAATGAGACCTTCTCTCAAAAAAAAAAAAAAAAATAGGGAGTCAAGGAGGTACCTCAGTGGCAGAGTACTTGCCTACCATACTCAAAACCCTGGATTAAATTCAATAAGTAACATCACAAAAACAGAGCAACACAGAAATGCTCAAAATGGGGATGACTATGTCGACCACTGTTTAGATCTAAAGAATGCCACACTTTTCAGATTTGAATACCACATAACTCCATTAATTTTAATATAATGAAAGTATGTGGTACGGATGGTATCCATTTTTTTCTGATGTGGCCTTTGAATAAACCAGGATAAAAAAATTCAGGCTAATACTACTTTAGGAGTCATTGACTTACTTTACAACCCTCATATGAGAAAAACTTCAATTTTCCTAAAATTTCATTGAAATAATATTTTTTATTGATTGTTCACAAGATTACAAAGCTCATGACATATCATCTTTCATAAATTTGATTCAAGTGGGTTATGAACTCCCATTTTTACCCCAAATACAAGTTGCAGAATCACCTCGGTTACACATCCACATTTTTACATAATACCATATTAATGAATGTTGTATTCTGCTACCTTTCCTAACCCCTACTATCCCCCCTCCCCTTCCCTCTCATCTTCCCTCTCTACCCCATCTGCTGTTGCTTAATTCTCTCCCTTGTTTTTTTTCCCCTTTCCCCTCACAAACTCTTATATGTAATTTTGTGTAACAATGAGGGTCTCCTTAAATTTCCATACAGTTTCCCTTCTCTCTCCCTTTCTCTACCCCGACTCGTCTCTGTTTAATATTAATCTTTTCCTCATGCTCTTCTTCCCTGTTCTGTTCTTAGTTGCTCTCTTTATATCAGAGAAGACATTTGGCATTTGTTTTTTAAGGATTGGCTAGCTTCACTTAGCATAATCTGTTCTAATGCCATCCATTTCCCTGCAAAATCCATGATTTTGTCGTTTTTTAGTGCTGCATAATACTCCATTGTGTATAAATGCCACTTTTTTTATCCATTCATCTATTGATGGGCATCTAGGTTGATTCCAGAGTCTAGCTATTGTGAATTGTGCTGCTATGATCATTGATGTGGCAGTATCCCTATAGTATGCTCTTTTAAGCTCCTCAGGGAATAGACCGAGAAGGGCGATAGCTGGGTCAAATGGTGGTTCCATTCCCAGCTTTCCCAGGAATCTCCATACTGCTTTCCATATTGGCCACACCAATTTGCAGTCCCACCAGCAATGTACAAGTGTACCCTTTTTCCCACATCCTCACCAGCACTTATTGTTGTTTGACTTCATAATGACTGCCAATCTTACTGGAGTGAGATGGTATCTTAGGGTGGTTTTGATTTGCATTTCTCTGACTGCTAGAGATGGTGAGCATTTTTTCATGTACTTATTGATTGATTGTATGTCCTCCTCTGAGAAGTGTCTGTTCAGGTCCTTGGCCCATTTGTTGATAGGGTTATTTGTTATCTTATTGTTTAATTTTTTGAGTTCTTTGTCTATTCTGGATATTAGGGCTCTATCTGAAGTGTGAGGAGTAAAAATTTGTTCCCAGGATGTAGGTTCCCTATTTACCTCTCTTATTGTTTCTCTTGCTGAGAAAAAACTTTTAGTTTAAGTAAGTCCCGTTTGTTTATTCTTGTATTTAACTCTTGGGCTATGGGCGTCCTATTAAGGAATTTGGAGCCCGACCCCACAATATGTAGATCGGAGTCAACTTTTTCTTCTATCAGGCGCAGAGTCTCTGATTTGATATCAAGCTCTTTGATCCATTTTGAATTAACTTTTTTTTAATATTTATTTTTTAGTTATTGGCGGACACAACATCTTTGTTTGTACGTGGTGCTGAGAATCGAACCCGGGCCGCACGCATGCCAGGCGAGCACGCTACCACTTGAGCCACATCCCCAGCCCCTTGAATTAACTTTTGTGCATGGCGAGAGAAAGGGGTTCAGCTTCATTTTGTTGCATATGGATTTCCAGTTTTCCCAGCACCATTTGTTGAAGATGCTATCCTTTCTCCATTGCATGCTTTTAGCGCCTTTATCAAATATAAGAAAGTTGTAATTTTGTGGATTGGTCTCTGTGTCCTCTATTCTGTACCATTGGCCCACCTGCCTGTTTTGGTACCAGTACCATGCTGTTTTTATTACTATTGCTCCGTAGTACAGTTTGAAATCTGGTATCGCTATACGTCCCGATTCACACTTCCTGCTTAGAATTGCTTTTGCTATTCTGAGTCTTTTGTTTTTCCATATGAATTTCATGATAGCATTATCTATTTCTACAAGAAATGCCGTTGGGATTTTGATTGGCATTGCGTTGAACCTGTAGAGAACTTTGGGTAATATCGCCATTTTGATGATGTTGGTTCTGCCTATCCATGAACAGGGTACATTTTTCCATCTT
Source organism: Callospermophilus lateralis (assembly GCF_048772815.1). NCBI lineage: Eukaryota > Metazoa > Chordata > Mammalia > Rodentia > Sciuridae > Callospermophilus > Callospermophilus lateralis. Next base: position 124,927,586 of record NC_135307.1, on the reverse strand, counting down.
CTAAGATCTTCCTCTATCTCTCTCTTTAGGGTTCTGTAGTTTTCATTGTATAAATCTTTCACCTCTTTTGTTAGGTTGATTCCCAAGTATTTTATTTTATTTTTTTTGAGGATATTGTAAATGGGGTGGTTTTCCTCATTTCCGTTTCAGAAGTTTTGTTGCTGATATACAGGAATGCCTTTGATTTATGCGTGTTGCTTTTATATCCTGCCACTTTGCTGAATTCATTTATTAGTTCTAGTAGTTTCTTTGTAGACCCTTTTGGGTCTTCTAGGTATAGGATCATGTTGTCTGCAAATAGTGATATTTTAAGTTCTTCTTTTCCTATTTTTATGCCTTTAATTTCTTTTGTCTGTCTAATTGCTCTGGCTAGTATTTCAAGGACTAAATTAAATAGAAGTGGTGAGAGAGGGCATCCCTGTCTTGTTCCAGATTTTAGAGGGAATGCCTTCAATTTTTCTCCATTTAGAATGATGCTTGCCTGAGGCTTAGCATATATAGCTTTTACAATGTTGAGGTAAGTTCCTGTTATCCCTAGTTTTTCTAGTGTTTTGAACATAAAGCGATGCTGTACTTTGTCAAATGCTTTTTCTGCATCTATCGAGACGATCATATGGTTCTTATCTTTAAGTCTATTGATGTGGTGAATAACATTTATTGATTTCCATATTTTTCTAGTGTTTTGAACATAAAGCGATGCTGTACTTTGTCAAATGCTTTTTCTGCATCTATCGAGACGATCATATGGTTCTTATCTTTAAGTCTATTGATGTGGTGAATAACATTTATTGATTTCCATATATTGAACCAGCCTTGCATCCCAGGGATGAATCCTACTTGATCATGGTGCACAATTTTTTTGATATGCTTTTGTATTCGATTCGCCAGGATTTTATTGAGAATTTTTGCATCTATGTTCATTAGAGATATTGGTCTGTAGTTTTCTTTCTTTGAAGTGTCTTTGTCTGGTTTTGGGATCAGGGTGATGTTGGCCTCATAGAATGAATTTGGAAGAGCTCCTTCTTTTTCTATTTCTTGAAATAGCTTGAAAAGTATTGATATTAATTCTTCTTTGAAGGTTTTGTAAAACTCCGCTGTATACCCATCCGGTCCAGGGCTTTTCTTGGCTGGTAGTCTTTTGATGGTTTCTTCTATTTCTTCCTTTGTTATTGGTCTGTTTAAATTGTGTGTGTCTTCCTGACTCAATCTGGGCAGATCATATGACTTAAGAAATTTATCGATATCTTCACTGTCTTCTATTTTATTAGAATATAGGGTTTCAAAATACTTTCTAATTATCTTCTGTATTTCTGTAGTGTCTGTTGTGATATTGCCTTCTTCATCCCGTATGTTAGTAATTTGAGTTTTCTCTCTTTTTCTCTTCGTTAGCATGGCTAAGGGTCTGTTGATCTTATTTATTTTTTCAAAAAACCAACTTTTAGTTTTATCAATTTTTTCAATGGTTTTTTTTGTTTCAATTTCATTGATTTCCGCTCTGATTTTAATTATTTCTTGTCTTTTGCTATATTTGCTGTTGTTTTGCTCTTCCTTTTCTTGGGTTTTGAGGTGTAGTGTGAGTTCATTTATTTGTTGGTTTTTTCTTTTTTTGAGGAATGAACTCCAGGAAATGAATTTCCCTCTTAAAACTGCTTTCATTGTGTCCCATAGATTCCAGTATGTTGTGTCTGAATTGTCGTTTATCTCTAAGAATTTTTTGATTTCCTCCTTTATGTCTTCTGTAACCCATTGATCATTCAGTAACATATTGTTTATTTTCCACGTGATGCAGGATTTTTCCTTCCTTCTTTTATCATTGATTTTCAGTTTCATTCCATTATGATCAGATATGGTGCATGGTATTATCTCCACACCTTTATATTTACTAAGAGTTGCCCTATGGCATAATATATGATCCATCTTTGAGTAAGATCCATGTGCTGCTGAGAAGAACGTGTATCCACTTGATGATGGTTGATATATTCTATATATGTCGGTTAAGTCTAGGTTATTGATTGTGTCATTGAGTTCTATAGTTTCTTTATTCAGCTTTTGTCTGGAGGATCTGTCTAATGGCGAGAGCGGTGTGTTGAAGTCACCCATAATTATTGTGTTGTGGTCTATTTGACTCTTGAAATTGAGGAGAGTTTGTTTTATGAACATTGCCGCACCATTGTTTGGAGCATACAAATTGATAATTGTTATGTCTTGTTGGTGGATGGTTCCTTTTAACAGGATATAGTGTCCTTCTTTATCCCTTTTGATTAACTTAGTTTTGAAGTTGATTTTATTCGATATGAGTATGGCCACTCCTGCTTGCTTCCGAGGGCCATGTGAGTGGAATGATTTTTCCCAACCTTTCATCTTCAGCCTGTGTATGTCTTTTCCTATCATATGAGTCTCCTGAAGGCAGCATATTGTTGGATTTGTTTTTTTGATCCAGGTTACTGGCTTGTGACTCTTGATTGGTGAGTTTAGTCCATTAACATTTAAGGTTGCAATTGAAATATGATTTGTACTTCCAGTCATGTTTATTTATTTAGTTATTTTAGTTTGGCTAGTTTTTACTTTTTGGTTATTTTTCTCCCCCTTTACTGAGATACCTCCTGCTGTTTGTTTTGGGCACTATTTTTCCATTCCTCTTCTTGTAGACTTTTGCCCAAAATGCTTTGCAGTGCTAGTTTTCTGTATGCGTATCTTTTGTTTATCGTGAAAGATTTTAATTTCATTGTCAAATCTGAAGCTTAATTTTGCTGGATACAGTATTCTTGGTTGGAATCCATTATTTTTCAGCGTTTGAAATACATTGTTCCAGGATCTTCTTGCTTTCAAAGTCTGTGATGAAAAATCGGCCGTTAACCTAATTGGTTTACCCCTGAATGTAATCTGCCTCCTTTCTCTCGTAGTTTTTAATATTCTCTCCTTGTTCTGTATGTTGGATATCTTCATAATTATATGTCTTGGAGTTCGTCTATTACGGTTTTGGATGTTTGGGGTCCTGTAGGCTTCCAGGATTTGGCAATCCGTTTCATCTCTGGGAAGTTTTCTAGGATTATTTCATTTAATAAGTTGTCCATTCCTTTGGTTTGAACCTCTGTGCCTTCTTCTATCCCAATGACTCTCAAATTTGGTTTTCTGATGAGATCCCATATCTCTTGGATAGATTGCCCATGAGATTTAAGCATCTTTTCTGTGTTGACTATATTCTTTTCAAGTTGATAAACTTTGTCTTCATTATCTGATGTTCTGACTTCTACTTGATCTAGTCTATTTGTAATATTCTCATTAGTGTTTTTAATCTGGTTTGTGGTTTCTTGCATTTCTAAAATTACTGTTTGGTTTTTTTTAAAGATCTCTATCTCCTGGTAAAGCTCGTTCTTTGCAGTTTGATTTTGTTTGTTTAGTTCGTTTTCAAAATATACTTTCAATGCTTGGACTTGCTGTCTCATGTCTTCTCTAATATTCCATTCCACTGAGTTAGGTATGCCTTGATTTCTTTCCCTGTCCATGTTTCTGATGCTTCTAGGTGCTCCTTTAGATTTAAGTTGTCCTGCGTTATCTGTAATCCTTTTTTCCCTTGTTTTTTCATGTTGTTCACGTTACTTTCCAGCTCTGTTTGACTGCTTTGTAACTGCTTTCTCCTATACATTTGTTTTAGCTTTGTATATCTCTGTTGTCTCTCCTTTGTGGTGGGAGATTATGCCTAGAGATGTTGGGCTTTATTGTACTTTACAGCTGATTCATTCAAGTTATAAAAGGCTTCCGGATTTTGTATGCATATAGTGATTTGTTGTTTGTTCTTAGGACTTTAGGTTAGGTGCTATGAAGGTATAAGGGTTAGTAAGTCTTGGCTACTTTAGAAGATTGCTCTACTGAAGGGGGATACTAACCGTCGATTGGATCAGGGTGTTGGTAGTAGCTAGGTACTTGGGAGCACTATAGAAGGCCTCGAAACATTCACCTATTTGCATTTAGACAGTTACTCAAAATGGAGGACGTAATGCTTGGGATGAAAGTTGGGGGGAAGGGGAGGGAAGGTGCTCTTGAAAAGAAAGAAGGAGAGGGAGATAGATAGCATATAGGAGAATGGAAAGAACAATAAAATAATTCCAAGCAGGTCTCCTTTCAGTGGAATTTTGCTAGAAGATCCTCAGTAGGTAGAATCTAGGTGTATTAATGGGTCTTTCTGATCCTGTTATTGTGGAGATACTGAAAGTGCTGCTTCCTCGCCGGCCGCCATGTTGGATCCCCTCATTGAAATAATATTGAAACATTGTGAAACAATATTGAGTCACAGACTCATACTTGTGACACAGTGTGGTGTGGCATTATTTGTATCTAAACACTGGTAAACATACCCATTTGTAGTGTTTTTGTGTTACTCTGGTTTTGTGTATTTGAAGGTTATTGATGAAAATTCATCAACAAAAGACAATAACATTTTAGCTACAGTTTATAATTTTCTATATATGGATGGTTCAACATGCGTAAACAAACCCAATCCCCAGTGGCCTAGTATCTCATTCAAGATCCTTACTTTTACAGTTTCAGGAGTATAATTTTAAGAGAGTTCAAATGTACTGTGTCTTGCTAATTATTATTTACATGGATTCTTTTAAAATATAGACAAGTGATGATCGATGATATGATCACATCTCAGTGTGACACCTACTGACTGATTATCTAAAGTTAACACATCTATATGTATTGTACTTATTGTGTTTGTTGGATCAATGATCCATAGCATAGGTAATGGCTCAGTTTTTAAGCACTGACCATTGCATTTAATTAATAAAAAGTACACATACATCATATACTCAATAACATACAATTCACTCTTAGTCAGGCATGGTGGCACATACCTGTAATACCAGTGATTCATAAAGCTGAGGCAGGAAGATCACAAGTTTGAGGTCAGCCTCAGCAATTTAGTGAGGCCCTAAGCAACTTAGTGAGACCTTGTCTTAAACCAAAAATGAAACATAAAAAAAAAAAAAACGCTAAGGATTTGGGTCAGTGCCTGCTGGGTTCAATCCCCAGCCCCTGTCCCAAATATAATTCACCCTCTTAAAAAATATCCTATTCCTGTCCTCTTAGATAATGACTCTGAGGGAAAAGTACTTTCGCCTTCTGCAATAAAAGGCAGCCAAATGTTCTGAACTGAATGTGCATGAACTCTAGCCCACCTTAACACCAAGAAGGCACGAACTATCTCTGCTGCATATTTAGGTAATGTATAGATATATACATGAGGAGGGAGTGCCATTACTTCAATCAATGTTGAGAATTTATGCAATCTCAAAGGCAGACGATCACATAAAAATCATGGCCCATAGAAACAAGTTGTTAGATATGAATTTGGGCATCCTTTTTTTTATTCTAGATTTTATTTGGGGCATGAGAAAACAAAATACCTGAGATAAACTTGTGTGACTAAACCAAAATATGTGCTTATAAGTGAAGAACAAATGCTAATCTATTACGCTTTGTTCCAGTGACCTATAATTCTATTCATAGCTCTCTTTCTCTCATTGCATCTTACAGTAAATTTACAGAAAGAGTTACACTTTCCACTAATATGATGTGAGTGCCATCCTTTGGTCATAAATATATTCCAAATAGATCATCCAACTAGTGAAGAGTCTCCCCAAGTAAGTAAGGTCTACTCATTTGGTCAATCTGAATATTGATATGTATTATTTTTTAAAAAAAATATTTATTTTTTAGATGTAGTTGGACACAACACCTTTGTTTTATTTATTTATTTTTATGTTGTGGTGAGGATCAAACCCAGGGCTTCGCATTCACTAAGCAAACACTCTATTGCTGAGCCATAACCCCAGCCCCTTGATATGTATATTTATTGAGTGGCTGCTCTACTTAACCTAAGAGAAAATATAAAGAAAAATAATCTTAAAAAAAAAGAAAGAAAAATAATCTTTAATTATTACCTAACTTTGATGTGCCTGAAAGTTATGAAATTTTTTTATTGATAGACCAATGTTCAATATTCATTTATTTTTTATAAGAAACTACACCAAAATTTGTATAATATAAGCTATAATCCTAAGAGTTTCATTCTGCCTTTGATGTACTGCATAAATATAGAAAATTTAAGGATTCTAACAACAAAAATGAAAATGTGAGACTTTATATTACAAGTTACAATAGTAACTTGATATTTCCATTATGCCTCAAATTAATTTTATTGATGAGGCAATTCATACATGAATTTCAGTTGCTTAATAGAATGTGAATGTTTTAATTTTATAATAATGAAAGTTGAGTGATAAATGCTGCTTGAAAACCAATGTTATTCAGAGTTGTTGATACCTAGTTATAGACCATGACATAGTTGTACCTTCAATTGTATCCTTTTAGACTTCAAATGAAGTTGAACATGCAAAATATTAGTGCTGTATCCCAAACATATATATAAGGAAGATAGGATAAATGAAATGCTCTATAATTTGCCTAACATAAGAGCAGTTCCACAAAGATAAGATCTCTGTATTATGTGTCACTTATGCATTGGTTGATATTAGGCTACAACCTCCATAACAGGACATTTTTAAAGTAAATACCACCCATCAAGGAAAACACTAAACTACTCATACCTCACGAGAGGTAGACATACATTTGACACTAGCACAGAAGCTCAAAGTGGAGAATACAGCTTTGACCTGATGAAATGAGGGATCAATATGAGATGAATGTTTAAACAAGAATACACTGAAATTCATTACATAAATGGACACATAGTAGCCAGTGTGGAGGCCCATGCCTATAATCCCAGTGACTTGGAGGGCTGAAGCAGGAGGATGACAAGTCTCGGCAACTTAGTGAGGCCTTGACTCAAAATTAATTTTTTAGAAAGGGACTGGGGGGCTGGGGATGTGGCTCAAGCAGTACTGCGCTCACCTGGCATGCATGGGGTGCTGGGTTCAATTCTCAGCACCACATAAAAATAAAATAAAGATGTTGTGTCCACCGAAAAAAAACTAAAAAAAAAAAATAGTAAAAAATTCTCTCTCTCTCTCTCTCTCTCTCTCTCTCTCTCTCTCTCTCTCTCTCTTAAAAAATTAAGGTGGGGGGGCAGTGCTGGGGATATAGCTCAGTGGCAAAGTACCCTGGGTTCAAACTCAAACTCCAGTACCAAAATAAAAGAAGAAACATGACTTTTGAATAACCAAGGATAAGCATGTTCAGGTCAAAGAGAATGCATGTGGATAAAGGAGGAACCCCTTGGGCTGAGTAGATGATGTTAATTTATATTGTTTTAAAAAGAGGTAATGACTTTAAAATAATGCTAAATAGGATTACACAAAAGAGCAAACTAAGTGAAAATTCTGAAAGAGAATATTGGAATGAATATTTTCACACTCAGGGCAAGTGAATTTGAAAGGAACCTCCAGATATTCAGAGGACCTCTTTCCAGGTGATCTAAATGAACCAATAAACTCACTCAGAAGAATTGGTGTATACCCAAGAAACTAGAACTCCAAAAATATTTGCTGCCCCTCACTCAGCTTATTTTCACTAATTATGCTGACTTTTAGTGAGATGGGCTACCAAGATTGGCACCACTGCCTCAGTGGTCATAAGTGAGTGGATTTCAGGAGTCATAAGCCATTAAGCTATGGAGTTGGAAGTCATGAAGGCCACCTTTAGGGCCATAAGGATGGATTCATTAGATAACCTGAATCACAACATGGGGATAAATTCTGATTAATAGACATGATTTCTGTACCTCACCCCACATATTACTTTAAATAATCACCTGCAATGGTGAAGGAAGTCAAGTCAAGAGAAAATTGGTTTCTTCACAAAAACACATGGCAAGCATTACCCTCCTAAGTGTAGGTTTCGGTCTGCCCAATACTGCCACTAGATCTGAGTGGGGCAAAGGGAAATTAGAAGATCATTAGTGTCTTGAAAGAACTTTTGCCCATGATGGATCCAGTCCTCAGAGATGAGATACTAAGATTCAGGAATTGGCCCTACACACAGCCATGATTAGGCAGATTGTGTTGAGAAGTGGGGTAGGTAATGGTCGTCATGAAGCATCAAGGGGTGGAGGTAATGTTGAATCAATTGGTTAAGGTTGAGAAAGATGCTATAGGAAGGGCCTCATCCTCCAAGAAAACACTTTGTGTGTCCACATTCTCTGAGTCAAGAACAAGCATCCCTCTGAAAATAGCCCTTCTACTTGGAGTGACCCAAGGCAATGTGCTGGTCAGGAAGAAACATATTTCTTTCTGACCAGCACAAAAACAAGATAGTTCTACATCTTACACACAGGAATTTTTGGCTAAATTCCTCATGATGATGTTAAGACTGATTCTGAACCATGGGTTCCTCCACAAGCTAGAAGAATCTTATTTCAGGTGAAGGAAGAAACATTCATCATGGTTTCCATATTTTGGCTTTGCTCTGTGTCTGAGATGTGAACAGAAAATAGATGAGGATGATCCCAAGAAAGAAGATAGTTCAGGGGCCACAGCAGAGATTTCTGAGTTCTGTGGTTTGAAATACTACCTAGGTATGAGCACTATTCATTGAATTGGGATATCAGATTTGAGAATGTGGAGATGCACAAGAATACATTTAAGTGTACATAGAATCATTGGAAGAGAACCATGTACACTAGACTTGGTATGAGACAGAGGCCAGACAGATGAACAATGACAGATAAACAATCAGGCCTCTATTCAAAATCTCTTATTACAAAGACTTTTCCTGGTGGGCTGTGGCTGTGGCTCAGAGACAGCACACTTGCCTGGCATGTGTGGAGCACTGAGTTCAATTCTCAGGACCACATATAAATAAATAAAATAAAGGTCTATCAACAACTAAAATTTTTTTTAAAAAAAACTTTTCCTGAACCCCCAATCTTACAATGTATGAAATCTGTCTCCTTCCCATTCTTAACCAGATCAATCATGAATGCCAGCTATGAGGCAATGCCAAGAGATACTAAAGAGTCTTCCAAATTAAAGAAACTCCTTAAAGCAATTATTATAATATCCGAACATTTTTTCCTGAAAGACTGAGCCATTCTTTGTTCACACCTATGCCTTCTCTCTCAATCCAAGTTGTATCTTGCACCTGAAGGTGAAACACTCCATATCCCATTTCTTTTCCCAATAAAGATCTGCCCAAAATTCATACTTATATGATACAGATTCCTTTCAGTATGCACCTTCTCAAAAGTTTATATCTCCTGTATCAGATTATGCTATGACACATGATGTGGCAATGAGGGCATAAGAGTCAAACAAAACCAGAAAAGGCTCCAACTGTGCAAAAGTTACATGCTCTGGTATGCTGGTGAAAACCAGCATCCAAATTAGATCACTTTTTAGATTACTTCATCACCTTCCTCCATTGGGAAAATACATAGAACAAACACAGCTAGAAGAAATCATATTTACTTGTAAAAAATGGTACTCCTATAGGCTGAATTTGTAGCTCAGGGGTATGATGATGGCCTAGCATGCATTATTAGCATATGGGTTTGATCCACAGCACAGAAAAACAAAAACAAGATAGTTCTACATCTTACACAAAAAAACCCAAATTTTAGATTTATATGAACTAAAGTGAAAAGTAGAACATGGTACACATCAACAAATATAACTAATTCTTAATTTTATAGCCAAAAAAGTAGTGTAGCAATGAGAAATATACAAACTCTTAGTAAGAAAATAACACCATAAGAAAAATTATCCTCAATAAGACAAATGCTTAAAACCATAGAATGAGACAGAGAGTCAGATTCAAGTAATGTGCTGAAAGAAAATAACAAGAGAACTCAAGTATCACTATGTCCCTCTAGGGGCAGCCACACTGGGGACAACAGACCTGGAAGTCCCACCAGGAATCCCAGGTGGTCCAAGCTGGTGGAGATGCTCCTCAATCAGGCACAAAAGTTCCAAGCTCAGGGTATTTGCTACTCTTCCCACAAGAAAGTTCCAGGGCTACCTCTTGCTCAGCTCCTTTGCCCTCCTTTTGCTTTCCAAGGAGACCAGCAGAGGAGGTTGGCCCTTCTTCCTCCACAGGCAAAATTGAGCAGATGTCTGGGGTTATGGGACTGAATCACTACTGCAGAGTAGAGCAAAGGGTGAAGCCAGGAGGCAAAGGTGAAGGCCTCAAGCCAAGGTGAAGACAACCCTGAGATCCTTTGTCCAGGAAGGAAGCCATTTGGGGATCTCCTTGCTCCAGGTCATCTTCCCTTCTTGAGGAGCAATGGTGACAGGATAGATGCTCATCAGAGAAGTTGGAGTAAAGGGCAGAGCTCCCAGGAACCCAGGTCTCCATTATTCCTGGGCCAGAGGAGGAACTAGTTGGCTACAGGGTTCCATTGGCTTCTTGGCAATGCTGTGTGCCTATGGGGCATCAGGCCCCAGGGGTTTGGGAGAATGAAGAGCATGAACAGGCTTCCCGCTGATGGGAAGGACTGGCCAACTTCTAGAGTGCCAGGGCATCCAGGGAGTACAGCATGGTAGCAGTCAAGGATGATGAGGGGGCTCGGGGATTGCTGAACATGCAGGGGACCTAGCTTGGACTCCTGTATCCTCTCCATATCTCTCCTTCAAGCCTGCCTTTGTTTAGAGCCTTATCACTGGCATTACTGGATGCCAGGGCATTATCCTAAGGGTACCCCAGGAAGGTGTGTGGTCAAAAGTCTCCCAGAAAAAGGGACTGTTGTTCTTTGGAGACCCAAGCTCAACTCCAGACTGAAAGAATGGGGCCCAGGGGAAGGGTTTAGCTTCCTGGTGGGCTTCCATTGACATAGGGTCTATGCCTGGGGCCAGGAAGCAACACACTGTAGGGCTGTACCAAGGAAGGAAGTGGCTCCAGGTTATGCAGTTCAGTGTTCTTGGGACTGTGGCAGAAGAGGTGTCTTTTTGGACCCATGCACTCAAGGGAAGGATGTATGATTCTCCCACATACTGGCCAATGCACGAAGACTCCTGTAAGGGCAGCTTGATGGTAAGTGTGCCTTGGGCCCAGAGCCTAGTCTAGCTATCAGACCCTGCTGGGACTCCTTGATACAGGAGAGGGCAGTGGAATGCTGAATCCATGGGGTCACAGGCATCTCATGCTGCCCCTTGTTCCCAGGGACCCACAAGTGCACCTTTAGACACTGGGCTTGCAGGATTGGTGGTCACAGCTGCAGATAGGGGTTACCTTTGGGGATGGAACACTGGGGTCCATATAGGAAATGACTGTGTGAGCCTGCCCCAAGGCTGGCATCCTTCTCCCTTCTCAGCTGTTTTCCTCTTTCCACCCAGGTCATGCTCCCGACAGAAAGAACACCTTGATCCTCCTGGCAGCAGCCTAGCCCAGACTTTGCCAATCCTCAAGGCCCCTTGGCACACTGACCTGGCGTATCCATCTTCGTAAGCCAATCCATGTGCCAGTGCCAGTGAGAGGATGTATGGGGAGAGGACCATCTAGGTTTGGGTTGATGATGATACCTTTATTGTCTTGAAAAGAGATGAAGACATAAAAATCATGCTCAATAGGATTATGATGAAGCCCAGGATAGGGGACATTGGTGGAAAAGGATCTGGGTATTCCTATGTCCCTCTTAAAGAGAGTGGTCACAATGGGGGCCATAGACCTGAAGGCCCCACCAGGCATCCCAGGAGGCCCAAGCCTTTGAAGGTGCTCCTCAGTCAGGCTGCAAAACTCCATACTCAGAAAGTGGGCACTGGCTACTCTGGGCACATGACAAGTCCCAGAGCCAGGCTTTTTCTCAGCTCCTTTGTCCTCCTTTTCCCTTCCAGTGAGAGAAGCAGAGCAGATGGATGCCTCTGACAGGCCAGGCACAGGTGAGCAGATAGCCAGGGTCATGGGGCTATATTACTGCTGCTAGGGGGAATGAAGTGTGAAGCCTGGGTCAAAATTGGTGGAGGCCTTTACCATGGCCACTGGCTACCCTGAGATGCCTTGTCCAGGAGGGCTGCCATTTGGGGATTTCCCTGCTAAAGGTCACTTTCTCTTCTTGACCCTTCATGGTGATGGGGCAGAGGCTAATCATAGATGTTGATGCGAAGGGCTGGACAAGTATGTTCCCAATCAGGCAACTGCAGTCACTGGGCCAGAGGAGGGACTTGTTGGCTACAGGTCACTGGCATTAGTTTCATGGCAGCACTAGTTTCATCTGTCCCTGGGCCTGGGAGGATAAAAGCATGAATGAACTTACCCTTGATCAGAGGGACTGGGCAAATTCTGGAGTGCCAGGCATCCAGGGGGGCATGCATGATAATGGGCAGGGATGATGAGGGGTGGGGTAAAGGGCATGGTCGGTATTCAATTTATGGGTACAGGAGGAGGTTTAGAGAGATTCCATGGGTTGTAGTACAGAGGCACTTGTGGGTGTTTGACTGTGGTCATGTGCCTTGAATACTTTTGCTGATAGGATGGAAACATGAGCCCAGCAGCAATTGTTAAGTGTTCAGCTGCAGACAATTGCCCTCTTAGGTCTCTTATTTGAAGTTCAAGTTAGATCTTTTGTCAAGGTTTTTCCTGTCTTTCTGTGCATGTGTTGTGTTGTTATTGTTTTTTTTCCCCTTTTATATGTGCATTCTTACTGTCATACTTTGTGTAGGATGTGTCTCCCAATATCTCTTTTTTAATGGTGGAATATTTGGAGGTCTTTTGTTTTATATTTGAGTGACATAAAGTCATCAGTTCTTTCTAGTCTTTTTTAAATAATACTTTTTAATTTTTTTAAATTGTAGATGAACACAATATCTTCACTTTTATTTATTTTTATGTGGTGCTGGGGATCGAACCCAGGGCCTCACACGTGCAAGGCAAGTGCTCTATCACTGAGCTATAGCCCCAGCCCCCAAATATTTATTTTTTAGCTATAGGTGGACACAATATCTTTATTTTATTTTTATATGGTGCTGAGGATTGAACCCAGTACCTCATTCATGCTAGGTGAGTGCTCTGCCTCTGAGTCACAACCCCAGCCCCAGTTTTTCCTAGTCTTAATGGTTTGATTGGATTGTAACTGTACCTAGTTGAAATGCTCCTTGCAAGAAGTAGATTATTAGTTGTCTTCCCTGTAAGTGCTCATCTTTCTTATATATCTTTTTCTTTTTCCTTCTCTCCTTGATGCCTGGCTGCCATAATGGATGTTTACTCATCCAGCTTGCTCTTCTACAGTCAAATTCTTCCTTACCTGTAATTATGTTTAATGGACTGTTTTATCCTTGGAGTGATTATCTGAACTGTGAGTACAAAAAATTTCCCTCCTCTATGTTGCTCTTGACGGGTGTTTTTTGTTTTTTGTTTTTTGTTTTTTTTGTTTTTTTTTTTTTTTTACAGCAACCCAAATCTGATTAATACAAAAATTGGTACCAAGAAGTTGGGTCTCTGTTGTAACTAACCTGACCATACAGTTCACAATCCTTTGGAGTCAGTTTGCAGAGGAATTTAAAAGGTTTGGAGATAAAGCCTGTAGAAGGTCTCATACATTTTATGAATAGCCTAAAAGGTGACTCAGTTGGGCTCAGAATACCAGAATTCTGATAGAAACGTGACCTGTGTTCATAAGGTTTCATCAGGAAAGGGGAACTTGGTTGGGACTAAATAAAGGCCATTCATGTTGTATCTGGCAAAAAAAAGAAAAAAAAAACTTGCCTATAGTTTGCCCGTGTCTTGAGACGTTGTTTGAGCCTGAATTTAAAGATGATGAACAAATTAATTTATGTTACTGACAACATTTTAACCAGGTTTACTGTGAGTTTCCAGGGCAGAACATAGAAATGCAAGATTGTAAAAACTTGAGTTTAGCTAGAAAAGTTTGTATAAAACTGAGGCCAAGGAAGATGTAGTTGTTAAAGTGATCACAGCCAATAAAGATTTGCTAATTACTTTACACAGAGATAATAGGAAGATGCCATGACAGCATCTCAGAAATTTGTAAGACCATATCTATTGCAGGTTCAAGAGTCTTGAAAGAAAAATTCCTTGGAGAATAGATTATGGAAGTGCCCTGCTTTCACCAAGGGGCCTAGAAAGTTTTTCATCCAATATATTGAGCTGCCCAGGCACCAAGAAGCTGCTGTAGCAGCTAGATGGCCCGGATATTGCATGAGTTGGCAGTAGACTTTGGCATAATCCACATGGTTTTGGTTCTTCAGGATTGCAGAATGTTGGAATTGAGGTGTTGTGGGAGCTTCCATTGAGATTTCAAAGGAAGTCTTGTAAGGCCAGGCAAAGTGTAACAGGATCAGAGTCCCTGCAGGCTGCTGTGGAGAAAGTGATGGGTGAAGCTGTAAAGTCAAAGTTTGAATGGATACCCAGGAATTAAGAGATGCCAGTAACAAGGACAGACCATCTGCTAAGGAAAGCTTCTGACTGTGGAGGAAGCCAGGCTAAAAGAGAGTCTATGTGCATGCTGTAATTAGCAATGTCAAAACAGCCAGGAGCCCCTGCTCTGCTGGAGTTCTTTAGAGAGCACATCTTACAGCTATGTGTCCTAGGAGTTGCACTACCTTTTTGCCTGGCTGGGTTTCAGTCTTGGTTGGACCCCATCCCTTCTTTCCATGTCCTTATTCCTCCTACTGAAATTGGAATGTTTACTCTGTGCCACTGTATATTGAAAAATATATATATATATATATATATATATATATATATATATATATATATATATCTTACAGTTATAAGATGTATTACAAGAGCTCACAGTCAAGAATTTGCCTTGAGTCTCAGAGAAGAAGACCTTAGATTTGGATTTTTGAACTGTTAAGACTACGGGATTCCTGGAGATGAAGTAAATGCATTTTGCATTGTCTGGTTGACATGAACTTTTGAGGGCCAAGTATGAAATGTTATGCTTTGGACATGAGGTCACTGATAAATTCCCCATGAATGTAGGACTATGGTAATGGAGGAGATCCAGTATGCCTATGAAACTAAAATTTAATAATTTGATGACCAAAACAATGCCAAATTTTCAGCTCCTGAGTATCATGAGACATTATTATTTTCAGAATAATGAAGGTACATGTTAAAAATGATTACAGTTGTTTCTAATATGAAAATGATGCTGACCAGATCTCCAATTCATGAGTTCATTATTGGTTCTCCTCAATGCCTAATTGGCGCACTTGATGGTATCTTCACTTCTCACTGAAATTTTCAGTCCTATTGCTGTTTACCCATTCTTGTCCTCCTAGATAAGGACTACTGAGTAAGAACCTGCTTTATCAACTCCTGCCATTCAGGTATGCTGCAGTGAATCTAATGAGTCTCCTGTCCCTTTGAACCATGGTTTCAGGATGCCATTCTGTTAGGTGTTTACAAAGCAAAGTGGATATATGTGAGAGAATATCTTAAGGAGACATGATGATGTAAAAATCATGCTCAGTGGAACTATGCTGAGGCTCAAAATAGGCAAAAATCCTGGCAACAAGGTGTAAGAAGTAATTAGATTTGGAGAGGGGTATTCATTTCGGGATAAGAATGAAGAAACTTTGAAGGGTATCTTGTTTTACCTGTCTCTCTTTGTTTCATAGAGAATATTCATATTCCTTTATTCTGATCTTCATATCTTTATTTTTATTACTCACAAATTGGATGTTTTAGCATATTTTTCCTCCTTGTGTGCTTCAGAATGTTCAACCAGAAAAGAAATGCCATTACATGCACTAGATATGAATTCTTCCATAGTGATTAAAGATTAACAGGTAGACTATTTGACTATTGAAGTCTGGCCTTTGAAATGATTATAGCCAGGCCTCGTGGCACAAGTCTTGTAGTCCTAGCTACTCAGGAGACTGAGGCAGGAGAATCACTTGAACTCTGGGCAGAATAACAATACCCCATCTCAAAAAAAGAAAGAAAGAGAGGGGGAAAAGGGAGAAGGAATGAAAGAAAGAAAAGAAGACATTCCATGCATTCATTTATGCAAAATGAATGAGTGATATCCTATTCTTCCCAATGAGTAACTGATGAATACTCATTAAACTCTTTTCACCTAAACAAAACATGCTTTGATTTTGATTTGAAGATAGGATGTTTTGTAATTCATTGCAATTATCTCTTCAGTGATTCTATATGCACAAATTAACAATCTGTTTCTCTTATTCTATTCTGTGGATTACTATGGTGTTATAATGTTTTTGGATCATTGAGCACTATTCACAACTGAAAGACTTTGCAATTTCAGAGAATTGTTTGAAACTGAGGCATAGTCATTCCTCCATAACTACAGGAAATTGATTCTAGTATCCCATGCAGACACCAGAATCTGTGGATGCTCAAGCTCCTTATATAAAATGGTATACTATCTGCATATAATGCAACCCTCCTGTATATTTTAAATCATCTCTGAATTATTTATAGTACCTAATACAATATAAATGCTTATATAATAATTTAGTTCTTATATGTAAATAGTTATTATACTATATTGCTTAGGGAATGATAACAATACAACAAAAGAGTTGGTACATTTTCAATACAGATGCAACCATCGTTGGCCTAAGTACATAGTACACAGTCCATGGGTATTTTAATTATGGATGCAAAACCTACAGATACCTAACCTATACTGTATATAAGCCACCATTTACTGAAATTGAAAGTAATGATTACTCTGAAGTCCTATTTTCACATTCTGAGTCTTATGTGGTTCACTATATTCAATAAAAGGTATACATATGTTATATATGATGCCAGTATTACTAATATAGGTACTTGCATATGTAACCAAGTGATGAGAGTAATATTTCATCTGTAGGTAAATCATTCCTTGACATGAAAACCTAAGAACAAAACACATGAAACCTATTTGCTTTGTCCTTACTGTAAGTGGTCAATCAATGTTCTGTAGCTTTATAGTAGTTCATATTTGGAGTATCAAACATATCAGTCTTATAAAATTAGAAACAGCTGTCAGGTGCCATATATACATAAGAGATGTAATGCTTCCCTTTGACTATGTTCTTATTCCTATCTCCTAGAAAAAGACTACTAAGGAAGGAATTTTTTACACTGTTGTGCACATGGGGCAATTTGTACCACCAAAGTGTCTGACAGTAAATATGTAGCATCTGGTTTACAAGTACCAGTGTTTAAAGATCCATTTCTGGTAAGTATATTTCACCTAAATATATGAGTGCCATGACTTAGTTCAATGATGATATGTTATCTTGAACAAAAGTGATGGCTCAAAAGTCAGGCTCAGTTGGATTATGCTGAGGCCCAGCTTAGGTGAGAATTGTGAGATAAGACTTTTGGATTTTTTGGTTTCTTTTCATGAAAATTTTATTTTGGGTTTCCAATGATGAAGTCTCCTGTGAAACTCGTTTTCATTCTAAATACATTTTTTCTAAATGCTTCTAAGTCAAATTATGATCAAGTTTTCTATAATTCCAAATTTTCTTGAATATTTGGCACTAAGATATTGGCTTTTTTCTCTCTCATCTCATGTTTCAGTGAGTCCTGCTGGCACTATTCTACTGAGGTAAAAGGCTACCTTTGCTGGCTAAAAACTTCCAAATTAGACCATTGGATTAGTGAAGACTCACCTCTATAATAATTATTTATTCATTTAGACAGTATATCATTATAGGGTATATAATATCATTATAGGGTATATATATCAAGGTTTATAGGGTATATCATCTTCACAATGATTGAAACATGAGAAAATTCTTACATTTATCTATAATTGCTTTTATTGAAGGTTGGGAAATATATGTTGGAATTACGCTCAGTGTGTTATAGTTATTTGGGGTCTCAATACACTAATAGAAAAAATATTAGTACTGAATTTTAACAGTATTGGGATATTTTTTGATCACTGATGGATTGCCTGTCACTGAAGACCCTTGCAACTAGGGTAAGAAAATTAGTTTCATTAATGTTTGTTCAAAAAAATTGAAATTGGATAAACTGATGAACACATTGGTTCCTAATTTTTATCTCCCAAGTTCCTGTATTTTCATTATAATGAAAGTGTGTATGTGCTATGAGTAAAGTCAAATGTTAATAAAACCCTTGGGATAATCATGGCCATTTGTTGAGGCAAGACAATTACCATTATAGGTTATTCTTCTCAATGAGTAACTTATAGGCTTGATAGTATTCTTGAGAAAAAAAATTATTTTTTCACTGAAATTGCACTGACAGAGAGTTGACAAGTTTTATGATTATAAGCTACAATTCAAAGGTCTAATATTCATTTGATCTAAATACAGATGTTAATGTATTAACCCCAAATGTATGTCAGGATGAAAATGTTTCTGGTTCATTAATGACTCAGAACATAAAGACAATGACATTATGGCTATATGTTTGAATTCTAATATATATTTCAATTTATTCATAAAATGAAATGCAGTTATGAGTAGTCAGCTATATTTTTAACTGAGTGTTATGTGGCTCCACTAAGATCATTATATGATAAATTACAAGCAATAGATAAAATCAATAACTATTAATATAGCTTCCATTCATATGTAAATAAGGTTGGTCAATTAAAGTTCTTGTTTTTGCCTTAAACAACTTTATAGGTTCTTCAAATTCAAGCAATTTTATATTTAGCCTTTATTCTATAGCATCTAGAGTGGATAATTTTTCAGTATAAAGCAAATATCTCCATTAAGAAATAGCATGCATGAGCCATACATATTTTCCTCTTGATCTTGCTCTTCTTTCCTTAGGTAATAAAGATCATTTTTGGCTTGTTGACACCAGTACAGCTGATACATCCAAGTACCTGTCTTGTTTCCTGTCAACTTCAATCATGGTTTAACAATACCATTATGGTAGGTATTCTCAGAAAAAGTGAATGTATGTAGATGGTTTGTTTCAATGGTTTGTTTCAATGATAAGACCTTATATTTTCTTGAGGACGTTGATGGCATAAACCAGGTGGCCCTTGTCTTTGTAGTGGGCTTAGTTAATTTATTTGAAGAGGGGAAGGGGTTATGGTTCCTGATTTTGTGGGTATTTTTTTTGTTTTGTTTTACAGGATATAAAATTTCTCCCTTTTTATTTTTCCCCTTTACCAAATAATACCCAAAGGGAATAATTCCCCCTTGCATTTTTCCTCCTCTAGAAGTAGACATTTAGAAGACTGACTCTAAATTGTATCCTTTAAAATCATGCTTACCTCTTTAAATTAAGTCTGATTCTTTAAATCTTGCACTGGGCATCTGGCTGTTTACATCTAGTATAACTTAAAGTCTCCTTCCAGTAGTCAGAGATTCAGTCTGTCCAAGTCTTTCTAGGGTTTCCATGGCTTATATGTGGAGAAGACTAATTTCCAGAGTCACTACACTATCCTACAGGTCCCTCAAAGTGCTCTTCAACTTCTGTTGGGTCTGTGGACATGGCATTTGGGTCTGTTGCTTTATTTCTTTTTACTCAGTTACTTTTAAGTTCTTGTACGTTCTCTCTTTAAGTAATGTTGAGATGTACCTTTGCAAAAAGTTTTGTACCTGTGTGTTTTAGTCAGTTGTTTTGCAGCTGTGACCAAAAAAAAAAAAAAAACCTAACAAGAACATTTAAAGGAGGAAAAGACTATGTAAGGACTCAAGGTTCAGAGGTCTCAGTCCATAGATGACTGGCTACCTTCCTCAGGGCCTGAGATAAAGCAGAACATCATGGCAGGAAAGCAGCTGGGAACATGGTACCAGGAAGCAGAGAAAGAGCTCCATTCAACAAGAACAAAATATACACCTCAAAGACACATCCCCAGGGACCCACCTCCTCTAGCCACAGCTTATCTGCCTACAGTTATTAACCAGTTAATCCCTGTCACAGGATTAATTCACTGATTGTGTTAAGATTCTCATAACCCAGTCATTTCACCTCTAAACTTTCCTGCATTGTTTCATACATGTACTTTTGGAGGATACCTTACATACAGACCATAACATTGTAAAAACTATTTGGTAATATTTGGAGCAGACATTTTGCTAGAATTATTACTATACCCCTCCATTATTTTTGACTTTTCAAAAATCTTGCTTTTTTCCATTGAGGAATTTTATTTGAATTACATTCCTACAAAAAGAAACCCAGGATTTTCCCTCCTATATCTTTGTGGCCCATTATGCCAGCTGAGGTCATTAGTACAAAGAAACCAAACTGATGGGATGAGAACAGATTCTTTTGCCATTTTTCTAGATCATTTAGTTGCACATAAAATCTATGACCAATTACTCCATACTTGTTTAATCTATCTGTGATGTTCACAACAATTTCCCCATCTCTGTGAGCATCAATGATTTCAAATTCACTAATGTAACCATGCTTCATCATCCCAGTTAGAAACCAGGCAATAACTTTTTAGCACAGCCTAATAAGAAACTGGTGTTTTCCTCTCTTAGGAGTATTATCGGTATCAGCCAAGACATCAAAGCATCCCATAATGGTGACATGGAAAGATGAAAGAGCCCAATGTCATGTTTTGTTGGACACATCTACATTACTTTTTAGTCTAGAATTAGCATAGTCCTACACTAAAGGGATGGCTAATTTGGTGTCTATACTAAATGCTCAGGGTATTTAAGAAAGAGTTCTACATTCTTTCTGCATAACTCATGTCATAAGTTATCTTGGCTCTTAATATACTTTTCTCTCTTGATAGATTTTGATTTGTAACAACTTTTTAAATATAATTTGAATTTTTGTCTAACAAATAACAATTATTTATAATTATTCCTTTGATGGATATAGTAGTTAATATTTTATATGTAGTATCCCTATATATTTACTTCTATTTTTTGAATATTTTACACAGCTTCTGGAAGGACATATATTTTATACAATAATAATGAGGACAGAGTTTCATAAAAAAATTCAGATGTTTGAGAGCATTTTCAGGTTAATAAAGGCAACAATTCATGAAACAAAATTGGTTGGCCTGAATGTAGATTGTGTTGAAATAAAGTTGCTCCTAGTCAGATAAAACAATGGTGTGGGGTAATGATCCTTTGAACCTAGTATGAACATAAACTTCCCTGGATTGATTTAAACCAATCAGATGAAAGAAGTATCATTTTGTACTGCTATCAGGTATATCGTAACATGCTTTAATAATCTTCTAGTTAACTTGTGATTCTTTGTTTCTAATATATTAAGTAAATATATCAGTATTGATAACTGTCCCACTGCAGTATAAATTCATGTATTAGTCTAGAAAAAAGGGTCTTGAGAAACTTCTAGAGTTGCCATTATAGTTATCTACCCAAAAGTCAAGTCAAATGTCCACCTATTCTCTTATAATTTTTTTTACATCTCAGGGTATTTTCATAAAATCTTTACTGGTTGAATATAGGTTTAGAATTTCCTATTAAAGAGACAAGTGCTGTCTCACTTATTGGATTATTTATAGAAATACTCTGCATGCTGAGGATAAACCAATAGGAGTATTAGTATGGTATGAGGAATGCTTATTTATTGGTAGTACATTGGTCTGGATTGATGATAAGCACAAATATCTGAGGACATTAAGTTCCAGCTGAATGACTCTCTAAAAGGACAAATAACACTTTCAGAACTAGCTCTTTGATGATCCTATAATACCACTATCATGTACCCACCACCATTCTTCCTTCTGTCTTTCCTTCCTTCCTCCTATCCTTCCTTCCTTCCTTCCATCTTTCCTTCCTTCCTCCTTTCCTTCCTTCCTATATCGTAGGATATTTTCATAAAATATTTGAATACAAATTTAGAATTTCTTATTTAAGAAACAACTGCTTTGTCACTTATTGAATAACTTCTCAGAGAGTATTAGCTATTTTTAGAATAATTTAGGGAGGAAACAAGTGAATAATGAAATGACAAATGTGACAAAAAGTTAAGCAACTGTGAGTTTGTGGCAAGGACTAGAAATGCTGGGATTCCTGTATGATACATAAATAATTATAATAGAACCAACATTGTGCTTCAATTTTAATTTTTAATTGATGTGGTACTCTTCTGATCTGATTTATTTTCTTTGAATTTTGCTATAGGTCAAAGCTAGAACAAGTTATTGACTTCAAAGAAAAGAGGTGAGCAGCTACTTTCATGCTTTTAAAATTCTGTGTATTCAGTGGTCAATGATGTCAGAACTTCAAGGCTAATGAGTTCAGAGGCTCAAAGGAGATTATTTTTATGATAGACATATTTTTTCCTCATGAATACCCTTAATGGATGGTGAAACTTCATCATTGTTCCTTCTCTTTTTTAAAATCCCTTTTTTAAACTTTATTTATTTTAATTTGTTATATATGACAGCAAAATGCATTTCAATTCATAGTACACATATAGAGCATAAATTTTCATGTCTCTGATTGTACACAAAGTAGAGTCTCACCATTCATGTCTTCATACATGTACTCAGGGTAATGATGTCCATCTCAGTCCACCATCTTTCCTAAAAATCTCTTTTGAAGTAACTTCAAAAGATAATTATTCCTTTGATAATTTTTAATTACTGACTTTTTTACCATTTTGTTTGGTGAAAATAATTTCATTATGAAATTTAAGTGTGGTAAACATTGATTTTTTATCTTTGTCTATCACATTCAGAACTTTGATGTTTCTAACCTTACTTGTACTATAATCATACAATATATTATTCTGATGTCTAATTTACCTCTTTAAATTTAGTTGACTTAAGGTTTTTTAAAATTTCCTAACAGGTTGTCTAATTTTACTAGAGTGATCAAGATCATTTATTTCACATGCAAGTTTCATTATTCAGATACTAAACAAAATGTGTACTGTATGTTTACTGCTTTTCATGCATAACCCAGTACATAAATCTGTACAAAATAAGCCTGGCTATGGAAATGCTTACTTGTTAGAAGGGTGCTTGTCTGGATTGATGAGGAGAACAATTGTCTGAGGATGCTGAGGGACTCTTTCCAGATAGCAATCTGAGGTCCAGGTATGTGACCCTTTAATAGGACAAATAAGACTCTCCAAACCTGGCTTTAATTGGTAACACTTCGGTGACAATAGAATGCCACTGTGAGCCTGTCTTTTCTTTCTCTCATAGCAGGTAATAGCATCTTATTCTCTAAGGCAATGTGCATCTTTTAAATGTTCAGTGACTCAAAACTTGCTTCATTTTCTTACACTGAATTGTGCATATTTATATAGAGAAAGTATGTTCTTGAGCAGCAAATGAGGAGATTATTAAGAAGATTGAATTAAGAGTCAAGCAACTGTGATATGTACTGGAAATTCCACTGGTATTGCTAAAAGAAAGGAACACTGTCTGACCATATTAAATAATGACCATAGAAACTATTTTAGTGCCTTGATATTTTTACTATTCAATATTTTCTAAAACTATGTCTTTGCTTTTTTCTATCAAGTCTCATGAGATAGAAGAGCTAGAATCGGATCTTCCACTTCAGAAATAGGGGTGAGTAACTAGACCAATATCCTTTGAAATTCATATGTTGTGTGTTGTGGCCAAATTTTGAGGTCTCTGCGCTTATCTTCTCAGAATCTTATTTGAGAATATTTTTAAGACATGTCATTTTCCTCAGTGACACACTAACTCAGATTACCTGCATTATTGAGTTCTTACCATTTTCATTCCTTCCTGCTTTTATGGAAAAAAGTAGGATTTAAGATAATTGTTTTAGCAATTTCATGTTGGCTCAAAAATCATTATATTAAAATATAGCTGTGGCAAAATATTTATCAGAATTTCCGCATTTGTTTAATTATTAGAGTTTCAGAATACAGAATCCATGGTTCATAAGTTCTTTGTGGTCATATATATATATGGTCATAAACAATATATTTCTGTTTCAATTTAATAACTGAGGATTGACTTAAATTATTTTTTCATACTTTTGCAAATCAGAAAGTTATTTATGAAACTTTGTTCTCTCATTCTATGACATTATAAGATGGTAATAGAAATAAGAATTGGATGGTTTCTGGAATTTTTGAAATATATCTTGATCATTGAATTGATGACTTGCTGTGTTTGGATGGTACAAATCTATTGAACTGTACAATTTAGAAAGATAAAAAGGTATCTCATCAAACTAGTCCAAATATTGGTTCATATATTTCTTAGGATTATTGTCCAGTAGATTGTGTGTTACTTTGTGCTTAATGATTGATGTCCTCATAACAGATCAAAAGTGTCCTCTCTTTAACTCAAGCATTTTAAGAAAATCTTGTGGAATATTTATTTATGTATTTTTTAACACATTTGTTTATTTTTCTTGCATATGCTTAAAGTCTTTTACTTACATGTTTTTCTCCGTTATGAAAATCATAGTGCAATTATTTCTATACCACATGCAAAGATATTAATTACTCTTAAGACACTAAAGGCCCACATGCATTGTACAGTTGAAAAAACTTGAATAATATTGATAAATCAGGTGAAATATAAAGCCAACAGTCAGAACAATGAACTGCTGCAATTTTCAATTCCTTTTCACCATTTGAGTTCTTGACCCACTAAAACTAAACAATGTGGATCAACTTTTAATCCTACTTCCTTAATTTTTCTTTTTTAATTCTAAGATCAAAAAGCTCTAGCCATTAATTACTACCATTACATCATTTTAAGAAATTCTAAAGATAATCAGAATATTACATGATTTATGACATATTTTGACACTCTCTGCTTTTCAGAGGTAAAATATTTATTTGCTGCATCTTAGGAAACAAATTATCTATATTAATTTAAATATCTATAAATCCATCTATCTTTATGTTTTGACTTAATCTAACAATCAATTTATTTCATCATAAAGAAGATACTGATTTGATATATATTTTGGTAGCAATATGTATTGTGTAATATCCAGAGGTCAAACCGGTCCTTACATCTCTATGTCAAACACAATAGATACGTCACGGTCCTCCGTAGATCTGAAGTACACCACATTTTTTCTTTAATTCCTTATTTCCAGAGTAAAGGTTGTTAACACTTTCTTACTACCACAAGATATAATACATTTACAACCAGTATACACAAGGCTTAATGCACTCATGCTTCTGTTTCTATAAATTATTTCTAGAAAGAGTAATGCTTGAAAGGTTTTCTTTAGTAAGCCATAGTTAAATCACCACCCAACATTCAGCTTACCATACTTCAATAATGTAATATTGAGACAAAGTTATTTATGTTTTATAAATGGAACAGTTAGATAGAATACTCAAATAATATTTTATTATTTAAGATATTTACTTAAGTAATACTTGCTTAAGGTTAACACTACTAAAATAAATTGGAATTAAATAATTGAAACTGACAGTACTTTTGAAAATAAATGCCATTATAG
The DNA here is from genome assembly GCF_048772815.1 of Callospermophilus lateralis. NCBI lineage: Eukaryota > Metazoa > Chordata > Mammalia > Rodentia > Sciuridae > Callospermophilus > Callospermophilus lateralis. The sequence goes on along the minus strand of NC_135307.1, from coordinate 124,902,294 downwards.
TAGTACTTATCACTGACAGTCATACTAAGGCAGTCTTTAATTTCCAATTAGTTTGATACAGCTAATTGCAAAACAAAATAAGTTCTGAAAGAACCATTGCCTGGATAGTTTTTTTCTTTATTTATCATAATATGCATTTATAAATAATAAATAATAATAAAGACAACAAAAGTGCAAAATGGAGTTCAATGACAAAGCAGAGTTAACACAAAGAAATTAATCAGGATAGCTTTCATTGTATGAATTTAGAAAAATTTATTAGGTTAAACCTCTGAAATACTTTCTAAATTTTAACATTATAATAGGAATTTTTTAAATTTTTTAAAATTGTAGTTGGACACAATACCTTTATTTTACTTATTTTTATATGGTGCTGAGGATTGAACCTAGGGCCTCACACATGCTAGGCAAGCACTCTACTACTGAGCCACAACCCCAGCCCTATACTAGGAATTTTTAAGATTGTAATCTTACTAGTTTTTCCTTTCAGACAATTTGAACAGATTCATACTTGACATATAAAGTTTTTTCTCCTTGTCTTTAGTGCTAGCAATGTATGCTTAAGAACAAATAAGAAATTGAATATAAGGCCACAAATGAAGGTGTCAGGTTGAGCAGTCAATCAATTATATAGGACACAAAAAATTTTAATCTAGTATAATGTTTGCTTAGCTTTATGAAAGTGTGCTGAGCAGTATATAAAACAGACATTACTGTCATCTCCTTGAAACTTCCAATAGCTACTGGAACTCATATCTTCTTTTAATATCAACAACTATATAAACTTTTTATGGCTTATTCAGATGATAGCCCAGTGGTGTGTGTGTGTGTGTGTGTGTGTGTGTGTGTGTGTGTGTGTGTATGAGAGAGAGAGAGAGAGAGAGAGAGAGAGAGAGAGAGAGAAATGGAGAGAGTGCTAGCTCACATGACACAGAGAACATCAGGTTATCAGTGTGCTCTGAATATGGTTAGAATCATGTTAAAACCATGTAAAACCATGGCTTCCCAGTTCTGGGTTGAGCCCACAGATCAAAGCATTCCCAGTAAATATGGCAGGTTCAAGTCCCTTTTCACACAATATTCCAATATCATCTTATGTCAGTAGTTTCTAAGAATACTATTTGTATGAAGACAAATCCAATATAACCTGTAGGCAGCCTATGGGGTGGTAAAGTCATTTTTTTTATTTGCTTACTGAACAAGAAAAGATAATAAGATTGAGAGATAGTTGCAAAGTGGTTGTGATGGAATAGAGATTGAAGTGTAAGTTTATACTAATGATGCTTTTGGTTTGGAGAAAACTGCTAAAACACATGTGTCACAAAATCCTTGATATGACTCCTGTATCCAAAGAACTTAGCCAATTTTTTAGTGGAATAGAAATATGGGTTCTCTTCTGAGGTTGTATCTAGTAATGCAATCTATGGATGGGTACTTGGGAGTAATAATAAACTTGTTGTAAGAAGGTTTACATTGAATGCTGCTTTGGTGCTGGTCCCTTTTTGTTCCAATCAAGTGATAAATATTGAAAACTGATTCTTAAAGCAATATTTATTCCACTCTAATTTTTGCATGTGTCAGCGTTTCCATGTCTCAAATTCTGTCATGCTCTTGGTGATAAATAGTTCTAAAGTTTATGAATTTGCTATATTAAAAGCTATAAGAAACTAAAGATGAAGTGTATACTATTTTCCTAATGCCAATAACAATTCCGTAGGAAAGTATCCCAGTTTTAAAAGTGCTAATTTGTCAGGAGCTACCTTACCAAGGTTAGTCATGAACAACTATATGAGGATTATTAAAAATTATTTTTTTATATATCAATCAGAGGTCCAGATGAATGTTATTTGACAGCAAAAGAAGACTTTCAGAATTGGTTCAATGTGGTGACCCCTTCAGTTCTCTCCCAATGCTCCTATGTATGTGCCTTTCTCCTTTATTCTTCCCTTTCCAAATTGCATTGTTATAATAACTTCATTGGGCAGGCTTCATTCTTAGGGTTTCACATTAAGAGGTTTGGTGTTTTATTTATTTTGAACTATTCAGCATTGATTGCATAAAAGTACTTGATAATTTGAATACAGACATATCTAGAAATAATGATTGATGGGAGTGACTATAAAGTGGACTGTAAAAGTTGTAAGGGAATGTGAGAAACTTAGATGGTAAATAATGAAAATAGGCATAAAGTATGATGTTCAAATGTTATTGATATTTGTGTATTTTCTCAATTGGTTTGTTTTCTTTTCTTGTAGTTATTTTTTTGGCAGATAAAATAATCATAAAAAGTAAAAGCATACCCAGACATAGAAATAAGCAGATCCCTATATCTTTGGAACATTTCATGTGATAAGATAGATATAAGGTGAATCCTGATAAATTTTAAAGTTACTAAATTAATATAAAACGTGTTGATCTAACCATAATGGGGTGGAATTAGAAATAGGATGAGTATCTCTTAAAAAGCTACCGATATTTGGAAATTAAAATTAGTCCTTATAATCTATTCATTGGTCAAAGAGGTTATAAAAAGAAAAATTAAAATGTATTTTGAATAAATAAAGATTAAAAACTAGCAGGGGATATTTATAGAATGGAACTCCTATACTAGAAATAAAGAAAGTTCTCAAATCAATGAGTTTATACTGTACCTAAAAATTTAAAAAGTAAATTAACCCAGAGTAAAAGAAACAAACAATTATAAATATGAGAGCAGATCAATTAAGTATGTATGTATACATATATATTACAAATGTATATATACATACACATACAAAGATAAAGAGAGCAAAAAAGAGAAAGAGAAGAATGGGTGAAATTGAAAACTGGTCTATTGAAAAGATAAATAATATTGACTATTAAAAAGAAAAAGAAGGATATAAATACTAATATTATGAAATACAAGAAAGGACATTATTACAGATTACATGAACATTAAAATGATAATAATTAAAATTTATGGAAAATGTATACCAATAAATTGGGCAACTTAAATGAAATTAAAAATTCCTTAAAAGATGCAACATACAAAAATTCAATGAAGAAAAAGATAACTGGAATAGATTTTTTCATAGAAGTTTATTTGTAGTTAAAAACCTCCCCACAAAGAAAACTCCAGACCCATATAGCCTCACATGAAATTTTAAAATACCAGTTATACATCATCAAAATTGCGATATTACCAAAAGTTCTCTATAGGTTTAATGCAATGCCAATCAAAATCCCAACGGCATTTCTTGTAGAAATAGAGAAAGCAATCATGAAATTCATATGGAAAAATAAAAGACCCAGAATAGCAAAAACAATGCTAAGCAGGAAGTGTGAATCAGGCGGTATAGCTATACCAGACTTCAAACTATACTACAGAGCAATAGTAACAAAAATAGCATGGTACTGGTACCAAAACAGGCGGGTGGACCAATGGTACAGAATAGAGGACACAGAAACCAATCCACAAAATTACAACTATCTTATATTTGATAAAGGGGCTAAAAGCATGCAATGGAGGAAGGATAGCATCTTCAACAAATGGTGCTGGGAAAACTGGAAATCCATATGCAACAAAATGAAATTGAATCCCTTTCTCTCACCATGCACAAAAGTTAACTCAAAGTGGATCAAGGAACTGGATATCAAATCAGAGACATGGCGTCTGATAGAAGAAAAAGTTGGCTATGATCTACATACTGTGGAGTCGGGATCCAAATTCCTCAATAGGACACCCATAGCACAAGAGTTAATAACTAGAATCAACAAATGGGACTTACTCAAACTAAAAAGTTTTTTCTCAGCAAAAGAAACAATAAGAGAGGTAAATAGGGAGCCTACGTCCTGGGAACAAATCTTTACTCCTCACACTTCAGACAGAGCCCTAATATCCAGAATATACAAAGAACTAAAAAAATTAGACAATAAGATAACAAATAACCCAATCAACAAACGGGCCAAGGACCTGAACAGACATTTCTCAGAGGAGGACATACAACCAATCAACAAGTACATGAAAAAATGCTCACCATCTCTAGCAGTCAGAGAAATGCAAATCAAAACCACCCTAAGATACCATCTCACTCCAGTAAGATTGGCAGCCATTAGGAAGTCAAACAACAAGTGCTGGCAAGGATGTGGGGAAAAGGGTTCACTTGTACATTGCTGGTGGGACTGCAAATTGGTGCGGCCAATTTGGAAAGCAGTATGGAGATTTCTTGGAAAGCTCGGAATGGAACCACCATTTGACCCAGCTATTCCCCTACTCGGTGTATTCCCTAAAGACCTAAAAAAAGCACACTATAGGGACACTGCTACATCCATGTTCATAGCAGCACAATTCACAATAGCAAGACTGTGGAACCAACCTAGATGCCCTTCAATAGATGAATGGATAAAAAAAAATGTGGCATTTATACACAATGGAGTATTACTCTGCATTAAAAAATGACAAAATCATAGAATTTGCAGGGAAATGGATGGCATTAGAGCAGATTATGCTAAGTGAAGCTAGCCAATCCCTTAAAAACAAATGCCAAATGTCTTCTTTGATATAAGGAGAGTAATTAAAAACAGAGTAGGGACGAAGAGCATGAGAAGAAGATTAACATTAAACAGGGATGAGAGGTGGGAGGGAAAGGGAGAGAGAAGGGAAATTGCATGGAAATGGAAGGAGATCCTCAGGGGTATACAAAATTACATACAAGAGGAAGTGAGGGGGAAAGGGGGAAAATATAAGGGGGAGAAATGAATTACAGTAGAGGGGGTAGAGAGAGAAGAGGGGAGGGGGAGGGGGGATAGTAGAGGATAGGAAAGGCAGCAGAATACAACAGACACTAGTATGGCAATATGTAAATCAATGGATGTGCAACTGATGTGATTCTGCAATCTGTATATGGGGTAAAAATGGGAGTTCATATCCCACTTGAATCAAAGTGTGAAATATGATATATCAAGAACTATGTAATGTTTTGAACAACCAACAATAAAAATTAATTTAAAAAAATAAAAACATAAAAATACCAGTTATACACAATCTTCTAAAATATTAAAAGAAGGGAATACGTTCCAATTCATTCTATGTAAACAGCAGTGCCTAGATAGAAAAAAAACACATATGTTTGAAATGAAGAAAACTATACAACATTATCCTTAGAACATAAATGAAAAAATATAGTCAAATTTTAGCAAATAAATTCCAAAAATATAGAAGTACTTTGTGATTAAATGGGTGTTATCTATGGAATCAAGGTCAGTTTAACATTTGAAGATAAATCAATATTAGATATTCATTTCTGGAAAGTAATGGTAGGACCTCTCAAAATCTATTCCTCCTTAAAATCAATAAGAACCTTGACCAACATGGTCAAAATAGATTTTTCATAACTTTGGAAATTAATGAAAGGCTTACAAAATTTCCCAGAACATTTATTCAAGAAAAATGTCTGCCTCAGTAAGAAGAGCAACATTTGTGGAATTTTAACATGTCTCCTTCCCATATTCCTCCCCTGAAACATGGTGGTATCCTTGAAAACAAGCAGGATGGCAGTGGTGGGAGGAGAAAAGGGTTTTGTACAATCCCCCAAAATGTTTAATTCCCAGAGAATTATTACTATTTGACCTCTCTGGAAGCTCACTAGAAAAACCTCATTTTAAAGATTTATACTTCTTTGAACTGACACAGAGCTCTCTCAGTGAGGAAATCACAATCAACAGGAATCCATAGAAACTGAGTCTCACAAAAGCCTGAAGAATTTAAAGCAGTCAGGAACAGAAAGAAACAAAGGGGGTGGAGGAGGAAAGAAAGAAGGAAAAGAGAAAGTAAATGTCTTGGAAATTAATGTTCAAAGGTTCAAAGGGAGATTTGAAAAGCTCTGACACATTCCTTTGTATCTAGAAGTTCACATGCATGTACAGAGTTGTAGGCTGTCACAGGAAACATTAGGAAATACCCTAATTGTTTACCTCTTGATTTCCATGAGGTTCTGTGCAAGCAGGAGGCCTTAGCCTCCTGCTTCCTGCTAAGGAAAAGTAGTAAACTACTTGAGTACTAAATGTGAACCACAACAGGCACACACAATGTCCTTAGTAAAGGGTTAGAGACATGTTGGTTGGAGGCATTTAAGGAATTCTCTATTTATTATCTGCATACTGTGAAGCAAGTGGTACTTCAATATCCACATACTATAGGACACATTAACTTTACAGAATTTGTTCAGAAAAATCATGTAAAAAAAAAATCAAGAGCAACAATAGCAAATAGCAACTAAAATAAACTGTGGAATGGAGAGAAGTTGGTTTACATAATTGTCTCACTATATGTAAAAAGTCCAGTTTCAACAAAAAAGTGATAAGATATACAAATAAACAGGAAAGTATGACACATATACAGAAAAAGAAGTCAGTAGAAATATTCCCTGAGGAAATTCAGATGTTGGACTTAGTAGATACAGATATTAAGTCAATAATTAAAAATATGTTCAACAAGCTAAAGAAAAACATTGTCTAAAGATTTAAGTATGCAAATGATGTGTCACCAAGTATGAACTACCAGTGAAGAGATAGAAATTATAAGTAAGACAATTTTAGCTCCACATGAAAATTCTGGAGTAAAAAATGAACTAACTGAAATGAAAATTACATGAGAAGATCTCCAGTAGTAGATATGAACAGAGAGTAGACTCAGTCAACTTAAAGATAGACCAATTGAGATTATCCAGTCTGAGGAACAAAGAGAAAGAATACAGAAAATATGAACTAAACTGCAGAGTACTATGGAATACCAGGGATCACACCAATGTATGCATAAATTGGAGCCTCCCCCCGCCAAAAAAAGGAAAGGTAGGAAAAGTATTTGAAAAATGAAACCTTCCAAATTTGAAGGAAATCATTAATTGGCACATCTTAGATGAACAAATTTAACTAAGATAAAATTCAAAGAGATCCACAACTATAAATATCATAGTCAAATTGTAAAAGATACAGACAAAAGAAAATATTGAAGATAGCAATATTTTTAGCAATTCATTACATACACATTATTCTCAGTAAGAATAACTGACTTCTTGTAAACTATATAGGCCAGAAGGCAATGTATGTACTCAAAGTGATCTTTAAAAAATCTCTCAGCCAATAATTGTATATTCACCAAACCTAGCATTTAAAAAAGATAAATGGAGACATTCTTAGATAAATAAAAGCTAAGAGAAATTTTTTCATAAAACCTGTCCCAAAAGAAATGCTAAAGACACTCCTTAATTCTGAAATAGAAAGATACTGGAAAGTAACACAAATCCACAGGAAAAAAATAAAAAGCACCAATAAAAAATATACATATATGTAAAACAAAGTCTAGATATATTTTATGCATAATATTTTCATCACCTATTTAATTTAAAATGTCAATTATAGATTTATGTTGATGGTCTTATGTAATGATATAATTTGGGGGTGATGTCAGAAAAATGCTAGAATAGGGGTTTTCTACCAGCAATTCCCCTAAGCATCAATTTTGACAATTACTGATGACAAGAGTACCTTTGTAGAAGTTCAGGAATTCAGAATACAGCATACTGTTGGGAGGAAAATTACCTCAAGAATAGATACACTGAGAATACAAGCAACAATAAATGTTGGTGAGGATGTGAAGAAAAATTTTCACTCATACATTCATTGCTGGTTGTACTGCAAATTAGTGCAACCATTGTGGAAAGTGCATGGAGATTTCTTAGAAAACTTGGATTGGAACAACATTTGACCCAGCTATTCCACTCCTCAGTTTACACCCAAAGGACTTAAAATCAGGATACTACAGCGACATAGCCACATTAATGTTTATAGCAGCTCAACTAATAATAGCGAAGCTATGGAACCAACCTAGGAGTCCTTCAACAGATGAATGTATAAAGAAAATGTGATATATATATATATATATATATATATATATATATATATATATATATATATATATATAAAATATTATTCAGCCTTAAAGATGAATGAAATTATGGCATTTGCCAGTAAATGGATGCAGCTGGAGACTATCATGCTAAGCAAAATAAGCCAATTCCAAATAAATAAAGGCTAAATGTTTTCTCTGATATGTGGATGCTAATTCACAATAAAGGGGGTGGGAGCTAGGGAAGAATAGAGTTACTTTGGATTAGGTAGAGGGGAGTAAGGGAGAGGAGGGGTATGAGGGTAGGAAGGATAGTATAAATAATCTGACATTATTAACATATGCACGTATATGACTAACAACTGATGTGATTCTGTATCATGTACAACCATAAGAATGAGAAATTATATTCCATCTATGTATGATATGTCAAAATGCATTCTACTGTAAAGTATAATTAATTAGTACATAAAAGAGAGAACATTTTCCAGTTACTTATGTAACCCTTCTACCACAGAGTACCAACAGAGTCTTCCCTCAATCCATAATTTTTCACAGGAGAAAGTGAGAGCATAATAAGTTTCCATCTTCCCCTGGCATGGTGCTTCACTATAGGCCCATTTATTTCTCACCCTACCCCCAAAATAAGGAGATCAATTTAGCTGAGAAGTTGTAAAAATATGGTGGCACTTAAGAGAGGTGGTGACTCACAGCACAGTTTAGAACTTCATGGATTCTTCTGTTTTAAGGACTCCATCAGGAGCTCACTTATAAGCCACTCAGGGTGCCTTACCTATAACCCACCCAACTAGCTCTGAGTATGCTCAACCCTCAAAATGCCTCATGCCCTCTGTGGGTAGCACCCCAAGTGTGCCCCTGTGTAGAACAAATGAGAACACATGCAGAAAGTTTTCAAGCAAACAGAAACATTGGTCTATGATTAGGAAAATGCACACAAACTTTAGAATTTTAGGACACTGAACTAGAGAAAACAAACTGGAGGATCTCATCACATAGCCTGAATTTAGGGGATCAAGGCATGGGATTGTAAAAAATCTACTTGCTTAAAGGAATTAAAAAACATTCATAGAAAAGATCAGGGAAAACCTCAGAATTTCTTGCCTGTCTGGTGAAAACATGTCTCTCCAAAAGCCAGTCAGTAAAGATTGAAGGGGGTGATTATTTCAAATGCAAAAATAGCAGTGCATGAAAGAACAAGAAAACATGGTACCACCCAAGGAACAAAATAATTTTCTAGTAACTAACCATAAATAAATACAGATCTACAAATTGCTTAACAAAGAATTCAAAGTAATCATTTGAAGAAAACTGTAAGAAACACAGACAATGCAGTGAAACCAGGAAAACAATATGTGTGGCAGGCATCAAGAATACAAATAACAACCAGGCATGGTGGTGTATGCCTGTAATTCCAGCATCTTGGGAGGCTGAGGCAGAAGGATTGTGAGTTCAAAGCCAGCTTCAGCAAAACCAAGGCACTAAGAAACTCAGTGAGATCCTGTTTCTAAGTAAAAAACACAAAATAGGGCTGGGGATGTGGCTCAGTGGTTAAGTGCCCCTGAGTTCAATTCTGGTACCAAAAATAATAATAATAATAATAGTAAATAATAACAATAAATGCTGGCAAGCATACAGAAAAAAGGAACTCTTATGCACTTTGGTGGGAATATAAATTAATATTGCTTCTAGGAAAATCAGTATGGTGGTTCTTTAAAAAGCTAAAAATAGATCCTCCATATGATCCAGATATACCACACCTTAGGTTTTATGCATACCCATGTTTATTGCAGCACAACAACAGTCAAATTGTGAAATCAGCTTAACATAAAGGAGTTTTATTCAGTCTTAAAGATGTATGAAAATATGTCATTTTCAGAAAAATGGAAGGAACTGGAGATCACAATTTTAAGTGAAATGTCAGATTTTGAGAGAAAAGTATCATATGCTTTCTCTCATACTTGAAAGCTAGAAGGAAAAAAATGAAGAACTCCATAAAATTAGAAGGGGGATCAGTAGCATAGAGGAAAGGGACCAGAAGGACAGAAGGGAGAGAGGGGAGGTATTGGGAATTTAAATTGACCAAATTATGGTTTTTGTATATGAAAAAATATGTGATAATAAAACTCACCATTAATTATTATGCACTAATAAAGTTGTTTAAAGAAAAAATTAAAAGCAATAAAGAAGCAAATTCAGGAGCTGAATTATACAATGAGTAAAATGAAATATGCAATGGAGAGCAATAGTAGACTTGATCAAGCAGAAGAAAGATTCTGTTAATTTAAAAACCAAACATTTGAAATTATCCACCCAAGGAAACAAAAATTAAAAAGAATTAAAATAAATGAAGAAAACCCACATGATTTATGGCACATCATCAAGAGAATTAATATAAGGGCTATGGGAATTCCTGAAGTAGAATAAAAAATGGCAGAAAGTTTAAGGAAATAAAGGATAGGAAAAAAAACCCAAATCTGAGTATTTATGGACATTCAGGTACATGACACTCAAATTTTCCAAACATAAATGCCTAAAGAACTCTACCAAGACATATTATAATCAAACTGTCAAAAATAAAAGTCAAAGCAATCACTAATAAACAAGGTTACCATTCAACCACCCATCATTAAGAGGGTTTGCCTTTCCTGTGAACTACAGGGAGATGGGTTCCTTATGTTGAGATTATTCATTGCATATAATTTCAGTGAATGTTAATGAAATATTTATAATGTCAAAAGAGACAATTTTTAAAGCAATAAGCAAAAAGAGACCTATCACATACAAGGAAACCCTGTGAGGCAAACAATACTTTTCTCAGCAGAAACCTTACAGACTAGGCGACAATGGGAAGATATTTTAAAAGTGCTGAAAGAAAAAACTACCAATCAATCCAGAATACTTTACCACAAAGTTCTCCTTCAAAAATGGGGGGAAAACTATGAAATTTCCAGACAAAAGCTGAAGGAATTCACCACCGCTACACCAGCCTCACAGGACATACTAAAGGAATTTCTTCAAGTTAAAAATATAGGACAATAATTAGTAATGTAAAAGAATAAAATTCACTGATAAAGAAATATATAGTCAAATTCATAACCTTGCTATACTGTAATGTTGAAGTATAAATAATTTACTGTACTATAAAGTTTATGTATTAAATGTATTAAAAACAATTATAGCTACAATAGCTTGCTAATAGATATACCATATTAAAAAATGTAAGCTGGAATATCAGCAACATAAAATGTGAGGGTAGGAAAGAAAGTGTAGAGTTTTTGTATGCAATCCAAGTTAATTTGTTATAAGCTTAAATTAGACTATTATGCCTGTTTTGTGTAAGCTACATGGTAATCACAAAGCAAAAATCTACAGCAGACACACAAAAGATAGAGAAAGGAATCAAAGCATGTCACCATAGATATCATCAAATCATAAAGAAAAACAGAGAGGAACAAAGAAACAAAAGTACTACAAAAAAGCATGAGAAGTTAAGTCTTTATTTGTCAACAATCACATTAAATGTAAATTAATTAAATTATCCAATCAAAACATAAAGAGTGAACAAATGGATTTTATAAAACTCAACTCTAGGGTGCCTACTTTAAGACTACACATAGGTTGAAACTGAAGGAATGGAAAAGTTATTCATTCAAATGGAAAAGAGAGCCTGGGTAGCTATGGTAGAATATGAATAGGCTTCAAGTTAACTGTAAGACAAAGAAAGTAATTATATAATGACGAAGGAGTTAATTTATCAAGAGAATACAACAATGATAAATCTTTATGCACCCAACATTGAATTTACTGAACAAGGCATATATTAATATATATTGAGAGAGAAATTACAGTCTAGCAATAGAATAATAGTAAGGAATTTTAATACCCTGCTTTTGATAATTGATAGATAATCCACACAGAAAACCAATAAAAAATATTGGCTCCAAATTTTTACTTTAGACCAAATGAATGTAATATAGATCATATAGAACAGACATAAGAACATTCCAACCAACAGTATGAGAATACATATTTTTCTCAAGCACACATAGAACATTCTCCATGATAGAGAAGACAAAACAATCTTTACAAATTTAAGAAGATCAAAATCATATCAAGTATCCATTTTTTATACAACATTATGAAACTAGCAATAAATAACAGGAGAAAAACTGGGAAATTCATAACTATGAAAAACCAATGGACCCAAGGAAAAATCAAAAGGGAAATAAAAGTATCTTGAGAGGAATAAATGGCAGCAAAATTATGAGACCAAGTAAAAGCAGTTATAGAAGGGAATTTTTTAGTAATAAACTTCTACATTAAGAAGAAAGGAATAAGATAAAATAAATAGCTTAACTATATAAAATAAAATAGCATAAATAAAATAAATATAAAAATAAATAAATATAAATAAAATATAAAATAAAATAGCATAACTTCACATCTGAAAAAAACTACAAAAAGAACAACAAATAAAGCTAAATGTTATTAAAAGGAAAGAAATAACAAAAATCATAGCAGAATTAAATAGAATATAGACTAGAAAAATAATAAATATCAAAAGAACTGAGTAGTTTTATTGAAAAAGAAAATAAACAAAATTTCAACTAGGATAATTAATAAAAAAGATGATTCTAATAAGATAAAAGTGAAATGAGAGGAGTGGGACTGTAGTTCAGTGGGACAGGTCTTGCCTAGCATGTGTGATGCCCTAGGTTTGATCCTCAACACCACGTAAAAAGATAAATAAATGAAATAAAGGCATTGTGTCCATCTACAACTAGAAAAAAATATTTAAAAGTGAAATTGGAGTCATTATAACTGATATCATAGAAATAAAAAGGATCTTAATAGATAATTGTATGCCAACAAATTGAATAATGGGTAAATCCCTAGAAACATTCAACAACCAAAATGGAAGCATGAAGAAATGGAAAATGTGAACAGAACAATAATGAGTGATTTTGAATAAACAATCAAAATCTCCCAAAGAAAAACTCAGAAATGGATGGCTTCTCAAACTCTTCAAAGCAATTGAAGAGGAACACTTCCAAACTCATTTAATTTTTTTATTTTTTTGGGTGCCAGGGATTGAACTCAGGGACACTCGACCACTGAACCACATCCCAGCCCTGTTTTGTATTTTATTTAGAGACTCTGTCACCGTATGAACCAGCTATGAGTTGCTTAGTGCCTCGCTTTTGCTAAGGCTGGCTTTGAACTCAAGATCCTCCTGCCTCAGCCTCCCGAACATCTGGGATTACAGATGTGAGCCACTGTACCTTGACCAAACTCATTTTATGAAGCCAGGGGTAACCTAAATACCAAAGTCAAAAAAAGACACTGTGAGAAAAAAAATCACAAGTCAATATCTTTAATGGATGTTGATGCAAAACTCAACAAAAAAGTAGCAAACATAATTCAAGAACACATTGAAAATATTATGTCATAATCAAATGGATTTAACCCTACATGCAACAATGTTTCAACATATGTAATCAACAAATGTCACATCACATTAATAGAAGGATAAAAGACAAATGATAATCTTGATATTTTTAAAGTATTTACCTCTGTTGAACACCTTATACAATATCTTCATCAGCAAGTGCTATGGGTTCCAATTTATCCGCAGCCACATCAACACTTGTTATTTTGTGTTTTTATGATTAGAGTCATCCTAGGGGTATGAAATGGTATCTCATTGTGGTTCTCATTTTCCTAAAAAAAAATGTTATGCATCTTTTGATGTAGTTATTAGCCATTTGTAAGTCTTCTTCCAAGAAATGTCTATTCAAGTTCCTTAATATTTAAAAGTTATATTGTCTTTTTTTACTTGTTAATGTTTTTATTAGTGCATTATACTTATACATAAAATATTGTGGTTCATTTTGACACAATCATACATGCATCGAATATAATTGTCTTCACCTCAGTCCCCAAATACTTAACTCTTTCCCTCCCCTCATTCGTACTTCTGTTCCCCTTTCTATACACTACTGGTCTTCATCTTATTTATTTATAGTTTCTTATATTAATAATTTATAGATAAACATAAAAGTGAAATTAACTCTGACATATTCATATATGTACATGGCACAGTTTAGTCAATTTAATCACATTGTTCCTCCCCTTTCCTGTCCTTTCTCACTCTCCCTCTATTCCCTTCCTCTACTCCATTGATTTCTCTTCTATCTTCATGGAATTCCTCCCAAGCCTTTTCCCCCATTATTTTGGTCTAGTTTCTCCATATGAGAGAAAACATTCAATCCTTGACTTTCTGGTCAGGCTTATTTCACTTAATGTGATGATCTCCAGTTCCATCCATTTACCAGCAAATACCATAATTACATTCTTCTTTCTGGCTGAGTAAAACATAGAGTGTACACACCACATTTTCTTTATCCATTCTTTTGTGGATGGGCACCTAGGCTGGTTCCATAACTTGGTTACTGTGAATTGTGCAGCTACAAATATTGATATGTATGTATTGCTATAATATGCTGACTTTAGTTTTTTCTTTTAGATTAAGTGGGATAGCTGGGTCATATCGTCTATTTCTAGTCTTTTGAGAAATCTCCATGCTGTTTTCAAGAGTGGTTGTATTAGTTTCCTATCCCACCAACAATGTATGAATATACCTTTTCTGTCACATCCTCACCAGTTTTTATTACTATTGTATTCTTGATGATTTCCATTCTGACTGGAGTGAGATTAAGTCTCAAGTATAGGTATGTTTAACATTTTTTCATATATTTGTGGACTATTTGTATTTTTTAATTTTTTTCTCAAATGTTTCTTTTTTAATTGTAGTTGGACACAATACCTTTATTTTATTTATTTTTATGTGGTGCTGAGGATCGAACCCAAGGCCTCACACATGCTAAGTGAATGCTCCTCCGTTGAGCCACAACACCACCCCTGTATTTCTTAATTTTGAGAAGTGTCTGTTTAATTCTTTTGCCCATTTGTTGATTGGGTTATTGGAGGTTTTTTTGGTGTTATGTTTTTTTTTCTAATCCTTTCTATATTCTGGAATATTAATCCCCTGGCAAAGATCTTTTTCCATTCTGTAGACTCTCTTTACACTCTTCATTGTTTCCCTTAGTGTGTGGAAGCTTTTTACTTTGATGCTATCCCACTTATTGATTCTTGGTTATATTTCTTAAACTTTTGGAGTCTTGTTAAGGAAGTTGATGCCTGTGTCAATATGTTGGAGTGTTGAGCCTATGTTTTCTTCCTGCAAAGTTTCTTATCACCTGCTGGCCAGACTGGTGATATGAACTGGGTTCAAAGGAGCTGGCTATATCAGTAACTAAGAAAACGGCAAGGAAACCATGCAGCACATGAACATAAGTTTCTAAGGCAAGATGGCTCTTTGACCCCAAGAGCAGCTGCAGTGCTGGAAGGAGCAAGAGAGAGGGAGCACACCCAAAACCTTCTATTTATTGGGGAAAAGACATCGAGAAAGTTCCACCCAAATAAGGCAAGGAATTGGGCTTCAGGAGGCTGCCCATCCCAATTAAGTAATGCCAGGTAGGGCTTGAAGCAGGCTCCGGTTGCCAAGCAAGGGTAAAGGCCACTTGCCTTGCACAGCTTTCGCGTGCCTGTCAGATCCACACCCCCATCACTCAAGGCAGGGGGAGCCATCTCGGCTCAGGGGTTATGGGTGGCTCCCCACAGTTTCTGGTCTAATTCCTCATGGACTTTGATCCATTTTGAGTTGACTCTTGTATAGGGTGAGAGGAAGAGATCTCGTCTCATTCTTCTACATATGGATATGCAGTATTTTTAGTAAGTGTATATCCAGTTGTTCTAGCACCATTTGGTTAAAGAATTATCTTTGTGCCATTTAGTCTTTGCTTCTTTGTCAAATGTTAGTTGACTACATTTATTTTGGTCTATTTATCTTTTCTTTCACCACTACTACAATGCCTTGATTACTATAACTTGATATCAAGTCTTGAAGACACGGGTGTCAGTACACCAACTTTGTTATTCTCCTTCAATTTTGTGTTGTCTATTCTAGGTCTTTTTACTCTCCATATAAACTTTAGAATCAGGTTTTTGGTATTTGCAAAATAACTAACTTGATTTTTATTGGGATTGCTTTGATTCTATGGGTCAATTTAGGAAAAACTGACATCTTGACAATATTAAATCTTCCTACTCAAGAACATGAAATATCTTTCAATTTATTTAGTTCCCATATTTTATCAAAGGTTTGTAGTTTTCTTCAGATATATCTTGTATATATTTTGTTAAATTTATACACGAATATTTCAGTGTTTGAGAATGCTAATAAGAGTGTCATGTCTTATTTTCAAATTCTGTTTTCTCAGCGTTGGTAGACATGAAATTGATTGACTTTTGAGCACTAGCTTTATATGCTGAAATGGTGATTTACTTTCTTTTAGTTCCAGGAGTTTGTTTTTCTCAATTTTTTGAGATGTTTGATGTGACGATCATGTTATCTGTGAATAAAGACAAATTTATTTCTTCCTTTCCAACAGTATACATTTTCCTTCTTCTTGGATTAAATTATCTAAGACTTCCAGTATAGTGATGAAAAGGATTGGTGAAAGGTGACATCCTGTCTTATAGAAAATCTTCTAGTTTTTGTTATGAATGTATGTGGTCTTTTATCAAATGTTTTTCCTGAATCTATTTATATGATCATATGATTTTACCCTTTAGCCTTTTCATGTGATTGCATTAATTGACTTTCTAATATTGAACCAGTCTTCCATACTTAGGTGAAATCCCATATAGTTGTGGTGCATAATTCTTTTTGTTGGTTGATGTTATATGCTAATATTTTGTTGAGAATTCTTGCATTTATGTTTATGGGAGATATAGGTCTGAAGTTTTCTTTCTTTAATGTCTGGTTTTGGTGTTACAGTAATATTGGCTTCATAAAATGAGTTAAAATGTTTCCTCTGCTTTTATCTTCTGAAAAAGATTGTAGAGAATTGGTATAATTTTTATCCTACATGCTTGGTAGAATTTGCCAGTGAGCCTTATGAATCCAGTGCCTTTTGTTTTGGAATGGCATGTTAGTAATCATTTCTTAAATACATTTAATAAATGAGAATTTATTGAAATTTCCATTTCTTCTAATGTGAGTTTTGGCAGATTGTGTGTTTCAAAGTGTTGGTCAATTTCATCTAAGCTATCAAATTATAGGCATAGAAATTTATAATATTCTATGGTTATCATTTTAATTCCCTGATATAATAGTAATGTTATATCAGGGAATTAATATCCCAGATAGTAATGTCCCCTCTTTTATTTCTGATGATAACAATTTGCATATTTTCCTTTTTGAAGTTAATTTGACTAAAGCTGAACAATCTTTTTGGTTTTTTTGATGGTTTTCTATTGACTTCCTGTGTTCATTTCATTGATTTAATATTTTTATTATTATTTTATTATTTATTATTATTTAATATTTTTTATTATTATTTTGTCCCCAGCTTACTCTGTATGTACTTTTCCCTTCTTTTCTAGATTTTTAAGGTAAATAATTATATTATTAATTTTGGATCTTTCTTATTTTCCAACATATGCATCAATTTCTAAATTTATTTCAGTGCATCCCACAAAGTTTGAAAAGTTGTGTTTTCATTTCCATTTATTTAAAATATTTTTCAATTTTTTGAGATTTCTTCTTTGACCAATGCACTATTTAGAAGTTTGTTTTGAACACACACATGCACACAAACACATGCAAATTATAACCATGTAAGGTTATGAATATGTTAATTGGTTTAATTATGATAATCATTTCACAATGTATACTCATATCAAAACATCACATTATATTCCTAAATTTATATGATTTTTATTTTTGGTCAATGAAACTATATATATTTTGAAATAAATAATAAACTAAAAATAAAGTGTGATTGATATTGAGTTCAACTATGTCTTTATTGACCATCTGTTAGATCTGACTGTTTTGATAGAGTTAAAGTTTCTAATGACAACAGTGAATTCATCTGTTTCTCCTTACAGTTCTATTAGTTTCTGCTTTACATATTTTGATGCTATTTTTAGGTGTATAAACATTGAAGATTCTGTTTTCTTGGAATATTGATTGTAGCTCATGAGTAGATAAGTAGTCTAGTTTGTGTGAGGTCCTTTGATTCCAAGTATTACAATAAATACATAAATAAATCTTTTTAAATCTCCAATTATTTGGGGATTTTCATCTAATTTTCTGTTACTAATTTCTAGTTTAATTACATAGAATAATCATTGCATGATTGATTTTTTTAAATTGTTAAGATGTGTTTTGTGTAGCAGAATGTGGTCTATTTGGTGCAATTGATTGAGTATATCTACCAAGGATTCCTGGATTGAAAGCTTGGTCCTTAGTATAGCAGTGTTGGGAAATGGTAAACCTTTAACAGGTAGAGCCTAGTAGGAAGCAGTTAGGTCATTGAGAGTGCAGGCCTTGGAAGGGATTAGCATAATTCTTTTTTTAATTAACTAATTAATTCTAATTAGGTATATATGACAGCAGAATGTATTTTGATTCATTGTGCACAATTGCAGCACAACTTTTCATTTCTCTAGTTGTACACAATGTAGCATCACACCATATGTGCAGTCATACATGTACCTATGGTAATAATGTATGACTCATTCTACCATCTTTCCTGTCCCCATGCCCCCTTCTGTCACTCCCCTTTGTCCATTCAAATTTCCTCCATTTTTTTCCATGCCCCGCTGCCATTATGGATCAGCATCGGAGAGAACATTTCAGCCTTTCATTTTTTGGGACTGGCTTATTTTGCTTAGCAGGATATTCTCCAACTCCATCCATTTATAGTTAGTTCCTGCGAAAGAAGGAATGAGTGAGAAGCATCCTTCCCTATACTCTGCTTCCTGTCTTGTTACATGATTTCTTTCTCTCACATGCCCTCCCACATGTTGCCATCCACCATGAGGCCTAATTGATGGGGCCACCCAATCTTGAAATTTCACTCTCCCAAACTGTGAGTTAAATAAACTTCTTTTGTTTCTAAAGTACTCAACCTCAGCTATTGTGTTATAACTATAGAAAATAGACTAATAACAGTTGGTGAATGTTCACTGTTAACATTTAAGACTAATGTATATTCTACTGTTGTTAGATAAAGGAGTTTATAGTTATCAATTATATCTAGTTGATTGATACTGAGTTCAACTATGTCCTTGTGGACTATCTGCTAGATCTATTTCTGATAGAAGGTGTTGAAGTCTCTAGTGACAACAGTGAATTCATCTGTTTTTCCTTACAGTTCTATTAGTTTCTGCTTTACATATTTTGATGTTATTTTTAGGTCTATAAACATTCAAGATTCTGTTTTCTTGGAGTATTTATTTCTTTATCATTATGTAATATTCCTCTTTATCCTCTACAACTTTCCTCACTTTGAAGTATGCTCTGTATAAAAATAGTATACTTATTCCCACTTCCCTTTATTAGTGTTAGCATGGTATATCTTTCTCCATTCTATTAATTTTAATCATGTTTCTTGGTATTTAAAGTGGGTTCTCATAGGCAACATGCTGTGCATTTTTTATCTACTATATCAATCTCTAGTTATTAAATAGTGTTTTAGACAGTTGACATCCAAAATAATTGTTAATATAATTGGTTTAATATCTTCTATCTGTAGTACTCTTTATTCCTCTGTCATATTTTCCTGCCTTTTATGGCTTTAAGTAAGCATTTTTATGATTACATTTTTCTCTCCTTTCTTAATGTAGGAGCTATACTTGTTTTTCCACTTTTTTTTAGTGATTGCCCTAGAGTTTGTAAAATACAATACAACTAATCCAAGTTCACTTTCAAATAACACCACACTGCTTCACAGGCAATAAAAAGCAATCATAATTCCTTCTTTTTTTTTTTTTCCTTCAGTATTGGGGATTGAACTCAGGTGTACTTGACCACTGTGCTACATTTTGTATTTTATTTAGAGACAAGGTCTCATTGAGTTGCTTGATGCCTCGCCATTGCAGAGGCTGGCTTTGAACTCACAATTCTCCTGTCTCAGCCTCCCAAGCCTTTGGGATTACAGGCGTGTGCCACTGTGCCCAGCTATCATTCTTTCTTCTTATTCCTAATATTTTTATTCTTATTCAGTTCACTTGTAAACAAGCACATTTATATATGCTTATAAATTGTTAATACATTGTTATTATTCTGAAAAAAGTGTCACCTGTTAGGTAAATTAAGAAAAATGAAGGTTTTCTTTTTTTTGCCTTCATTTATTCCAATGTTCCTGCCATATCCGATTCTGATTCTAATGGTTAGTTAGTTCCTTCAAAATACATTTTTTGCCTTTTAGTATGAATTGTGATTTCTTTTAGAAAGATGTTATGTGCTGGGTCAAAGGAACTGTGTCAGAAAGGTCTTCACTAATGTGATGGTGAAGTCAGGTTTGGTTGAAATTAAGTGTTCTATTATTCTATAATTAGCTGTCAGAATTTTTGTGAGACTGTGCCCCTGGACTCTAAATTTTACCAGTTAGTGGTTCTCATTTTTCCTTTTGAACGGGAGTCCTTTTAGCCAGGGCCAGGTGGAGCTGGTTGTTTCCTTTCCCCAGGTGGGATAGGCTCTGATAAAAGCCCAGGTAAGGATCTGGTAAAATGGTTTCCTCTGAGGGTAGGCCTTGTTAAAAACAACAGGATGTACTGGTGTATTTCAGAATGCTTTGTGTTCTCTTGACCCTTTTGGAACTGAGAAGATTTTTCTCTGGCATTTACTATAAGGACCTGGTAGTGCTCCAGGAGGTTAAATTCTCAACAGGTCTCCCTGTGATAGGAGGTAAAAATCCTGAAGATTTTTACTCTCGAGTTTATCTGACGATGAGTCTTCAACAATTCTTAAATTACAGCTCAGGTTTTCCTACAGAAGCACTGGTTCTTAGGAGGTTCCTGTTTATAGGTTTCTATTCCAGTAAGTAGTAATTTTCAGTAATTTTCCTGCCTAATTTTGGGGGCAATGGTTTTCCCTCTGACCTCAATTTTCTAACGGACATAAAGAGTCATTGATTTTTCAGTTTTTACTTGTTGTTAGAATTAGGTGGCAGCTTTTAGGCAATTTATATGCTGAATCAGAAATGGAAGTCTGCATTCTGACAGCTTTTGCTAGTTCATCAATTGTTTCTTTAAAGGGATAAATTGTGTAGTTTCTTATTCTGTCATTTTAGTGATGCCAGTCCTTTGTCTTTTAGTTAGTATATGAAAGCCAATCACACTGAAAATTGACATGTTAGAACTCATGTTCACCTTTTTATTATTTGTTTCCTGTTTGTTCCTTCTGGTTCTTATACCTCTGTTTCTTTCACTCCCTCCCTCCCTTGTTTCCTTCCTTCCTTCCTTTCTTTCTCCCTCTATGCCTGTTAGGGTTTAGATATTAGGTATCCCCCTGCCAAAATCATGGGAGAATGCAAGGAAGTTCAGAGGTCAAACAATTGGATTATAAGAACTTTAACTAAATCAGTGCATTAATCCCCTGATAGGGATTAATGAAGCAAATAGGGTGTGGCTGGAGGAGGTGGATCATTGGAATGCATGCCTTTTAGGTATGTTTTGTCTCTGAAGTGTGGAGTTTTCTCTGTGCTTCTTGGTGGCCATATCCTGACCTACTTTCTTTGCCACAATATTCCACCATGATGTTCTGCCTCACCTTGAGCCCTAAGGAATGGAGCCAGCTATCTTTAAATTGAAACCTCTGAAACCATGAACCCCCAAATAAACCTTTCTTCCTAAAATTGTTCTGGTCAGGTCTTTTGGTCATAGTAGTGGAAAAATCTAACTGAAATACTGCTTCCCCATGAATCACCTGAACTTTGTTTTTTAAAAAAAGATTCCATGTTGATTCATTTATGTTTTTAAGTGTATTGCTTTTTATATTTTTCTTGTCTCTAAGTATTATTCATATATACCTTACCTTATTCTACCGATATTTATACCTTACTTTAATTTAGGTCCCTTTGCCTTCTACGTTTTAAAAGCATTCATGTCTTAAGTTTTTCTTCTACATACTTTGAGAATCATATCAGATTGTGTATAATTTTTGGTTCTGCCTTTGAATATGATTTAAGTATCTCAGGGAAATTTTAAGGATTATTATTATATTTTTACCTCTACAGTTAACCTTCCATGTTTTTGTTTTTGAAATCACAGGATATTCTTTATCCTTTCTTTTCTGTTTAGATAATGTCCTTTAGCCATTCTTCAATGGTAGTTGCGTTGGAAACTCTGTTTTCCTTCATCTGAAAATTTATTTCTTTATTCCTGAAATATAGTTTTTCTGGATGTAGAGTTTGTGGTTGATACGTTGCCTGAAAAATGTTTTTCTGTTTCCTTCTGGACTTCATGTTTACAGATAAGAAATCCATGATCATTTAAATCTTAAGTAATGTATCATTTCTTCCTAGCTTCTTTTAAGATGTTTTCTGTTTGTCTTTAGTTTTTAGAGTTCAATTATTATGTATTTTGGCATGTATTTCTTAAGGTCTATCCTATTTGGGTTTGCTCATCTTCTTAAATCTATAAATTAATCTATAGATTTAAATCTATTTCCAAATTAGGGACACTTTAAGCCATTAATCCTTCAAACTTTTTTTTCAGTTTCACCTCTTCCCTCTTCTGTTGCACTGATGTGAATATTGTGTTTTGTTACTGTCTAACAGATCCCCAAGAACTTGTTCATTTATTTTCAGGCTTATGTCTGTTGCTAAGATGGGTAAATTATTTTGATCTGTCCTCATGTTCATCAGTTCTTTGATTTGTCATCTCCCCTCTACTATTTGAGTTCATTCATCAAGGTTTTTATTTGAGTAATTTATTTTTCATATCTGTAATTGGCCTTTGGTTTTTTAATAATGTATATTGCATTGCTGAAATTTTCTATTTCTTTCCATTTGGTTCAAGAGAATTCATATTGCTTTTTTGTAGCATTTTAATGATGCCTTCTTTAAAATTCTTAACAAGTCCAGTATCTGATTCATTTTGATGTTGGCACTTGTAGATTTTCTATTTTTTTAAGTTGTGATTTTCTTAGTTCTTGCTGTGATGAGTGATTTTCAATTCTGTCCTAAACATTCTGGATATATTTTGTAGCTCTGGATCCAACATAAGCTTCAGGCAGTCTTCCTATTTAGGTGTAGTTTAAGGCCCCAGTGATCCTGTATGTTCTGCTTCCTACTGCCCCATCCCCCACAACTCCCCAGCAAAAATGAAATTTAGATTCATATTACTTTGTTGTAAGGATTAGATAGAAGTTCAGCTTTCCTCTTTGTCCCACTGACACCTTCCCAGTAAAAGAGGGCAGCAAATCATACCACTTTGTTGCCTCCAAGTGAGAATGTTATTTCAAGTTTTCATGGGATCCACTGACACAGAAGGGAGAAGTCCTCTCCCCATCACCTTATTCATTTTCATTTGAGTCAAGAGGGATTACAGGATCAGGTCCCCACTAGATCCAACTGTCACCAAAGTGTGCTCCAGATAGGATGAAGAGAATGTTGACTAGCCTTACCTTATATTATCATTAATTCTTACTGCTTCAGTGTTGGGGCAGAAGCTCAACTTTCCCTGAAACGCCACTACATTATCTAGTGGCAAATGAGCATTATTTCACTACTTGTTATTACTAGCAGGTGACAGAAATTCACCTCCCTGCTCAGTAACCTGTAAATTCTCCCAGTTTCCATCAGATAAGGGATGAAAGGTTAGCCTGCTAATAGCGTCCTGTAGAAAAATCAGAATATCACCAATGAAAAGTTTATAATGAATCAAATCCTCCAACAGGACAATATTTTATGCCTTCAGAAAGTCCATTCCTCTATGGACACTCTATCTTAAACCTATAAACTGTGACACATTGGAGACACTGTAGCTTGGCAGGCATTCAATATAAAATCATAAGTATATATAATTATGTAAGGAAGAAAATATGTTAAAGGTAGTTCATATCATAGCTGAGAAAAACAGGTTATATTTTTACAAATAAAATGTTTTTTGAGTATTGAAGCTTTCTTAGAATGGCAATGATTTGACAAAAATGTGATACAGTGTGGTGGTGTACAGTTATCTGAAGCAGTATACTTGTCCTTTTCCTCCTTCTGATTCCTTAAACCTGACCTTAGACCTAGATTTGGACATTATATCTAAACCTAGAACTTTAACTTATATCTAGACCCTATAAGCAGACCCTACACCTATGAAGTTGAATCTTGAGAATGGACATTAGAATGAGGCTGCAGATTTAGAATGGAAACCCAAACCTGAACTCAGCACTGGGCCTGCATGTTTTCCTGGATCTTAGATATTGATACTGAACTCCAACTTTGGAACTGGGTTTTTCCATGCTTTTGAACTTGAAATTGTATCTAATTCATTTTCACGGACCCAGACCTTGAAAATTGAAAGGAACCTGAACCTGAATGTGCACACTGGATCTTATAATCAGAAACTTGGGCCTTAAACCTGGACCTAGATCTTAGAACTAAAAATTTTGTCTAAACCCTTGACCTCAATCTGGATTTCTACATTTCAACCAGATTTTAAAATATCAGGTTTAGTTATACTGGGCTTGACATTATCTATGGACACTGTATCTTAAACCCAGTCCTTCAACTTGGACTTCCAATCTTAGAATATGAACTCCAGGATCTCAAACATGGATACTGTATCATAACCTAGGACATGACTATGAATACTGTTCTCAACCTTGACCTGATTTACCCAGAAGCTTGAACATGACCTTGGGCTTGAATCTGATACTTGGTTATAGGTCTCTGACCTTATCTGGAACTAGACCATGAACCATGGCACTGAACATGGAACTCTAATCTTACCTTTAATGCTAACACTAATCACAACCAAAACCTCCAACTCAATAAAATAATCCAAATAATAACACTAATTATAACCCACTTCATACAAAAAAGATATAATTTGTCTTACAGGGATAATTCTGAATTTGTCTGAAGCCACCTTAACTCATTTTTTTTTTCTATCCCTGTTGGTCTTTCTTGTGAAAATAAAAATTAACTGATTAAAAATCATTCAAGGGGGCTGGGGATTGTGGCTCAGTGGTAGAGCACTCTCCTAGCATGGGCAGGACCCTGGTTCTATCCTCAGCACCACATAAAAATAAAGGCATTGTGTTGTGTCCATATACACCTAAAAATATAATAAATGTTTTTTTAAAAAATTATTCAATTGTTTTACATCCACTCTAGAAATGAAATTGATATTATCTAAAAAAATAATCTCAAAAGATTTTTAACAAGCAAAATATCCTACATTCCATAGGCATTTCAAGCTAGTACAATAAGTCAATAAAAAGAAATAATAGGAAGACATATTTGGAAATCCAGAAATAAAAGTGTTCCTATTCACAGATGACATAATTGATTATGTAAAAAAAAAAAAGTCCCAAAGAAACTACAAAAAAAAAATCTCCTAGAATCTTATGAAAGGTATGTTGCCCCACTGCTGCTGTTGCTGCCCCCTCTTTCTTGTTGCTGTTATTACCGTTGTTGTTATTTGCTTTCACAATGATATATACCTTGTCAAACTCTTTTTTCTTATTATTTCAATAAGATGAAATCATGTATGTTGAATTAGTTTCACTCCCTAAAGTTTTATTTACATGTTGTCAAAGTGCATGACATATTAGTGCACGCCAATGACATCACTCTAGATGATAGTCAATATGATGAAGAATCAAATGCAAAACTCTCTGCTGTTGTTTCAGTTAAGGTTCAAATTTAAGATACTAGTATTGTGTATCCTCTAAGAAATCCCTTAATTATCATTTCTTAAAATTAATATTAAAAAGTTCATAGAGAGGTAATGTGATATTATACTTCTGGCAATAAATTAATAAACAAAATAAGCACATCTAATCTTTGTTGCTAATCAAAGGTGATATTTTGTGCTTTCCCTTTCACTCAGGCAGAAAGCAGAATAGAGCAAATAGATCCTCTTATAAAAATTAAATGGTTATATTGGATGATGCACACAGCAGAAGTATATTTATCACTTTTCACCATATTTATATTTGCCTTTCCCTCAACCAGTATGAATTGATCAGATCGGTTATGGACAATATCTACTTTTTAAATAGGACTCTTCAGTTCACAGATAATGTTCCTATCCCAGAAACACAGCCTCTGTCTTTTGTGTCATCATTTTCCATCAGGACAATTACATTATCTCTGTAGTCTCCTATATCCAGCACATTAGCAATCTCCCTGGTCTCCTACCTCCAATTCTATGGGAATTAATAAACAGGCTATTTTGGAGAGGCTCTGGACTTTCCCTCAGAAAACTGTGCTCATGAAAATTAATGTGAATATTTTCTTATAAGGTTTTTCTTATAAGGTTTTTGTCTCCCATCTGCACCTCTGATTCCCTAAGACTCCTTGCTACAGCCCCACATGTTCTTGCCAGAATGAAACCAACTGTGGTTCTTCATTGTTTCCAAATAAAATCTAAATCTTGCTGAATAAGATGTGAGGCTACTCATGGTTTATCTTTGCCTTTGTCGCCTATGCTATACTCCCTGACATAAACTATACACTCCAGACCTTTGAGCCACTTGCCTTTTGAGATCTTCCCATGAGCACTTGCAACTTTTCCCCAACTCTACCAACTGTCCTAACCAAAGAAAACATTGCTTAACTGAATGCCCCCTACCTGAGGGAAATTTGAATACCTTTTATATTTTCACTGCCTCACATAATATCTGCTAAGTAACTGTACCACGTTCAAATATAATTATAAACTGCTATATTCAATTTCACTATAAGCTCCTTCAAGGTAAATACAGTGCTGTATGTCCCCAGCACCTACTACATGTAGATATAATTAGAACTCAGTGAATGTTTGATAAAAATGCATTTTCTTAATACTGTATGTTTATGGATAATATGAAGCTCTGAAAAATTAACTTTGTAGAAGCCATACTAATCTCAGCCATCTGAGCTAGAATTCTAAGTATACTACTCATCCCATGTTATGGATTGGTTTTGTCCCCCCAAAATTTATGTGTTGAAAGTATGGTGCTAATACAGCACAGTTCTGAAGTGGGACTTTTAGGTAATGATTGGATCATGAGGGATCTTATCTCATCAAATTGATTCATTTATTAATAGCTGAATGGACTACTGTGAAGTGGGGTCTAGTTGGAGGAATTAGGTCACTAGGGGTATGCTATGGAACAGTTTATGTTCTCTCCCATTTCATGGCCGCCATGAGCTGAGCATCTCTCCTCTACTATGCCCTTCTGCCACGATGTTCTTCTATCTGGGAACCAGCCAAGCATCAATTGAATCCTCTGAAACCATGAGCCAAAATAAATCTTTCCCCTCTGAGATGTTCTAGTCAGTTAGCTTCTTATCATGTTGACCAACAAGAAGTAAAGTTGTTGCTATTACTACACTAACCATGTTGTTCAGGACTTTGGACCTTTGGAATTGGTTTGTGGGAGGAGTTTGAATTGAACTGGTCTATGGTAAGCTAAATTTAAAGGTGATGGAGTGATGAATCTGGTGGGGGAAATTTCAAGGTAGTACAGCATTCAGATAGTCGCATGCATATTACTGGAAGCTTGTAGCTTGATTTACTGTAAGAATCGGGGGGGAAAATGATCAGAAAGATTTGGAGATTCATCTGGCCAGAAAAACATGTGTAGAATGGGGCCAAGGAAGTTGTGGTTGTTGAAGATATTAGTACCATTAAAGAGAAACCAACTTCTTTGCACAAAGACAATAGGAAAGATGCCTTTGAGGGTATCTCAGGAATAAACAAGACCATGCCCATCACAGACTCAAGGGTATAAAAGTAAAAACTTATTTTAAAAACTCTGCTTTATATAGAAACCATGAGGGCACCCTGTTCACACAGGGGTGCCTAGGAAGGTTTTTTGTTGTTGTTTTCCCTAGGATTCATTTTACTATGCTCAGTCATCCTGGCACTATGAGGCCACTTCAGTTGTGGTCAAAGGGGGCCTGACTGAAATGGGAATACACTTCAAGCTTCAGTAAGCATTATCCACATTGTGCTAGTTTTACATGAATGCACAATGCTAGAGTCAGGGGATCATGAAAGTTCCACCCAATATAAAAGGAAGGCCTGAGAAGTCAGGCAATTTGGTAGCCAAGTCAGAATTCTTGCCAGAAACACCTCAGGGGTGGTGGGTAAAGCTCAGAGAGTGAAGCTGAAGATGTATTGGAAATTACAGAAAGTTAAAAATGTCAGGAAAGTAGACTGTCGGCTGTGATAAGCTGCAGGTAGTGAGCAGAGCCACGTGGGCCATAACATGCAAGGCTAAAGGGACAGTGTTGTGCACCCCCTTTGGGGCCTACATCCTGCCACTGTGTGCCTCAGATGCCAGATGAGGAGCTACAGGATTTAATGTTTGCCTTGCTAGGTTATAGTCTTGCTTTGGTCCTATTCCTTTTTTCCATGCCCCATTCCTACCTTTTGGAATGGAAATGTTTATTCTGTGCTATTTTATATTGGAGTTTACAGCTTGCATTTTTATTCTTATGGAGGCTCATAGCTAAGAGTATTTGCCCTAAGTGTTGGAAGAAGCTTTGGACTTGCACCTTTGAGCAATGCTGGGAGCTCTTGGAAATTGATTGAAATTTGCACTGAGTTGGGCATGGGCTTTTAGGGGCCAAGAGCAGAATGTAATGATTTGGATTTGGATTGTCTCTCAAAAGGTCATGGGTTGAAAGCATGACGTCCAAAGCATTAAGGTTCAGAGAGTGAGTTTTAGGAAGTGATTGAATCATGAGGGCTGTTACTTGAACAGTAAATTAATCACGGATTAATAAACTGGCAGATGGGCTACCTGGAAGTGGGACCCAATTGTAGGTGTGCTTGAAAGGGTTTATCTGCCCCCTGTTCGTTGCTGCTTCCCAGCTTCCATGAGTTGAGAAACTCTCCTCCATCACACCCTTCTGTCATAATGCAGCCAACTGACTATGAACTCAATCTTCTGAAACCATGAGCCAAAATAAATGAATCTTTTTCTAAGTTGTTTTTGTCAGATATTTTGGTTACAGTTAGTGACAAAAAAAAAAAAAAAAAAAAAACACCTGACTAAAACACCATATTTCCCACAATAATGATCATATATCATTATCTTGTATATATATCACAGAGCCATGCTGAGTGTATAACAGTAAATTAAACTTTTGGTTATCTGGCAGGAGGGAAAAAGACACAATTTTTCCAACAAGAGACATAACTTCCTTCCTCTGCTTTCCTGTACTTCAATGCTGAGAAAAGCAATTAAAAGCCCTTGATAAAGGAACTGACAGTATCTAATCATTTTCAGACACTGTATCTACCTGCAAATGAGATCGAATCTACCAGGTTCTGAAAGGACTAAATTCAGAGGAAATGGATGATCCCGAGATATGGAAATACTAATGGTTATCAATGTTACCCACATCTTTTGCAAATGGCCACACAAGGCAATAAACACGTACTGCAAAGCTAAGTGAGCAGAAATTACTGACAAAACAAATATTTATGTTTTTATATCCTGAAGCTTTGCAAAGTTTATTCTATACATTTTTCTGTTTGTGTGTGGGGTCTTCAGGGCTTTCTGTATATAAGACCATGTCATCTGAAAATCAGGACAATTTAACTTAGTCCTCTTCAGTTTGGATGGTTTTTACTTCTTTCTCTTGCCTAATTTCTCTAGCTAGGACTTTCAGTACTATATTAAGTAGAAGTGGTAAGAGTGACATTCTGCTCTTGGTCCTGATTTTAGACAAAAAACTTTCATCTTTTATAGTCGAGTATGTTGGTTGTGTTTGTCAAATATGGCCATTCTGTTGAGGCACATTCTAATTTGTTGAAAGTTTTTAATGATATTAAATTTTCAAGTGCATATAGAAACATATAATTTTTGTCCTTCATTCTTTTAATGTGATATATTATGCCTATTGGTTTACATATGCTGACCATTCTTAAATCTCTAAGATGTGTCCTTTGATCATGGTGAATCTTTTCAATGTATTGTTTAATTCTGTTTGGTAGTATTTTTGAGAACTTTTGCATCTATGTTCAGCAAATATTGGCCTGAAATTTTCTTTCTTCCTTTTTTTTCCTTTTTTCATTTTTTCTCTCCCTCCCTTCACATCTTTTTCTGTTTCCTTGTTTGGTTTTAGTTTGTTTGTTGTTGTTGTTTTTTGTTTGTTTGTTTGTTTTTTTGGATAATGCTGGCCTCATAAGATGGGTTTGAAAGCATTCACTCTTCAATTATTCAAAATAGTTTGAGAAAAATTGGTATTAATTTTTCTTTAAATGTTTAGTGGAATTCAGCAGTGAAGCCATCAGGCCTGGGCTTTTCATTGATGAAAATATTTTATTATCGATTCAATTTCCTTGTCATTGGTTTGTTTATATTGCTTATTTCTTCATAACTCAACATTGGTAGATTACATGTGCATTAGAATTT
The DNA here is from genome assembly GCF_048772815.1 of Callospermophilus lateralis. NCBI lineage: Eukaryota > Metazoa > Chordata > Mammalia > Rodentia > Sciuridae > Callospermophilus > Callospermophilus lateralis. The sequence continues at coordinate 124,871,893 of NC_135307.1, read as the reverse complement.
ATCTATTTCTTCCAGCTTATCTGGTTTGTTGGCACATAATGGTCTCTAATGATCCTGTTATTTCCATTTCTAATACTTGTAATCTCTCCACTTTTCACCTGTGATTTTTCAGTGTTTTCTCTTAACTAAGTCTTCCTGAAGGTTTGTTGTTCTATTTTTTCAAATTGTTAATATTTTCATTTTTTTCTAAGCTGTTTTTCATTTATTTCATTCTGATATTTATTATCTTTTAATATTATTTTCCTTCTTTCTACTAATTTTGGCCTTGGTTTGCTCTACTTTATTTCCTTGAGGTGCCATGTTTGAGGGCTTTCTTCTTTTTCAATATGTACACTTATTGATATTAACTTCCCACTTAGAATGCTTTTCCTATATCCTATAAGTTTTGTATGTTTATTTCCATTTTCATTTGCCTCAAGAAATTATTTTCATTTCCCTTCTAATTACTTCATTTGTTTGTCAGGAGCATGTTGTATAATTTTCATGTATTTGTAAATTGTTTCCTCTTGTTATTGTTCACTATTACTTATACACTATGCTCCAGAAACTTGATATGATTTCAATATTCTTAAATTTTCCAAGAATTGTTTTGTGGTCCAACATATAATCTATATTGGAGAATTCCATGTGCAATTGCAAAGCATTCTATTCTGAATGAAAGAGTCTTTATATATCAGTTTAGTCCTTTTGACTTATAGTTTAAGCCCCATGCATCTTTGTAGATTTTCTGCCTTGTCCATTTCGAAGTGGGGTGTTCAAATTCTCTCTTATTACTGTATTGTAGCTTCTCTCTCCTTTCAGATCTATTAATAGTTGCTTTATTTTCATGCTGAATGTTGGGTAAGTATTTATAATTGTTATATTCTTTTGTAGAATTGACCACTTTACTTTCTTGTCTCTTCACATTTTTCTGACCAGTCTATCTTACTTGATATGAATATAGCTACTTCTTCTTTTGTCTGGTTTCCATTTGCATGGAATATCTTTCTTTATCCCTTCACTTTCAGTCTGTGTGTCCCCCTATGAGTAAAATTCATCTCTTAGAAAGCATATCATTGGATGTTTTTTTTTGTTTTTTAATCCATGCCGCTATTCTATGTCTCTTGGAGAATTACATTCAGGGTAACTATTAATAGATAAGGACTTATTTCTATTGTCTTCTAGTCGTTTTGTCCATCATTTCTTTCTTCCTCTCTTACTATCTCCCCTTAAATAATTTATTCTAGTAGTTTATTTTGTCCCTTTGTTTTTTGTATCTCGCTTATGGAGTTTTGTTTTGTAATTACCATGAACTTAAAAAAAAACCAAAAAACAAAAAACCTTACCGTTTAAACAAAAGCTTCAATTAAGCTAAATACAACTCTAATTACACAAAAAACTCTCTACACTTTTACTCCACCATTTTAAATCTTAAAGTCACTCTTACATTCTTTTATATAACATATCCCTTAACAAATTATTATATTAACAAATTATCAATCTTCTTACTAAAATGTAATTTACACACAATCATTACAGTATTAGAGTATTTTAAATTTGACAACATAATTACTTTGCCCAGTGGATTTCTACTTTGGTTGTTTCCATGTTACTTATTAGTATTCATTTATTTCAGCTTGAAGAACTCCCATGTTTTAATGTGTATGTTTTTGTTTTGGTGGTGCTGTGGATCAAATCCAAGGCTTCACACATACTACAGAAGTACTCTACGACTGACTTAATAGTCCCTTTTAGCATTTTTTACAAGGGAAGTCTGAACGTAACAAACTTGTATATATAAATGTTGGTCTGGGAATGTCTTTGCTTCTCTATTTCTGAAGGACAGTATTCTTGGATTTTATTTTATTTTTTCCTTCAGCACCCTCTCTTTTAAACTGTGTTTCTGTTGAGAAGTCTGCTGCTATGTTTATTAAAACTCTCTTCTATGTTATTTACATTTAAAAAAACTTGAGGCATTCAGGATCCTTTTGTCGATCTAAGTTTGATTATAATATATCCTGGGGTAGTCATATTTAGATTGAATATGATTGGTGACCTACAAACTTCTTGTACCTGGATATTTATATTTTTCCTGTTTTGGAAAGTTTTCTATTATTAAGTGTACCCGTTTCTCTTTACTTCCTCAACACCAATCACAGAAACATCTGCTCATTTTCTTTTGTGCTGAGAATTGAACCCAAGACCTCATGCACGCATGTTGTTCAGTTTCCCACTGAACACAACCACTCCAAATATTTGCTCTTTTAATGCTGTCCCATCAATACTATGACTCTCTTTATTCCTTCTCATTTTTCTCCTGTCTATGTAATTTCAAATAACTTATATTCATTTTCACAGTTCTTTGTATAATGAATTCTGCTATTGAATCTCTATTGCATTTTTCATTTCATTGATTATATTTCTCAGCTCTGGAATTTACTTGAAGTTATTATTTCAATCAATTTGTTAAAGCCATAATTCTAGTCTCACTTTCCCCCATTTTGTATTTTCTTGAAATTTGATAATCCTTAAAAGTTATTTTGAATTTCTTGTCAGGCAGTTCCTACTTTCCATCTCATTAGGGTCATTCATACCTTGTTTTGTCCATTTGTTGTCATGTTTCCTGATTGTTCTTGATCTTTGTGGTTAGGCATTGATACCTGTGCATCAAGTTAGATGGCAAAGACCAGAATAAGTATCTAACTTTGGAAATGTTCTTCATCAGTAAGCTTCTCCAGAAATTCTGGGAAAATTGACTGGTATATTCCATAAGCCCATATCTATTGCAGCCATTGCAGTACAAGGGGCTTCCCTAATTCCAAGACTACAGTGTTTGGCATAGTGCTATACAAATACCCTGTGGCTTCTGAGGTTGGTGCAGCCTTAAAATGCACTTAAAGTGCATACCCAGCAAAGTTACCACAGAACTAGGGCATGCCTGATCCCAATGGCCACAGAGGCCTACCTGCCAATAAGGTTTGTGCAGAGTCCAAGGCAACTGTTACCTAGTGTTAATATAAACTGCTGATCAATTGTGTATAGTGAGGGCTAAAGTTTCCTGACAGACACTGGGGCATGGAGGATTGGTCCCCAGGTACAAACCTAGTGTCAGAGACTGCAGTGTTCTTTCCAATGCTGGGTTTAACCGTGGCAGTCCTGGTTTGCTCTGGGGTCCAAGGAAAAGTCATGTTTACCTCTCTCTCTACTTCAGATGATTACTTCAAAAAATCCCAATGCGCACCCGCGCGCGCGCACACACACACACACACACACACACACTTGGGATTTTTCTACATTTTGACTATTATGAACAAAGCTACTAAGAAAATTGGTGTACATGTCTTTGAATGCTCCCAATTCTTTTGGCTATACCCTGTAAGTGAAATCATCCAGTCATGAAATTCTGTTTATTGAGGAACTGACAAATCGTTTACCATGGCTGCAGAATTTTACATTTCCCAACGATGGATAAGGACTTCAATTTCCATACATCCTCACCAACACTACTTAATTCCCATTTTTATGTTATAGCCATCTAGTAAGCATGAAGTAGTATCTGATTTTCATTGTAATTTGATTTTTCTAATGAATAGTGAGACTGAGTGTAATTTCTTGTGGTTGTTAGGCGTTTGTACATACTCTTCAGAAAAATAGCTTATTTTGTGCATTATTAACTCCAGTTGTCTTTACCATATAATTATGGAGTCATTAAGATATTATGAGTACTAGATCTTTAAAAGATGTATGATGTGCAAATAATTTTTTAATTTTGGTGAAGTACAAAATATCCTCTTTTGTTGCTTGTGCTCTTAGTGTCACATTTGAAAATCAATTATAAAGTCTAACGTGATGAGTATTTACCCCAAGGTAAAAACATTTTAGGTATGAATATTAGGGCTTTTATCCATTTTGAATTAGTTTTTCTACATGAAACAACGTAGAGATCTTATTTTATTCTTTTGTATGTATCCATCTTTCTCAATACTATTTGTTGACAATACCATGCTTTCCTTTTAAATGGCCTTGGCATCCATGTTGAAGATCAATTAACCACAGATACATAGGGTTGTTTCTGGATTGATACATAGGGTTGTTACAGATGTATGCTTATTCCAGTGCCACATTTTGGTTACTATATTTTTATAGGTGTTAAAAGTTTTTGAAGTTAACAAATGTAATTTCTCCAAGCTCACCATTCCCGCCCTCCCCCAATTTGAAGATCCTTTCAATTTCATGCAAATTTTAGGATTGAATTTTTCACTTTTGGAGAAAAAAAATGTCATTTGAGATTCTGATAAGAATAGCATTGCATCTACAGATCAATTTGCATAGTTCCAAGAAGATCAAGTCTTCCATTCCATGAACATGGGATATCTATATGCTCACTTAGGTCTCCTTTATATAATTTCAGCAATATCTAGTAATATACAATATAAAAGACTTGCACAACCTTGATTACATTTATTCCTAAGTCATTTAACTTTTCTGTTGATATCATAAATGCAATTGTTTACTTCACTTTCAGATTATTGCTAGTGTATAGACGTGATTATTGTATGTATCTCCTGGAACTTGGCTGAATTTATCCATCGGCTTAATAGTTCTTTTTTTATGAATTCTTTGGAGTTTTTTATATTTAATATATTCTCTCCATTCACATCATGTGTGAATTGAAAAAAATAATCCATCTCCTGCTTTTCAATTTGGATACATCTTATTGCTTTCTTTTGCCTAATTTTGGCTAGAACTTATAGTATAATGCTAAATGAAACTGGTGAAGGAAGGTATACTTGTCTTGCTCTTGATCCGTTTTTTTTTTACAGGAGTTTGTAAAGGACTCGGTGTAATTCTTTAACAGAATTCACCACTGAAATTATCTAGTTGGTCCTGGGCCTTTCTTAGTTTGGGAGTCTTGCTGTTTGTTGTTTTGCTATTGATTTGAACTGGTTATTTATTTATTTATTTTTTTTAAACAAGCTGTTCAGTGTTCTATTTGTTTGGGGGAAAGTTTAAAAAATTTTCTATTTCTTAAAATTTGTTCATCAAAATTATCCAATTTGTATTGTTCTATAATCCTTTAACTTTGTAAGACCTACTTTCATGTCAACACTTTATTTCTGATTGAGTTATGGATATTCTTTCCCCTTTGTTTCTTGGTTAGTAGTCTAGAAAAAGTTTTCTCAAATTTATTAATTTTGGTTTTGTTGGTTCTTCATTAATTTTCTAATTTCTATATCATTAACTTCAAATCTTTGTTTCCTTCTTTATGCTAATGGCTGGGTTTAGCTTGATCTTCTTCCTTTATTTCAAGTACAAGTTAGCTTATTTAGGAAATTTCTTCTTTTTTTAATTGTAGATGGACACAATACCTTTATTTATTTTTATGTGGTGCCAGGGATAAAACCTCACACACACTAGGCAAGCACTCTTACCACTGAGCCACAACCCCAGGCCCAATTTCTTCCTTTAGACATTTCTGAACAGTTTTCATTGCATCACATGCTATATAAATAAATTTTCTTTACATTCATATATTCTAAACATTCATATCTTGAAAACTTCTTTGTGATTTCTTTGACCAATTTATGTGCTATGAAATTTCTACATATTTTTCAACTCTCCACATTGCTTTTTTAATGGTTTTTAAATTTCATTCCATCTTGCTAGAGAAGAGACTTGTATCATTTTAATTTTTTAAAAAATTTGTAGCATCTTGAGTGGTCTATAATATAGTCTATGGTCAGTACTTGAAAAAATTATATGCTACTGTTGCTGGGTGAAATTGTCTATATATATATTCTCTCAGAATTATCCTATAATATTATCAAAATCCTCATTTTCCTTACTGATTTACTGTCTAGATATTCTGTGTCCAACTATTATTGAAGAAATGCCTATTTCTCCCTTCAATTTCATCATTCTTGTTTCCATGTATCTCCTTCATCAGTTTATTATTTGTCAATATGTAATAACTGTTTCTTTTATAGGAAATCTTAAAATCCATTATGTCGATATTATTAGTAAGATGATATAATTCCCTTCTAGTATTTTTTTTTTCTTTAAGCTTTTTAGGTTTTTTTCCATGCTTACCCCATGGGTTACAATATCTTAATTATATAATCATTAAGCTTGAATACCAACAGTTTTTGTTTTTTTAGTTGTAGATGGACATAACACCTTTATTTATTTTTATGTGGTGCTGAGGATCAAACCCAGTATTTCACACGTGAAAGGCAACTACCCTACCACTAAGCTACAATCCCAGTCCTCAACAGTTTTAATAGCACAAAAATTTTGGCTACTTTACAGCTCACCCTCCCTCTCTACAATAATTTATCATTATTGTAAAAAGTTGCATCTTTATAGATTATATGGTGATACAGATTTTTATGTTTTCTAAAAATCAAAGAAAAAAGGAATCATCAACCAAAATATGCAATAAAATTGCCTTTTATGTTTACTTAACCAGCTACTTTTAATGCTGTTCTTTCTTCACACAGCTTTGAGATATGGTTGAGAGTCATTTCATTTCAGCATGAAGCACCCTTTCCAGATACAGAATTCATATCTGGTATTTGTCCTTCTTTCACCATTTTAAATGTTATCCTACTGCTGCTTTCTGGTCCTCTGGATTTCTAAAATTAATATTATTTAGGATCTCTTGAATACAACAAGTAGCTCCTTTGCCTATTTTCAAGATTATTTACAGTTATCAATAGACTACAAGTGTGGCTCAAAATGGATCTTTCTTTTTCCTGTTTGAAGCTAGTTGAATGTGCTAATGCATATTTTATCAAATTTTCCAGTTATTATTTCTTCAAATATTCATTCTACCCTTTTTTATTCTTCTGAGACTTCTGTGTTTGTACACTTGATCTCCCATTTGTCTTTGGGCCTGCTTATTTATCTTCTCTTTCTGGTCCTTAGACTGCATATTTCTCAACTGAACTATCTTCAAGTTTGATAATCTTTCTCTCCTTGTTCAAATTTGTATGAACCTTCTCAGTTCACTTTTCATTTCCAAATTCCCTTGCAATATCTGCTTTTATGTATTGTTGGGTAGTTTAATTTCCAAATATTTGTCCATTTCTCAGTTTTCTCTTACTGATTTCTGGTCTCATGTCATTACAATCAGAAAAGATATTCTGTATGATCCATCTTTTAAAATTTATTATGACTTGCTCAGTTGTCTATCCAGGAGATTTTTGTATATGCAATTGAAAAAAATGTATATTCTGTGGCTATTTGAAAGAGTGTTCTTGATGTCTATTAGATCCAACTGTCTATAAAATCTTCTTTTTCTATCCATTATCAAAAGTGGGATATTAAACTCAATTATTATTATAAAACCATTTCTTCAATTTTGTCAATGTTTACACACATTTTGTACTTTGTTTACTGCCTGTTCCTGTTTTATTTTCTTGAGAAACTGAACACTTTAATTAAAATATATAATATGCTTGCCCTTTGACTTTTCCAAGTTTTTGTTTTTAATAAAAGTCTATTTTTTTGTGTTCTTAGCATGGATAATCCACTCCCTGCCTGAGCTTTTTTGTTACATTTGTGTGCAATATCTTTTTTTAAAAGTGAATCTCTTATTGATAGCACATGTCAGATCATTTTAAAAAATCCATTTTTTGCCTTTAAATACGAGGTTAATCCATTTACATTTGAAGTAATCAATGATAAAAAATAACTTTTGATGTTTTCTTAGAAAAGAACTCATAACTCCCCACTCTCCTTCTTCCAATACAGGCAATGGTGTTTAGCTGATTTTTTTTTGTAGTGTCAGATCTTGATTCTCTTTTCATTCCCTTTTGTGTATATTCTACAAATATTTTCTTTGTGGTTACAATGGGAAAACCATATCAATTTCTAAAGTTATTACTTTTTTCCCCCCACAATGGTGATTGAACCCAGGGGTACCCTACCACTGACCTACAGCCTCAGCTCTTTTATTGGAGACAGGTTTTTGCTAAATTGTGGAGGTTGGCCTCAAATTTGCAATCCTTTTCTCTCAGCCTCTTGGGTTGCTGGGACTACAGGTATGTGCCACTGTGCCCAGCTCTAAGTTATTACAGATTTTTAAAACAGTATCTCCCATTGAAGATTAAATAACATGACTAAAACCCTAGTACAATTTAGTATCTCAGTCATTATTAGTTCAAGTTCCAACCCGTGTTTCATCTGTACCCACTACACTGATATGCAAAGGATGACACAACAGGGTACATTTGCTGGGCCCTTTAATTATTGGAAATGATCCTTTAAAAAAAATTAAATTGTAGCATCATAAGCATACAATAGTGAAGAAGTATAATTAAGAAAGTATAAATGTAAAAGATTAAAATTTATAGATAAATGTAGAGGACACAAGTATTCAAACTAGAATTGATGTAAAGGGGACGGAATTAATGAAATAAGTCTATCACACTATGGTATCCCTAGGATTTTTCTTTTTTTTTCAATGATTTCTACCTGATGTATGTGATTCTATCATACAAAACTATATAAGCTATACAAAAGAAATATGCAATTCTTCCATTTTCTTTTCTTTTTTTCTTCTGTTTTCACTTGTAGGATATATGGGACTTTCTGCCCTGAGACTCTAACAACAATATGTTCATTTTTAACTTATATATCAGTTGAGTCTCTCTCTTCTCATATTTATAATTTTAATTGATACCAGTTTAAATTTGTTGCTTACAAAGCTTCTCCTCTTACATAGTTCTGTCCCCAATTTTGTTGTCACAAATTACATCTTTATACCTGTGTACATACTAAATTAACATAGATTTATAAATTTTATGTATTTGTTTCTTAAAACCTGTATAAAGTATAAAATGGTGCTACAAACCATAATTGTCAATATGTTAACCTTTACCGTGTGTTACAATCTTTACATCCTCATATAGGTTTGAGTTACTGTTTTGTGCCTATTCATTTCAACATGAAAGATCCCTTTAGAATTCCTTGTAGGGAAGGCTTCATGGGAAAGAACTCTCTTAGGTTTTATTTAGGAATGTATAATCTTTTTTTTCTTTGTAAGAATAACAGAGAATTACTGCTAAATTGCTGAAATTTTAATCCTTTAATTGAAAATGTTTTAAAAGGCTTCTCATGGCTCTTGTAAGAGATTAAACCCAGGGACACTTGACCACTAAGTGGTATCCTTAGCCTTTTTTATTTTGAGACAGCATCTCATCAAGTTGCTTAGGATTCAAGTTGCTGAGGCTGGCTCTGGACATCCTGCCTCAACCTACTGAGTCACTGGGATTACAGACAAATAATGTATAAATTTTATCCTAATTTTTAAAAGAATATTTCCTCTGGATATTGACAATAAATCCCCCACTTTAGCCCTTATGAATATATTTCCTACTTTGTTCTAGCCTCCAAGGTCCCTCTTGAGAGAATTCAGATGAGAATCTTATTGAAGAGCCTATGTACATGTGTTGCTCTCTCTTGCTTTTAAGATTGTATGTCTTTGGCTTTTGCTTATAATGTATCTGTGGTGATCTTATCCTAGAATTTGCTGGGCATTTTAGGTTTGTAACTTCATCTTTTAAGAAATCTGGATAGTTTTCAGCCACTATTTCTTCAAATAATCTCTCTCCTCCTTCAAAAGATCCCATAGTGTTTCCCTTGGTGATGAAACACAAATCACTTAGACTCTGTTCACTTTTCTCCCATGTTTTATGTTCCTCAGACTCAATATATCTCAGTGTCATCTTCAAATCTTCCCATCTTTTCTTTTACCAGTTCAAATTTGCTGTTGAAACCTAGTAAATTTTAAAAACTCAGTTATTGTATTTCAGCTTCAAAGTTTCTATTTGATTCCTTTTCGTAATTCCTGTTTTTGTTGATACTCTTTGCTCACACATAATTTTTCTGATTTTAATTCTTTGTATATGTTTTCCTTTAGCCCTTTCAGCATTTAAGATAGTTGTTTTAGAGACTTACTTTAAGTCCAGTGTCTATTTCTTCAGAGATATTTTCTGCCAATTTACTTTGTTCTCTTGGATGGGCCATATAATCACCTCAAATTTTGGTTGAAAACTGAGTATTTGAAAACACAGTCAGGTTTCCCTTTTGAAGACTTCCTCCATTCCAGAGACATCCTTCACTGAGTTAGTACAGTATAGGGGGATTAGAGATCAGATTAGGGATCAGAGGAAGAAAATGTTTAAAAAGGCTTCTCATGGCTCTTGTGAACATACATCTTTTAAGTCTATGTATGACTTTCTCACTTCCTCTTCATAAATAGTACTTTCTATATCTTAACTTTCCAGTCTCAACCTAGTTTCTCTCTAGCATCCTCTTCCACAATCTCTTGACCTAAGCATCTGTTATATAGTACTACTGCAACTTTCACCACCAGTGGCTGCCACTTTCTCCCTTCTACAGGTTACGTGAGATAGGCAGGTTAGAATGTTTCAAATCAGACCTTTTTGGCTCAGTCTGGCTTGAGGTAAGGAATTGAGAACTGGAATGCCACCAAGATTTAATTCATGCCAGTAATTAAGGGAAAGTAAGGGAAAGATGCAAGTGAAAAGGGAAAAAATCTTTCCTACCTCCTGAATGTGACTTCTTCACTGCGAACTTGCTTGATTACTAGAGACCTTTGATTTTTTTCCAGAGCTTTTCTGATAAGGTTATTTTAGCCAGTTTCAGTAGTTTCTTATTCTTTTTGGATAGCTTCATAGGAATGAAGTGTATAGAATACCATTTCTCTCACAACACTGTATTCACTTTTGAATATACTGATATTTGTATGACCGAGAATATAGTCTATCTTGGCAAAACAATAGAAATTGTAGCCCAGTCATCTGAAATCATGAGGGCCATGTCTTCTCTAAAACCTTAAGGGGAGAATCCTACTTTGCCTATTCTAGTTTTTTAATATTTTTCATCAGTAATCCTTGGTTGTGTGACAATGGAGGCAGAGATTGGAATATACCTACAAACCATCTTCTTCCTATGTGTCTGTCTGTTCTCAACTAATAAGGATATCACCCATAGTGAATTAGAGCCCATTCTAATAACTTCATTCTAAATTGATTACATCTGCAGAGGTTCTATTTTCACTGTCACAGGTATCAGAGGTGAGGACTTCAACATATTTTGGGGGAATAGAATTGAATACCTAAAAAGTGTTTTGTATTAACTATAATTATTTTAATTATATAATTAAACAAGGCTTATCATGTATATCTTTATCAATCTTCAAGGGATATTAGACTCCTTTGTGTATAAGAACCTTAGAATTTCTTCTCTAGCCTTTGGTCTATTGTTTGCATAATTTTATTCACTCCTAAGTTATAAATCCCACATTTATATAACTTTCACTTGAACTTGAAAACTGTTTTCTTTTTTTAGGTAATGGGGATTGAACTCAGGGTGAGTGAGAGACACATCCACAGCCTTATTTTGTATTTTATCTAGAGAAAGGGTCCCACTCAGTTGCTCAGTGCCTCACTGAGGCTGGCTTTGAACTTGTGATCCTCCTGCCTCAGCCTCCTGAGCTGCTGAGATAACAGGCGTGTTGCCACCACAACCAGCAAACTGTTATTTTTTAAACAGATTTAAATAATAACATCTAATTATATAGGCTACATATACTATATCTGTGTGTATATATAAATACACACAAACATATAAACACATATCATATATAAAATTTAAATAATGTAGTGGCTTTCTTTATAATCCGCAATCACAGTTGTTGAGAATGGTAATATGTGGACCTTACCTACTTTCCCTGCCAAATAGGAACCTGCCGTTACTTATCTAAAAGTTATAGTGCCTAAAAGTTATAGCTATTGATCAAAAAGCCAATTAGGGTAATACACCTTGACAAAGACCTAGGTTTAAGATAATCAGTATGCCATACCATCCCAGTAGGATGTATACAAGCTGTTCACAACTAGACAGGTGTTACTTGAGGTTTAGATATAGGTTGTGAAAGCCATGTATTTTGAAAATTCAAATTAAAAAAAAAAAGATTTGAAACCCATTTTGAAGAGTCACAAGGAATGAATGCCTTATCAGGAAAACTTCCAATGTTCTGCCTACCTTCATTTAGTGTCCATTACCTAGTCACACTTCACAGACCATGCCTCTCACCCTAGGCTTAGAACATCGTAGGGTGAAGCTCTCTTATAGGGATGACAGAAATGTGTTCCTCTCTCATTCTACTTTTTTTCCTTCCCCTTTCTACTTTTGGGAGGATGTGTTTAATAACGCTCAAGACTCTGGCAAACTAATAACACACTGATGTTGAGCTACATGAACAAAGGAAAATAAGTTTGACTTGAAGGATCTGTGCATTTTCTGGGGATTCTTTGGATCTGAAGGTTAAGTGCTGCCCTTCTGAAAGCACCTGTGCAAAGGGTGAAAGGGTAGAATCACACTAATGTTCAGTTTGAATAAAGGGAACATAGGAGCTCTCTATAGACACCTCATTAGGAGTGTGTTTTCTTTTGTTGCTACATTCACAAAGTGCACTTTTCAGACTTCATTAGTCAGCTTCTCCCCAACAAGACTATGAGCAGAGACAACAAAGTACAATACAGACAGTATTTAACTAGGCTGTGTCCAAGGCATGAATTTAAGTTCTAGTAGTCTAAACAACTCCGGCAAATCACATATCATTTTCTGGGCTTCAGATCCCACATCCCTTGGGCTACATGACCACCCTCTGGTCACATTTCCAGCTTTCTAATCTCAAAGCTGCAGAGCAGACTGGAGCTCCTGCTGTCTCTGAGCTTCATCAAATTGTCACTTGCTGGAGGGAAGGTTCAGGACCTTGGTACATCCCAAAGATAGCTCAGTAAAAAGGATGATTTCAAAATGAATACTGGAATTGGACATGAAGCCTGGACTGTAATGAAGGCTAGAAAAAATACCTATAACTCCATGGATTTGTTCTCTGTGACAATCCTATTTCCTACTGATCAGCCTTAGGTCTAATATACATACTATGAATGTGATACATTCTGAAAGTGAAAAATATACAATGGCTGAAAAGTTCTTGGCTTTAAGCACGACAACACATATACACAATTGCCTTAAGTAAAAAAATCTATACAATGATCAAGAGAATAACCTCTTTGGAGAATGGATAATCTGTACAGGACGTGGGTAGATTTAAGACTGGAAAAATGGACTGAGGCCAAATGACCAAGAGCCTTAAGACTCTGGATAAAAGATATGTACTCAAGCAAGACCAAATTCTGCTTAAGCATCAATTCCCTTCAGTCTACCAAGTGAAGCCTGCCCTGGGGCTGTGGGATAGAAAAGTTACAGTGTCACAGGGACTACTCCATGTAGATATGAAAGGCCAGATGACTTTGTAGTAAGTATTCTTTTATTTATTCTTTTTTGGCACACTGGCCTAGAAAAGTATTCTAGGAGGAATTAATATTGATCAAGATACTACCACTACTCATGGACTTAACTTAATTTTTAAGTTTACACCTCATGAACCTTAGGGACATGGTAAGCTAACATCTGAGCTAATGAAAATTATGTAGCATGGTACTATGTTCACAGTGGGGGTATCACCACCATAATCACACTGGGCCAATACTACTGGAACCCATCTGTAACTTGTCAGTTTCCCATTTTACTGCATATTCATCCCCACCAAGGGCTTTCTGACTGTTCCCTGTCTTTTGAAACATGAGTAAATCATTTAAAAGGTTAATTCTCATAATAATAGTGGATTAAACTAACTGCCAAGATCCCTTAAAGTTCTAAAATTGTTTAAGCATTTTGACACATTTAAAAGGCAGTGTTTTCAAGGTGCAGTGGTTGTTTACAGGTCAGCATCTTGTTCTGATTAATATTTGAAGATTATCCCTGTGTGTTTTAAAGCACAGTGCTGGACTATGTTAACTGTAAAACAAACTAGGATTTTTGATCTGTAGGTGCTTGGAATAGCAGCTACAATCCTGAGGGGGAGGGAAAGACAATCAATAAAGACACAACTGGATAAATTCTGTCCCTTCACCAATTATAATTAAACAATCAAACAGCCCAACCAACTGAGATGGTTTGCCTGCCATTTAAGTTTGGTTGTGTCATAAAGTGATCCTCCTGTACAGTGTGTGGAAAGCCAACTTCATTTTCAAAGTCTGCTCCTCAAACTAAGAAATCTGATATTTTGCTAAGAAATAAAATTTCCCTATGTCAATTACAGCCATTTATCAGTAAAAAGAATATTAGTTGAAAACTTGAGATGTGATTTTAAAAACTGGGCTTTTCTGTCCCTCTACACAATTATCCATAAGTGTCACCTCAAGGCTGGGTTTCCTTGGAAGGCTGACATTAGCAACCAGAGCCACAGGTCTCCTTGCTTGGGCAGAGCACCACTTCCTAAACTCTCACATGAAAACAGGCTCACAGTACACACTGTATGACATCTCATAACCTAAAGGGGTTACGGCCAGCACAATTCAAGTCAATCTGTGACAAGGCAGATGATACTACCCTGACAATAGCTGGGGATATACTTGGGGGTCAGCCCAACAAACTGCTTGATAGGCATTCAGTGGAATAAGACTGGTGTGGATATTTGGGGCATCCTGAATTCTTGAAAACTCATTTAGATTTATGTAACATTTTCTATTTGGAAATAACTTTTATATAATTTAATTTCACTAAAAAAATACTCCCTTTACCCCGAATGCATACCAAGGGTAAGTCCCCTTGTTAAGAAAAAGAAACTATCAAAGCTTTGGGTTTTTAAACAGCAGAAGACAGGCAAAGAAGTAACCCTTAAGGAAGCAGAACATAGGTGGAGACTGTGTTGTGAAACACTAGAAGAGAAAGAAGGCTTCAAGAAGGTTTGATGGGCTGAAGAAGGGGCAGTTCTATTTCAGGTATACAATGATTAGGCAAAAGAGGGCTGGGTATGCTAGACCTGAGGAGAATTGGGGATAGTCTGGTAAATAGGAGTAAGTCAGATAGTAGAAGGGGGAAGACAGCATGGATGAGTTACATATTGTATAGAAAAACATCAATGGACCTAGGAGAGGATGATTATAGCAGCTAAAAGGTCAGTCAAAAAAAAAAAAAAAAGAAAGAAAAAAAGAAACCTTAACAAGTTACAGTCTTGATTTGCTACATGGCTGGAATCACATAATAACCTAAATTCTTGGTAGAACAAATACAATAGGTTATATGAAGGTGCTCATGTCAATGGAGCTATGATCTGAAGGATGACATAACAGGGATAGAAGGTGTAGGTGTCTCCAAGCTGATACCTACACCTTCTAGGGAATCTGTGCCCATCTTGCTGTCACTGTGTCTGAGGATGTTTAGAGAAGGTCTAACATCCAACCAGAGCCATATTTTGAACCTGGCATTCACTGTAAGCAAGTATGCCATGCCCTCAGCAAGGGTGTCCTCATTTTCTTTTTTCTTTATTCACTTTCTTTGGCTTTTTTCCTCTCTAACTTCTGGGCAATCTCACCTTTGATTAAAGTTCTTAAATATCCCAATTACAAAAAGGGCTCAACTTCAACAACTTAACCAGTTCTGTCCTTGGGAGGTTTCGTATAATAAAACTATATAAAGTTATCACTTCCAATGAGCATATAGATTATTAGTTTAAAACTCTAAATCTCCTAGCTTTTAATAACAGCTCCTATCACAGAGACATGGTAGACTGCCTTTCAGCCCCCTTTCCTGTAGGAAGGGAACAATTTTCAGGTGGAAGCCACACTTCAAGTCTCCCAGGACCCCTGCCTTTGGGAGAAATACTTGGCCACCATACTGTTAAGTCCAAGCAACTCAAAAGATTCTAAACAAACAATGGAAGCCAGAATAGAATCCTATGTTCATAGTTCTCACAGTTCACTAAGCATCCTCACAGGTCTAACAGAACACTGTCTGCCAGGTCCTGAGGTGAGCAGAGATATGTCAGATTCAGAGGCCCAACTAAACATCTCATGGAGAAATCACCAGCAAAGTAACTGTCAGGGTTTTAGGGACAGTTCTGGGAACCAGGGAAACAAGCACTCTTCTGTATTTGGAAAAGGCACAAAGTTATAGAAATGGAGAAGTACTACTCAACTCTGTCCTTCAACTGGAAAGAAGAGAACTTGCTAAGAAAGAAACTGAGTTTTCTGGAGTCCATGAAGAAACATGAAGCCAATGCCTGGCTAATGGAGCAGAAAACCTTTTATAAGCGATGTTACTCAAAGCTCCAAAGGTCAGAATTGGCACATGCCCGACTGCTGGGCAACAAGGAGCTGGTCAAACAGCTCACCTCCAAAAGCATGTTTTCCAACTACTGCAGCATCTTGGAAGATGAAAGTGAGGCAGCAGTGAAGGCGATAATCAAGAACAGGAGAAGGAGTGAGAACAACATGATCTTTCAATCTTGTCTGGACAAAGAGAGACACTGCCCAGCTCGCAGGAATGGTCTAATTAAGAAGGCAGAGGCACAGGAAGTCCCCAGGGTGACCCTAAAGGCAGACTCCAAAGAAGAGGACCCAAAAGCAACTATGAAAAGAACATTCCCTGTCAGACAGGAGAGCAAGTCAGCAGCTCTGGTTTTATCTTTAGAGTCTCTAAAGAGTCCAGAGCAAGGAGCACAACAGAGAAAGCTTCCTATGGAAAAGAGTCTACCACTACAGGGGGAAGAAGGGATCCTGAGCAATTTCAGCAGGCACTCAAACATTGTGCTGAGTGATCCTATAGATCCAGTCACTGACAGGGAATCAAAAGGTAAGCTTAAATACATAGTCCATGGAAACAGAAATGTGAAGCACCCCCAAAAGAAAATGTCAATGAATAATCTCTATGGCCCAGAGGATGTGCAAATAGATGCGGCTGTGCTGACTGAGATCCAAGCCATGTTAGGGAAAAACTATCTCCTGAATGAAACAACCAATTTGGTGGACAGAGTCACAAGTCCCCCACATCCTGCATATTTTCTCTTTTCAGATTCCCTTTCCAAGGGCCCCTCCAAGAAAGGAAGTGAGGGAGCAATAAATGCTCCAGGAATCAGAAGTTATGCTGCAGGAAGAAGACGGAAAATAGTTCTTGAAGAGACTGGAAGCAATTCTATCACCACAAAGAATGGACACTTGTTTTCCTAAGGTATCCCTCCCCTGTGCACCGACTTATCATTTATTTAGCAACTGTTTCTTAATACTTACCAATGAAAACTCTTACCCCCGATCTCAAGATTGTCCCTGAACTCGGGGAGAAAAATGCTTTCCTCCTCTTCTATAAAGTCACAGCAATCAAGGCAAGACTTAAACAGTTACTTCAGTGGACCCAGGTTGAGGCCGGCCCCATAGCCTTTCAAATGGACACGTGGAGACAAGTGGCAAAAATGGACAGCAAAGGGCAGTCTGGGTTGGGACCCTGCAGGGCACATCTTCAACAGGCTTCATCTTCATACCACACAACAGTTTTCAAGGAGAAATATCTAAGAGGAACATGACTCTGGGAAGCTTTTTGGGCAGTATTGTTTACTGTAAAAAAAAAAGAGTAAAAGATAATAATTTGGGAATGTTAGCAAATTTTGTTTCTTCAGTGGGCTGGGAGGGAATAGAAATGGGAGTTTGGCTCTAATTTCTCAGTGTTTCATAATAAAAACAATCTAACAAATCAAACCTGATTGACTAGAGAATAAAGAGCCTCCCCTTCCCAAGTCAAACCTTTATGGTAAGTTCCTCACATCTAATTAAGTCAAGACAATGCCCACTAAAGGAAGCTGAGGCTAAACTGGCATGCTACTGTGGAATGAGCTGAGTGGGAGGCAGAGGCTCTGGTTTTTAGCTTTATTTATATAAATGCAATGGCCAGAGTGATCTTGGGCAAACTGATACACAGCTTGGCACTAAATACTCTAAAATGTGCATTGGGCAAAATGATTTTACTTTTAACCCCTAACCACCTTACACAATCCAATTATTGTCATAAAATCCATAACTTGTCATAAGATATATATATATATATATGATATATATAATGTATATATGTATAAATGCACGTGTGCGCAGTGGCACTGACATTTTAATAGAATAATGGTAGTGCTTTTTTATATAAAAGTTCCATGATGACAATAAAAGTAACGTAAGAAAGTAGAATTCATGTTGTAAAGAAACAGCCAAATAACTGCAGGTTTCAAGTATTGTATGTGGAATTAGATTACTGAAGTGAGGCCAACCTGCAGGCAGAGGCTACTTGTGTCCCCTTGAGTAGGCATGTGCAGGCCCTCATGACTGACTCTACTTCATATGAATTCAGTATTCATTATATTTATTTCCTATAGGGATTGGTTGTATGAAAGCATACAGATTGTTATGATGAAACAAAGAGCCACTATTAAGTGAATAATGCGACTACAAGTATGAAATGGGGAGTAAGAGACTGGGATAGAGGAGCGGGAGCAAATGCAGAAGCCCTCATGAAAGTAGTGACTTAGGAAAACATGTCTGGTTTACTCACCACCGTCTTAGGAATATATTGAAACACAAGCTGGTTTTCCTTTTACTGCTTTGCCGAAACCAGATGTGCTCCTAAGAGCAATGTGTGGTTGTATTATCCATGCACAGTGGGAAGGTGTAAGGAACCTCTCAATGCCATAAAAGCTTCTTTCAAGATGGCTCTTCACATGCAGGAACAAGACTCCTACTACCTTTTACTGGTAGATTTGTAGAAATCTGGAACTCTGGTTGACAAATCAGACCCTTTGATTTTGCAATCATAATTTCATTCATACATTCACTCAACAAATCTGTGCTGGAAATTGGGGTAAAGAAAACAAATACATGCCTATTCTAATAGAGCTTATAATTTAAGGAAGAAGTCAGGCAATAATGAAGACTGTTAGAGGCTACAAAAATTATAGTACATTTTGGGGGAACATAATTTAAATTTGGCAATATATCAGTTCTAAGTGTTGAAGAATGGCATTTTCATTGGGTATGAGTGTTGGATGCAAATATATTGGGGGCAACTTCTGAAATGCATTCTTAGGAAATGGAACAACTTCCATTTTACAAGGGCCCACATATACAACATCAAGTTGTGAACTGGGATCCTCCTATGTGTTCTCATCTCAAAGTACCTGCAAGTTATCTTCTGCCTAGGTGATTAACTCTGGAACAAGGCTACCTTATTTGTCTCAGGAAACAGATCTGACCTCATTACTGTCCTCTTTTAGATCAAATGAGAAGTGAGTCAAACACAGCAAAGTTAGGCATAGGAATGGAATCAAAAAGGGGTTAACTGATATAATTATTTTTAAGTTTATATTTCAAAGATTTGTCTTCATGTGATGACAGGTATGTATCCACCCTTCTTTTAAAAGTTACATTAGGGTAACTTGTGTAACCCTCAAAATTTCAGCACTGCCAAAAAGTATGTTCTTGACCTTCTCTCCTGTATTCCCTTTTGCTGGTGACAATACTCCAGGGAAATGGTGTAAATGCTAGCAAAACTGCTAGCATTTCAATAGGCATTTCTACAGGCTGGAGTCATACATATCTTCTCTGGAGGCTGCTTCTTCCTGTGTTTTTATTTGCATAGGGACAGATCCCATTGCCCATGACACTGCAATTAAAACATGTCCCAAGTGTACCAATTTTTCCTCTAAGATCTGCTCCTCTTCTCTGTAGATCCAGTACCACCACTCTCCATCCAGTTGCTAAAATCAGACATGCAGTTGTCTCTGACTTTTCTCTTTTGCAAAAATCATCTAATCAGTCACCCAGTCCTAATTCTGAACTTGCCTGAAATTGTCCCCTTCCTTCTACCCTTAGGCTATTTGCCTTTCTAGAATTATAGCAATAATCTAATAATCTAAATGCAAATACCATGTGGGCACTTATGCTCTTATCAATCATATTGTAAAATAATAACAAAAATGCCAGCCTGATTATGCCTTAGCTTCTCAGTGTCTACAGTGTCAAGTCCAAAAGTCCTTGGTATGGTCTATGAGGCCCTCCATGATCTGGCCTTTCTAATCCCACCTTGATCCCTTTGAGCCCTACACTCAGGTGTAGTGAACACACTTTACCCATCTGTCTAGTGTACAACTACCCATCTAAGATTTAACTAAACATTCATCTGTATGAAAAGTTTCTGGATCTGAATTTTTAGCCCAAATCGTACTTTTACATATTCCCTTTGTGTTTATGTCTGCCCTAATTAAATCATCTCCCATAACTCCTTAGTTCAACAAAGCACCTCTGAACTAATGAACCTGAAACCTCCAGGACCCTGCAAAATTGCTAGTATTCAATAGGCATTTCCCCGGCAAAAATGTTAATGAAAGGGGGAAAAAAATTACACTTCACTTGGAATAGGATCCAAGCCAATTTGGAAATATTCCATAATTCCTCATCATAAATATCATCGTAAATGTCCTAAGTCCTTTTTAGGTCTGATTTATTGAATCATGAAGACCTGATATCTGTGTAGTGATAGTGAGAGAGGTAGGTGCAGAACACAACTTTCTACTTTTTCCAAGCCTGCTTTTAAATTTTTCTAGTGATGAAACTTCAAGCCATGTAACTCTTCTGGTCACATTCAGGAAATAAACAAAGCAACTTTAGGGGGAGGTACTGTGAAGTCCATAGTAATGAATTATCAAAATGTCAAACTCTCTAAATTGAAGGCAAAACTCTGCCTCTTGCTCTCAAGCCTTATTGTGGGTAGAAAAACTAAGGAGTGTGGGCAACCTGCTTCTTTTCTCTTCTTCCTACCACTTCTTTCCCACTCAACAGGTATTTCAGGCCCTTCTACAGGGGAGGGAATTAGAGAAGAGGATCTGCCTCATCAGGTTGTTGTAGTTGCAGTATGACATTTTGCTGGGGCGGGGGGGGGGGGGGGAGGATGACTTTCTTTCCTGGAATACAGCCTTCTGGGAACCCCCACTGAGATTCCCTGGCTTGGATACTAGCTTCCAAACTCTCCTCCCCTGACAGTTCTACACTGGATGGCACTCTTCTGCTGTGTGCCTGGCTTCAAGCATGAAGGTCACTTGCACAGGGTTATTTTCAAGATGGCTTATGGCTCATTTCTTACAGCAATCATGTGTGACCTATGGGAAACACCCACCCTGACCTCATCATTGGTGAAAGTGCCCTTTATTCAGCTCCCACAGGCCACTTCAGGCATGTCTTACCTTGGGACCCTTTCAGAGTCAAATACCATTCCTGAGTTCCCCAACATCTAAAGATCTCGCAGGTCAAGGTGCTGAAGTAGTTATTTTGAAACATGCTGCTGGGCATAAAAATAGCGGAAACTCCCAATTCATTCTGAGACCAGTATTACTCTTATACCAAAACCAGACACAAAGATTTAACAAGAAAACTACAGACCAATATCCTTTATGAATATAGATGCGAATATTCTAAACAAAATACTAGCAAACCAAATCCAGCAGCATAGAAAATGGTTTATGTAGCATAGACAAGTGGGATTATTCCAGGAATGCAAGTTTGGTTCAATATACAAAAATCCATCAATGTAATACAACATATCAATAGAATAAAGGACAAAAACTACATGACAACCTTAATAGATACAGAAGAAGCATTTGACAAAATCCAATATCTTTTTTTTTTTTGATAAAAACAATAAACTAGGAATAGATGGGAATTTCCTTAACTTGAAGCATCTATGAAAAACCCACAGCTAACATCATACTTAATGGTGAAAGACTGAACGCTTTCCCCCTAAAATCAGGAACAAGAAAAAGATTTCTACTCTTGCCACTTCTATTCAATCTTGTACAGAGGTGCTAGCCAGGGCACTTAGGCAAGAAAATGAAATAAAAAGAATCCAGATTAGAAAGGAAGCAAAAGTATTTCTATTCACAGATACATGATCTTGTGTATAGAAAATTCTAAGGAATTAAAAAAAGAATAAATGAGTTCAGAATAGCTACAGCATACAGGATCAATACTTAAAAATCAATTATATTTCTAGACACTAGCAATGAATAATCCAAAAATCAAAATTTAGAAAACAATTCTGTAATAGCATTAAAAAAGAATAAAATACTTGGAAATATTTTAACCAAGAGGTCAAGACATATACACTGAAATCTATAAAACATCATTGAAAGAAACTAAAGACCTAAACAAATGGAAAGACACTCCACATTCATGAATTGAAAAATTTAATACTGTTAAAATAGCAACATTCCTCAAACTGATCTATATATTCAACACAATCACTACCAAAATCCCAGGTGCTTGTTTTTCGGAAATTAACATGTTGATCCTAAAATTCATGTGGAATACAAGGGACCCAGAATAAGACAAAATGATCCTGAAATAGAACAGAGTAAGAGAACTCATATATCCCAAATTAAAAACTTACTATAAAGCTATAGTAATCCAAACACTGTGGTAACTGGCATAAGGACAGACATACAGAACAATGGAATAAAATTGAGAGTCCAAAAATCTTATATTTACGGTCAATTGGTTTTTGACAAGGGTGCCAAGACCATTCATGAGCAAATAATAGTCTTTCCAACAGTTGTTGCTTATATGACTAGATATCCACATACCAAAAGAATGAAACTGGATCCCTACAATGCACCACATGCAAAAATGGGTCAAAGACCTAAATATAAGAATTAAAACCATAAGATGCTTAAAAGATACAACGAAGAGAAATGAAAATTTAGGTCCACATAAAAACTTGTACACAAATTTTCATAGTAGTAATATTCATAATAGCCAAGAAGCAGAAACAACGCAAGTATCCATCAACTGAGTAGATAAACAAAAAATACAGTATATCAATACAATGACATTATTCAGCCACAAAAAGAAACAAGGTACTGATAAACATGCTACAACATGGATGCACTCTGAAAACATTACTCCAAGCGGGAGGAAGAAAAAAAAGACACAAAGGCCACATATTGTATAATTCCATTGATATGAAATGTCTACAACAGGCAAATCCATAGGCAGAAAGTAGATTAGTGGTTGCCAGGGGCTGGGGATTAAGAACAGTGATGAAAATGCTCTGGAATTATATAATGATGACAATTGCACAATTCTGTGAATATACTAAGAACCACATATTTTACAATTTGAAAAGGGTAAATTTTACGGTGTATGAATTATATCTTAATTAAACAATGATGAGGAAAAGCACTCCTCTTCCATTTTTCAGATGGATGAGGGAAGGTCAATTCTTGCTCAACAAATCTTTATTACAAACATTTCCAACATCTCATTTAGACTTCCCTTTCTCTTATTTTCTGGCAAACATTGGGAGAACCCATCTGTCTCTCAGGATGTCTTGCAAGATGGTAACTAGCAATACGTATCTCAATTTCATTGAATCCTGACAACCAGTGATAAGGTAGGATTGGGTGTAATTCAAGCCAAGGGAATGGCAGGGCCAGGACCGAAAACCAGAGTCATCTAACTCTGAAGGCTGCTCCCTCAACCACTGTGTACTGTTTCCCAGATACATCCAATCCCACTTTGTATGGTTTCCTAGGGTCAAGAAGGTAATTAAAATAATTATCCCAGGTACTGCTCAGTTGTCTAAGAATCTTGATTTGATGTTTAATTTTTGTCAATGGGAAAATGACAGATTTTAGATTCATGTTGGCCCAGGCCTTGTTCCTCTATTTACTGGGTGTAGGGCTTTGGGCAGGTGAAAATGAAAGATCATGTATATATACAAGACTGTGCACTAGAAGTTAACTCCCTCCATAATCTAAAGGAATTCAACTTAGATGAGTGTAAGAAAATGCTAAATATAACTCTCATACAAAAGGCACTCACCATGGTGAATGCTTCATTCAGTATAGAGAGCAGTGTTTGGCTGAGAGATTGAGGATCTGAGAATCGCTCCTTGATAAGCATGAGTGGCTGGCAACAGCACAATGGTGTAAGATGACTGTCAGCCTCTATTTCCACTGAGAAGGGAAGGATGTGGATACAGAGAGGGTAGCTGCAGAAGCTTCTAGTTGCCAGTATACCGGAAGATGGGAAACGTTACACAAAAATCTTGCTTTTAAGGTCATTTTCATACCTCCTCTTTATCTTCCTTTCCATGGGCCAAAATGACAGAGCCAATAATTTCAGGAAGCCTCCTCACTGGGGAACAAATCTTTAACCACTAAATATTAAAATATTTTAAATTTTTTAAATAAAAAGTTTTGTCAAGATGGTGGAAAGATGGATTCAAATCTTTAACAAAGTAAGTACCTACTATATGTGAAAGACATAAAGACTTTAAACAGACAATCCTCACCAGGAATTTATTTATATTCCAGGTTAACAGTTAACAGAAGCTTCAGAAACAAAGCTAAAACATGGAAAGGATCGTATCAAGATTAGCCTGAAACACTCCTTTAACAATTGTAACTCCTCGATGTTCAAATAATACTCCACCATGCTGTGCTGTGAGATGTGTGGGCTGCTATGAGGTTACAGAGGCACTTGGGCGGGGCAGGGGGTAATCAATAAAGTCTTTATGGACAAGATGCTTTTAAAATTTGGTTTTGAAGGATATTTGAGAAATATAAAATCATTAGGTCTATGACAAGATGCTGTGTAGGAAATGTGCACGTGGAGAGAGGTGCCTGTAATAGAAGAACTGAAAAGGTAGGTTGGGCTCAGTCTGTGGAGATCAGAGGATGCCTGACCTGGGAATTTATTCAAAGGAGAACAGGTTTCTGGGTGGAGGGTATTGGCAGAAAGAAAAGGTTTACAATAAGAAGTTAAGAGTCAGGTAGATAAGTTAGGAAGGAAATAAGAACATCGAGGTGGGTTAGAGGAGCAAGGCCTTAAAGGAAGCCTAATTGAGTAGCAATGAGAGATTTTGATGACTAGTATAAAGGTGACACTTTTAAAAAAGCAACAGAAAGTGGCTGGAAGAGATGCTAATTTAAGAGTTTCATTTTTAGGCATACTGACTTTGAATACCAAAAATATAACCTAGAGCTAGAAGTCTGAGCAGAAGACAGGGAAGTAGAGAAGAATCTTTAGGAAGGGCTGAGGCTGACCAAAGAGAATGGAAAAGATTCAGGTAAAAACTCAAGATTTGGATAAGTTGCTATGGAATTGCAACTCATGCTGCAGTTAGAGAAGCAGCAGTTCAAGTATAGGGTGCTGCCAGTGTTAAAAGATCAGAGTTCTTGATTTTGGCAATTAAGAAGTTATGAATATCCTCCAGCAGCGCATTTTCAGTGAAACAGCACTGGATTAAGTCTTTCTCATAATGAAATCCAGCCCATATATTCATCAGAATCTTCTTGCAGTGATTGCTACAAGTATCAATCCACCATCTTGGAACAGGGAAAGGAGAAAAGGCTTGAAACTTTCTATACTTATAAACCCCACCCTCCCCAGACAATTCTTACACACTTAACACTGTGGATAAAATGATGCAAGACAAGAAAAGGAACCAGTGAAAGTTGTGTACTTTTATTCTTTGGTGCCCTTAGGGAGGAGTGGGAAAAGTACAGATAGTCTTAGAGGTTGATGGAAGGACAGAAAAATATTTTTGAGGTAAGCAGTTAAAGGGGGATCAAGATAACAGAAAGAATAGTTTTGGGGAGACACTTCTTCCTCTGACAGTTTGTATAGATTCTTGGGAAGATCCTTAAAAGGGGTTTAGAATCTCAACACAGCCATGTTCCTGTGGGAAAAGGAAGTGATGCTGCCCATAACAACCACTTGTAGCAAATTTTGTTTATTTAAAGCCTCATTTTCAAGTTTCTTTTTGGTATGTATCTCCCTCTATACTCATATATCCCAAACTAAAGTTAAAGAAACTGTAACTGGATTTCATCAAACAATTAACCACAGCCCAGGAATGTAGTATACAGGGTCAGGATACCCATTTCATTTGCTGGAACTTCCAGACTCTACAAAAGTCTGGCTGAAGGCTGTGTTTTCATGCTTTATGTTTGAAATATTCTACAATAATACTAAAAGGTAAAAGAAGTTTGCATTTTATTTTAAAAACCAACTAGTTTACAATTTAACATGCCCAAGAGCATCCTGGAAATTGGAGGCCAATTCAAAAAAAAGTACTTTTATAATAATTTAACATCTGGGGTGTAGGGAGTAGCTTTTACACTCAAAGTTTATATTGTTTTCCTCTTTCTTAACATATTGTTCAGTGATGTTCTAATAATCAATAGTGAAAAGGAAATAATAACAGAAGTGATAATATGCACAGAATAACTGATTACTAAGTAATAAGAGCAGTTAATTTCTACAATCATTTTTTTCTTAAAAATTTTTTAAGGATAGGTTGGTTTTTGATTACTTGCTAAGTCTATTTGATGTGAATTTTGAATCTGATAACCTATATATGATTATCATTTTAAAACTTTTCATACAGACGTGCTATTACAATTGTAGAAGTTCAATACTGTTGTGATAATAAAACTTGAGAACTAAAGAGCACAAATTTCTTCATGAATTTATTATATAAAATGTCCCCAAAGCATTTAATTTCTCCTCACTTTCACAATACATAAGAAGCACAGTGGATGAGAGGGCCTTTAAAATGACTATAGTCACATGAGGGTCCCTTGCATCAAGGTAATGTACAAATACCTTAACAGGGTACTCATAAGCTGGCCCAGAAGAACCCCATGTTACCTTATCACAATATGGAAAGCATTTTCTTTTTTCCACTAAACTATGGTGAAAAATGCCACTGTTTTATTTACCATTACAATACATAACAATTCTGTCTCAATTACTAAAAGAATTAAAATAATCCTGAAAGACATCCTTTTTCCCCTCCAATGATTTGAAAGCTGTATTTTTCTGCCAATTTCAAGCAAATCATCAGGTTGATCTCCAGTAATCAGTTAAAACAATCATCAAGGCACAAGCTCAGCACATTAGCTGTAACTTGCAGTAAAATGATATATCGATATGTCTCTCCTTAGTTAAAAATACATAATCCTTTTATTTTATAATGTAATAAAAGAAATTAACATCACAGACGCAGAATACTAGGAAAAGGGAAACTACTACATTAAATATCCAGAAACTTAAACCTACCTGTACTTTTCTGTAGTACATGAAATTAATCCTTAACGCTTACTTTTTGAAGTAAAATTTAATCTTTGGGGATATACAATGTAATTCTTAGGAGTCATATTTCCATTCATTTCCAGGCCTTCTTACTATATGACTAAGTAACACAAGGCACAGCAGCCATCCTTTCCATTACGCTGCAACACTGATCGTGTGCCTTGATAAAATAGCTGATTAAACAAAATGATGGCAACATGAAGGGGAAACTTTGGATTGTCTATTTAAAATCTAGGTAATAATTAATAAAAAGTTTATTTTAAGTGCACTTTCACATGCTTTCGTTTATAATAAAACAAACTTACTAACTGACTACTATATCATTTGGCCAAATGCACTTTCCCCAGTAAACTTAAAACAACAAGAACAACAACAACAACAAAAAAATCCCTGTCCTTTCATATACTAAGAAAGAGGATTGGCTACTTAAACAATTCATTGCAAGACACGTGAAGACAACATACTGTGGCATGAGTTGTTTTTAATTTGTTGTGCTGTTACTAAAGTAAAGTTCTGAGGGCTGCAGTTAAAACATTACGAGTTCTCCCTTCCATCTTTATTGATTCCCAAGATTTTGCACAGAAAACTCTTTGGGGGCTAGAACAGCAGTACTTGCATCACACTGTTTCCAAGACTTCAAGTTTAAAAAGCAAATCGTTTAAAAAAGAAAAAATACAGTTCCTGATTTGAGTTAGATACAGGGACAAAAAGAGCACATACTTGAAGGTTACATGGTCTACAAATGGTGGCAATGTTTTCCTTGGGGGAGTAGTTTTGTTGGTATATATATTTTAAATACTCAAAAAAGGCTCAACCTCAAGCAGTAATAAACACAAGCAAAAGTGATTTAACCCTTAAAATAAATATTCAGAAAAACCTCTCTGTACATACAAGTGAAAGAATATGTAACACTTTCACGCAAAAAAATAATTATAATAATAATAAAGGATTTGTTCATATATGTAGCTGAAATCTGCTGTTCCAGCCCACATGTCCCCAATAAAGAAGGGAGGCACAGACATAGATGACTACTGTGGTTCACTATCTTACAGCCTTTTTGTACCGGGACACTATCACCACCAAATTTATCCCTCATTATATTTATTAAAATTTTTTCTTTTTTTCATTTTTTTCTTCCTTCCTTTTTTTTTTTTTTTTTGTTTTTATTTTGTTTTACAGCATGCCAAATCCTTTGGCATACGTGATGGCCTTCAACAATCTCTCTTTAAGTTTTTCTTTGCTTGAATATTCCGGAAGTAAAAGGACATTAAAGCAAGTATGAGATGTAGGTAACCTAAATAGAGAGAAAGGGGAAAAACAGGAAAATAATAAGTCATGTGAAATATGTTCAGTATTAAATGCTCCTATTTTTAGATGGTATATACAGGTGAGATGGTTTGCAATGAAGGCTATACATCAAAGTAAATATAACTTTTTGTACTGCAACCACCAAGAATCAGTTTGTTTTTACCTTATAAATTAATGATAATATGATGATGATGATGACAATATTTGTATTGGTTATACTATTACAACATAACGAGTTATTGTTTTAGGTACTTATTTAACTAAATCTCTCACAAGAAATATAATATACACTAAACCCTTAAGAGTTGAATTCACTGAGATGTCAGACAATTTACTCTAAGATGAAGAAAATATTCAGAACTGGTTTTAAGATTTAAAAAGTCTGTGCTCTTTAATGTTTATTAGAAGCAGTGTTGGCAATATAATTATGAAAATGTTTTATAACAAACAAATTTATTTACATTAACACCATGATGTATCAAATAATGTAGAATAAATCCTAATGGAAATGTGTGTATATATTTAAAACACTAAATATGCTAGTTCATGAATGGTCTTTATCCCACAAAAATGTGAAGCTATACAATGGGGAAAGAATACAATTAAATGCCAAAACTGAGGTTTCAAGCATATTCTAATGCTGTACAGATAATCTTCTAAACCTTAATTTAACCATTCTAAATAGATTATTATATAGTATGGCTTTCAATTAACAGTGAACCAAAATGGAATGAAACATACTAATTTGAAAAATTAATGCAAGCCCCTAATAATTTTTAATGAGGCACTTTTTCAAAAATTTCCTAACAATAACAGCAAAATATTCCCTCATCTAATGCTTCATGTGATTTGTAAATTCCTATATAAAAATCAGAAGTGTTCAAAAGCTACAACAGGTCACATGTGTGTGATATGTAATGCAAGGATTTTAGTAGTCATGTAGTGATAATTTAATAATTACCTTTCTGTGTCTGGGCCATTTTTGGCTATAATCATCTTTAATTTTCCTAGTCCTCCCACAGGTGCTCTGTCTGTGCCCGTGGTAAATTGCAAGAAGAGTCTTTTCTGTTCATCTGTAAATGAATGAACGATTTCCCAGAACTCCCTAATGAGAAAAGATACAGCACTGGTTTTAGTTTGACATTCACTTTACCAACAATATAAGCTTATATTGTGTATAAAAACAATGTTAAGGGACAAGTTCAAAGTAATATTAGAAACTCTAAATATTCATTCCTGGTTATTTAGTAAGTCTACTTAGGCAAATTTATTTTAAGTAAACAATTCTAAATGCATAAAATTTAAGTTCATGACTATATAATCTGCAATAGTAAAAAAACAGCAAAACATGTCCTCGCACAAGGAAATGGCTGAATACAATGGTATAACCATAATATATGTTTAGTAAAAAGCAAAAAGCAAAATTGTCAGAATTGAAAAAGATTTAAATTGTAATATACTAACTTCAGAAGCTTTCAAGTATATTATCTATCCTTCCTCTCTTATTTCCCTTGTCCATTCATTCACTCCTTACTCAATTTTGTAAAGGAGAACAAGGGTGAAAACCACAAAATGATACAAATAAACCAACAGAACAACCACCTACTTATTAACAGTAATAGAAACAAACAATTTTGATATGAACTAGAATACTTGATCAAGTAGTATATGTTGTATAAGAAGGGAGAGCATATATTATCATGGTATTTATGTCATATGCAGTTACTTTAAGAAAATTATTTTATCTTATTTCTAAAACCTATGTAATAAGTGCAATGTCGAATGACACTTAGGTCATTCTGAAAATGAAAGCTCATAAAAGCAATCTTGGCATGCTTGTTTAAATAATCAGCTATATCAATAAAACTAATATACACATTAATTCACAACTTAAAAACTTAAGACTTCGAAAGAAAAAATTGAGTATTTTTACTTGGGTACAGAATGCATTGTAAAATTCACTTGAAAAGTTCTTTCCAGAATTCTGGCAGAGAATGTCAAACTACCCAAATCAGTAATTACAATTCTACTTTTTTTTATATTCTTTTTTACTACTAAATACTGGTGATTTTATTGTTACAATACCATTCTTCTGACAAAATACACCGTTTTCAAGGCTTTTTTCAAAAGCCTTATGAGATTTCATCACATTATTCAATTTCCTTCCACTTCCTTTCTTTGCCACCACTAATGACCTTCCCATCCTCAGTTTCTGCAAACCTATCACTTGCCTAAATGAAACATTAAAGATATACAAGGTAAAGGAAACTGGACATATAACTTGCAGAACCATCTCTCAGTTAAAAAGTAAAGGAATCACACCCCAGTTTATGTACTTTTGGGGGGCTGGCAAGAGAAAACATGTCTACTAAAGCACTGAGCCCTGTTCCGGCAGGGAGCTGCCCTGCAGTGGGTGATAATAAAGCTTCCCACACTGTAATCAGTTACTCCTAAGGAGGTAGAGTATTAGCTGCCAGTCAGGAAAACAGACACTGAAGTGGAAGACAGGCAGTGGTGACAGTGACCCAGTCAAGCTTTATAATTAAGAAGTTATTTCTTTGGTTATATTTTTTAATTAAGAAGTTAAAAAACAGACTACTATCAACTCAACATAATGGAAACACTTATTCAATAAAATTCACTTCCTATGTGATGTGCAATGTTAAAACCTCTAATTAAATAAGAATGCCTCTATTTAGAAAACTGAAGATGAAGCTTCCAGGTTTCTATGTAAAAGTGATAGCTACCTGGATCAGACTCCACTCACATCTCTGAAAATCTACACAGATCAAAAAGGACAGAAAACAGAATAAACAATGAATATCTAGAGTAAAAAAAAAAAAAAAAAAAAAAAGGAAATGGAGCAAAGAAATCCAAATGTCAATTGAGTGGGATAATGAACACTCCTGATCAGCAGTTAGCACATGAACCCAACACTAGCAAAGTGCTATGTGGAAAAGCAGGGTGTGTAGATTAACACTGATGAGCTTTACCCCGACCCTAAGAGAGAACTACTGAGGGCAGGTTAGAGCACTGATAACAGTTGGTTAAAAGCAAAGGCCACAGAACTGGGTACACTAAACCGTAATCTAAGCCACTTGGGAGGCTGAGGCAGGAGCGTCACAAGTTTGAGGCCAGCTAGGGCAACTTTGCAACACCATGTCTCAAAATTAAAATTAAAAAGGGTTGGGTGTAGCTCAGTGGCAGAGCCCTGAGCTTCAACTCCCAGTACTGCAAGAAGAAAAGGAAAAGAAAAAACAAATCAGGACAGGCAACAAGAAAATACCTAGACTAGAAAATGACACTGTGCCTGAAGGGAAGGGGAACAAAGGTGTCCCTTGAAAGTAGCTTCTAGCCACAAACAGATGGAAATGACTGGTAATAAGGGGGCTTTAACTAAACAAGATGGAATTCAAGAAACAGAAGGCACTGGACCACATAAACAGAAGAATTATGTTAAAGAAAACTGCACTTACTGTAAAAATAAGGAGGGGTCCTTTCAACTGAGAGACTATTCTAAAGTCACCCAAACTTCTATTCTTCTCAACTGAGAGACTATTCTAAAGTCCCTCTTCTCAAGGAGTACTCTAATAATAGCAATTCAAAGAAAAAATTAAAAGCATATAATAAAATAAGAAAAACAGAATTTCAAAGTCCAAATAAAGATGTTATAGAAAAAGTCCTGCAAACAGGAAAATGTGAATCATAAACAACAGGAATTTGTATTAGCATACACTATCATGAAGGAAAAAAGCATCAGAAAGAACATCACTGATCAGAAGTACAACAGAGAAATGGACAATAGAAATATTTTCAGAAATAGAAATGAGAATACTACAAAGAGTGTGATTAAAATTGCTACTAGGAACCAGTCTAGACAGAAAAAGAAGAAAAAAACTTTTTAAAATCATAAAAACAAAACGAACAAATAAACAAAAAACTCTGAAAGCAAAGTTGAAAGACAAATGACAAATTAGGCAGAACACTTATAAATCTATCAGATGTAAAGGGCTAATCTCTCTAACATATATAAAGATTAATAACCAAACAGCAAAATGAGCAAAAGCCTATATAAAAAAATTCAACTAGCTCTTAGGTACAAAAGATGGTCATCCTCACTCATTAAGAGGTATTATAATCACAGTGAAATAACACCCAAGTTTAACACCACATTCCGTTTAGACACTCTTACATACTGCTGGTGTAAACAGAAAATGTCATATTTCTGTAACAGATAATTTGGCAATATGTTGCAAAATTACACATTCATCTACTGTTTGATACAACAATTTTAGCAATTTAGTTTAAAGATGCCTTATATAGGTATGAACTGATACATGCATAAAAAGATTCACTGTGATATAACTACTGAGAGCAAAAGGTTGGAAATAACCATAATGTTCATAAATATGAAAAACAACCCACATATTGTGAGGTTGTTTCTGAGATACACTGAGAAACATTTCTTCTAGTTCTTTCCTCTGACAAGGCATCCAAGTAATAATATTCAATGGCAAAGGTCACATCTTAGACCCAAATTTCAATTCAAAATGCCATTTGCCAATAATTTCTTAATAAACTACTATTAAATATTAAATATTTGATTTTAAAAATTCATGAGTTTGGGGCTAGGGCTGTGACTCAGCAGTAGCACACTTGCCTGGCATATATGAGGCACTGGGTTCAATTCTCAGCACCACATATAAATAAATAAAATAAAGGTCTAGCAACAACTAAAAAAACATTTAAAAAAAATCCTTGAGTTCACAGTAATAGTCAAAAGGAAGGCAAAACCAACCAAAAACCACTACTGAAATTATTAAATTTCTTGCCCTAAAAATATTTAAGTACATCTTATCATGCTTACTTTTCACTAGAACTGTTTTTTTGCGGTAAACAAATAGCACCCACTGATAAAGAAAAAAGATGGCATAACGGTATATGTGTACAAAAAGAGATGAAAAAAAATTCCAAATCATCATTTGAACCTCCACTGAAGTAACAGATTAAAGGGAAGACTGATAAGATAGTGACTTCAAGTGAAAAATAAGTTATTGTAGGAAGATGATGGTAGCAATAACATCTTTACTTTAATTTTCATAATAGCCCCCCCACACACACACAAAAGTACAAATTGAATGAAAAAACCAAAGACCCACAACAAAATTAGGCAATAAGGTATTCTCCATGAATTCCTGCACGTAAGTGGACATGAACAAGTACTACAGCTGGAAGACCTGGTTGGTAACAACATCTATACATCAAGTAGAAGAGAAGTTAATTTCTGGGTTTCTGATAGCACTGAGAGGAAGAGACTCTCAAAATTGACACCCACTTAAAAGCACAAGTCAATCTGAGAACAGCAGTTAAAAGCTGAAGGGAGTTCTACAAAATTCACTTTGTAGATGATTAATGATGGGTCAGGGCCCTTAAAACTCTTGAATAATCAAAACACCTTTCAAAAACAAACCCAGGGCTGAGGAGATATTGCTGGGAACAACATCCAAATGGATCAGGTCAAGGATAAAACAGATAAAGGAAAGTTGAAATATATACAGGAAGAGGTAGTAAAGATGACAATTTGAAAAAGCAGAACACCATTACTTTTTATCAGTTTACACAAACAAACATAGAGCCCTTCTGAAGTGGTGGGGTGGAGGAAGCTATTTTGGCCCCTCTCTCTCTCTCTCTCTCTTGAAAGTATGGGAAAGTCATTTCACTTAAAATGAAAATGAACAGAAAACAAAAGGATCACAGTGAAAAATTGCCCAGATTATTATTAGAGTATGTTCATGAAACAATGTCCTTAGGGAATGAAAGTACAACAAAAGATCTCAATAAAACAGATGAAAAACGAAAACAAATTTCAAACTGAGCTAAAACAAATTTTAAAATAATGGAAGTTATTGAAGAACCATATCAAAACTGAAAAACTTTAGAAAAGCAGACTGAAGAAAAAGTCTCAAAAGATATGATTAAACTAAGGAGGAATTAGGAAAAAATGGGAAAAAAATCATGCCAAATACAAAGAAACTAAAATTAAACTAAAAAAGGAAGAAATAAAGATAAAAACAATACCCCTCAAATAAAACAGAAATAAGAAAATCTTAAGAATTGGGGACGGGGGAAGCAATGAAACAATGCCTTGCATTCCTTCTTTATTTAGAGACAGTTTGCTGGCACTAACAGGAGGAATTTTGCTCTATGATGGATTCTGGCCCTGGAAGTGCTACTTTATGCTGTGAACCTCAAGAGTTTCTTGCAGCCCCAAAGTACCACATGGTCAGGAGCACTGCCTGACCACAGTTTATGAAGTATTCTCTAGCCCAGAGAGAGCTAGTGGGGTGCTCCTCCCTCACTCAAAAAACATTATGGAATGCTTTTTGGAAGCTTAGCCCAGAGAAGCCCCTCAAGTAGCACCATCAGAGACCAGTGTGTGGAAGCCCACAGTGGAATGAAATAAATGAATTAAACCATAAGAGCACCACAAAACCTCTGAACACTAAAATTGTCATTGGAACCACAACTCAAAAAGCACACCAGGATCTACATGTGTTAAACCTAAAGAGGACAACTGCCTGCTAAAGTAAAAAATCCCAAGTCTCTTAATACAGAGCCAAAATTATCACGATGCAATAAAAATTCACCTGTCATACCTTCACAAAGAAAAAATCTTTCACAAGAAACCAGAATAATCACAAAGAAAGAAAATCAACTAACGCCAACACAGAGATGAACAAGATGTTGAAATTATCTGACAAGGCTTTTAATACCATCATCATAAAAATGATTTGACAAGCAATTACAAGTTCTGTTTCAAAAATGAAACAATAGACAATGTCAGGAAAGAAATACAAATTACAATAAAAAGAGCTAAATGGAAATTACAGGCCTAAAAAATATACTAGGAGAAAAATAATCACTGGATGGACTCAACAGTAAATGAAGATGACAGAAGAACAGAACTCTGAACAATATAGAGAAAAAATAGAATGAAAAATGAACCAAGCTTCAGGTACATGTGGAGCAATAACAAATGACTCAACATTTGTATCATTAGAAGCCCAGAAAGAGAAAAGAGAGTGAGGCTGAAAGAGTATTTGAAGAAATAATGGCTGAGGGGCTGGAGATGTGGCTCAAGCGGTTGCGCGCTTGCTTGGCATGTGTGCGGCCCGGGTTCGATCCTCAGCACCACATACAAATGTAGATGTTATGTCCGCCGAAAACTAAAAAAAAATAAATAAATATTTAAAAATTCAAAAAAAAAAAAGAAAGAAATGATGGCTGAAAACCTTCCATGTTTGGCAAAGACACAGGACCATAGCATCAATGAAACTATTCCTCAGGAATACAGGGGAAAATAAAGTCACATTCAGATACATGAAATTAATTAAAAGACTTTGTCATTACCAAACTGACTTTTAAGATCAGCTAGGGGAAATGTTAAAAGGTAGAATCTTGGAAAAAAATAATGAAACAGATTACCACTCTTACAAGTTCTATAAAGGATTTTTGACAACTGATATAAAAATTATGATGTTGTATTAACACTCAACACAAAAATATTAGTGAAGAAAGAGACCAAAAATGAAAGCAAGGTTTCGCATTTTATCCAAAGTAACACTGATATCAGTGAACAACAGTAAGTCACATATATATAAAGTGCTATCCACAGTAACCATGAAGAAAATGACACAGGGCAAAACACATATAAAAAGAAAATTATAAATACATCAAGACAAACCCCACCCCAAAATAAAAAAGTTCAAATAACCAAGTAACCATGGATAACAATAACAAATGAATGAAAGAAAAAGAAACTGAGAACAAATAATGAAGTAACAAAATGACGCTCTAACATATCAATAATTGCCTTAAATATAAATAGTCTAAGTATACCAATTAAAAGGCAGAGACTGATTTAGCAGTAAAGTGAGCTGACAGATTAGGGACTTATCAACTGGACCATACTAGAACCAAGTTAATGTTTTCCAGCATCAAATAAGTTAAAGCAATGAGAAAGTTATCTGAACCTTAATTAAATATAATCTCTATTCACACAAGTAATAAGTTAATGATTAATTTAGTTATATTTCAAAGCAACAAAATAATAAATTCAATATATTTAACAGTTAAAATTTATTGAGTATTTACTGCTAGGACTAGAAACTTTGCCATTTCACATAATTCCTATCATTTAATCATTGCAATGATAATGTAGATAAGTGTTATTACCCATATTTTACAGATTAAAAAGTCAAGATACAGAGTTGTGTTATCTATGTGTTTTAATTGTTAAACAATATAATTGTTGTAATGTGATTGGCAAATTATAAGTGTTTGATAATTGGATATAATTATTATTTGATTATTTTTCTTTTATTATTTATCTTAGCTTTTAGTGGAAAGTAACAAAGATCTAAAGGTATAAAATTATTTATTTAAAGTTCCTCCTCTGTCTTATGCATTTTTACCTTTAGTGAAAATAAAGAAAATCAAACTACCTTATCAATAAGAAAGGACTCCATAATAGCTTACAGGGTCAAGGGCAGATCTGAGCACTCCAATCTGTCTATCTTCTTGCCATTTGCAGATGAGCTCTGAACTGTCTCTAAGCAATTAACTATAACTATATTTCATCATTTAAAATATTTCAACATATTCTTTTAAGACTTCTGGCAGTTTTCTGATAAATGCATTGAAAATTTAATATGCAAATTAAGATATTTAAATTTATTGGAAAGACATTTGATCAACATTTTCTTATCTTCCATTAATCATTCATGTTAATGTATACATAATGGCCAGGAGGTGGACTGCAGGATAATGTCAGGGTTTAAATCCTGGTTTGGCACATTCTAGATTTGTGATTGTGAAAAAATTACTTAATTATGGTGAGCTACAGTTACCCAACTATGAATAAAATTAATAACATCTAAAAAAAAAAAGGCAGAGACTGATAGAATAGGTTTTTTTAAAAAATGACCTCACTATATGCTATTTAAAAGAAATTGATTCCAAGTGCAGCAACACAGATTGAAAGAAAATGATGGGAAAACATCAAACAAACATTCGTTTTAAAAAAGGAATGGTTATAGTTACATCAGATTTAGAGCAAAGAAAATTATAAGACATAAGACCTTAAATAATGATAAAGAACCAGTATACCAAGATGACAAACTGATTCTAAATGGTTAATTACCAAGTGACAAAGCCTCAAATATGCATGAAGCAAAATCCAATGAAGAGATACAAATCTCAGAAACAGACCAATACATATATGCCCAATTGATTTATGACTTATAAGAAAAACCAATTCAATGGAGGAAGGAGGGAAGTGGTATATTAATAAAGTACTCTCAAAACTCAATAGTAAAAACCAAGTGCACAGTTGGTATTTATCCCAGAGAAACAAAAACTTTAATGGGATAACAATTATAAGCAACAAATAAATATTTTTTAAAAAATATTTATTTTTAGGTGTAGATGGACACAACATAATGCCTTTATTTTTATGTGATGCTGAGGATCGAACCCGGGTCCCGCCTGTGCTAGGCGAGCGCTCTACCACTGAGCCACAATCCCAGCCCAAGCATAACCAATTTTATTGAGCTTTGCTTTACTGTGTTTTAATACTACATTTTTCTTTTTTAAAACAACCCTCAGTCAACCACCTAGGGATGTCATTTTTTTTTTAAATATTTTGTTATAAGATACCTTTATTTATTTTTTTATGTAGTGCTGAGAATTGAACCCAGTGCCTTACAGGTGCTAGGCAAACGTTCTACCACAAGCCACAACCCCAGTCCCTAGGGATGTCATTTTTGCAACTGCTTTGATTTTGGCCCCCTTTGTATCTCTGTATAACATTTTGGTAGTACTCAAAATATTCTGAAATTTCCCCTTACTATTATCTCCTTACTACTGTGTCTCTTATGGTAATTTGTGATCTTTCATGTATTGTAATTATTTGGGGGAATCACAAACCATGCCTATATAAGACAGTGAACTTAATGTTCTGACTGTTCTACTGGCCAGTCATTCTCCCACCTCTCCCCTCTCTCCTTGAGCCTCCCTATAACCTGAGATGCAATATTGAAATTAGGCCAACTAATAAGCCTACAAAGGCCTCTAGTGTTCAGATATAGAGTCTCTTATCTCCACATTAAAAACTAGAAATGATTAAGTTTAAAAAGAAAGGAACATTGAAAGCTGAGATAAGCTGAAAACTAACCCTCTAGTACAAGTTACCCAAGTTGTGAACGCAAAGGAAAAGTTCTTGAAGGAAATTACAATTGCTACTCAAATGAACAGAAATGTCAAAAAAAAGTGACATAGGAGAAATTCTTAATGGTGTAGATAGAACTTAAACAAAGACTTAACCCTCTTTAATTTTTTTTTTTTTAACCCTCTTTAATTCTGTGAAGGTAGAAAGAATGAGGAAGCTGCAGAAGAATAATTAAAGCTAGCAGAGATGGGTTCATGAGGTTTAAGGAAAGAAGCCATCTCCAAAACTCAAAAATGCAAAGTAAAGCAGTCAAGTGCTGATGTAGAAGCTACAGCAAGTTATACAGAAGATCTAACTAAGGAAGTTAGCTACACTAAACAACACATTTTCAATATGGACAAAACAGCCTTATATTGGAAGAATATCCCAACTAGAACTTTCATAGATAAAGAGAACAGAGTGTCTAGCTCCAAAACTTGGAAGACTGATGCAGCTGGTAACTTAAGTTGAAGCCACTGCTCATTTATCATTCCAAAAATTCTAGGACCCTTAAGAATAACCTTAAAACTATAATACCTGTGTTCTACAAATGGAACAACCAAGCCTAGATAACACATCTGTTATCACAACATGGCTTGCTAAATATTTTAAGTTCATTATTGCTCAGTAAAAGAAGTGTCCCTTGAAAAGATTAACTGCAATGGGCAAATGGTTACCCAAAAGCTCTGAGGTGCAATAAGATTAATGTTGTTTTCATGTCTGTTAATACAACATCCATTCTAGAGCCCATGGACCAAGGAGTATTTTCAGTCTTATTTAGACATATACTTCATTATACCATGGCTGCCAGACAATGATTCCTCTGGATGGATCTGCACAGAGTAAACTGAAAATCTTCAAAGATGGGCAGTGGGTATAACTCAGTGGCAGAATGTTTGCCACGCAGGTGTGAAGCCCTGATTTTGATCCTATCACCACCAGAGTGGGGGGAAAAGTTGAAAATCTTCCAGAGAGAATTCACAATTGTTGATAGATGAAATTAAGAACTTTTGTGATTCATGGGAAAAAGTCAAAATATGAACCTCAACAGGAGTCGAGAAGAAGCTGATTCCAAATCTCATAGATGACTTCAAGGGGTTCAAAACTTCAGTGGAGGCAAAAAAAAAAAAAAAAGTTGTAGGGGACAAAAGCAAGAGATACTAGAATTAGAAGTGGAACCTAAAGATGTGACTTAACTGTTGTAATATCATGATAAAACTGTAATGAATGTGACATTGTTTCTTACAGATGAGCAAAGAAAGCATTTTCTTGAGATGATATCAACTCTGGTTAAGATGCTATAAACTTTGTTGAGATGACAACAAAAGATTTAGAATATTATACAAATTTAGTTGATAAGTTAAAGGCAAGGTTTGAGAGGACTAACTCTACTATGTTATCAAACAGCATCATATGTATGTTTCAGAGAAATCTTTTGTGAATGGGAAGAATCAACTGATGTGGTAAGTTTCCCTGTGGTCTTATTTTAAGAAATTGCCACAGCCACCCTAGCCTTTAGCAACCATGATCAATCACAGGAGCTGTCAATGTCAACATTGAAAAAAAAATCCTTCACCGGAAAAAAAGTTAGGACTTGATGGCTCAAATAATCGTCAGTACTTACCAACAATCTTTCTAAGATATGTCTGTATTCTTTCTGCTTAGTAAGATCAGGAATAAGTTAAGAATACTGTTTACCAAAGATTCCAGCTAGTCAGTTTTATAGAGAAATGGTAATAAAAGGCACAAAGTTCACAAAGAAAGAAGTAAATATGACTTGATCTGTTGATGACCTATTTACAAAGAGAACCCTAAGACATCTATTTTAAAAATACTAGAATTAGTGATTTTACAAAGATCACAGGATACAAAGTCAATACATAAAAATCCAATTTTCCCCATATGCTAGAAAAGCAAAGGAAAAATGAAATTAATAAAGAGCACTAACAACAGTATCAAACACGTGAAATACTCAAACTTATTCCTAACGTGCATAATTTCAGAAACTACAAAACATCCTAATAGAAACTAATAAAAATCTACATAGAGAGATATAATATGCTGTAGGTTTGCAAAATTCCACACTGTTAAAATTACAATTCTTTCCAAACTGACCTACACCAGTGAAAGCAAACCAAATAACAATCCCAGCAGGCTTTTTTCTTTTCTTTGTAGAAATTAACAAACTGACTCATATTTATATGAAAATAAAATAACCAAAGCAATCTAGTATAATCAAAAAGAGGTCCCTGTAAAGCTTTACCTGCTCTATAAAGCTGCAAGAATGAACAGAGTCTGATTTTGGTAAAAGAACAAATCAATCAGGGCTGGGGATGTGATTCGGTGGTAGAGTGCTTGCCTGGCATGTGTGAGGCACTGTTCAATTCTGCACCACATTAAAAAAAAATGAATAAATAAAGTAAAGGTACAACATCCATCTACAACTAGAAAAAATTTTTAAATTAAAAATTCAAATAAATTAGTAAATCAGAATAGAGTCCAAAAGACTCACACACAAACCGATTTTCAAGTGCCAAAGTAATTCAGAAAAGCTACAGAAGAGCTATACACTGGAAGAACGTATTCACAAAATACATATTAGAAATGGGTCTTTCAGCTAGAATGTATTTTAAAAGGAAAAGTCTATAAACAACAAAAAGAAAAAACTAACTAAAAGGGGGGAAAAATTTTACAAAAGTATGACTAGCCAAAATAACATATTAAGTGCTCAACATCATTAGTCATCAGAGACATGCAAATTAATGCTACAATGAAGTACCACTTCACACTCACCAGAACAACTAAAATCAAAGACTACTACCTCCACTAAATACTGAAAAAGATATGAAACGATGAACTTTGAGATTTCTGGTGGAGGTGTAGAATGGTGTGCAGAAAAAAGAAAACACTTCTACAGTAAGACTGTATACAGTTTTATTCATAAATGCCCCAAACCCAGAGATAATCCAGTTTTTCTCCAACAGGAGAACAGATGAACAAATTTTGTGTATACATCTAATGCAAACTTATTCTGCCATAAAAACAATGAACTAGAAATTAATGCAATAACATGAATGCGTCTCAAAAATATTATGCTTATCTAAGTACAAAGGCCAAAAAAAGTATGTGATTTCATTTACATGAAATTCAATAATAGACAAGACTTGTGACAACAAACAAAAAGTGGTTACCTGTGATGAATGAGCACTGACTAGAAGAGAATGCATGGGTACTGTAGGGATAATGGACACAGTCTACATCTAGATCTGTTATATGGATATAATTTTCTAAAACTCTGAACGGCCCAGTTAAGTTTTACATACTTCACTGTACTCAAATCTAACTTCATGTAACATCAATATCATCAACACAATACTGGGAACAATTAGGAAACAGGGAATCATGTTATTTTGAAAATTAGTAACTAATAAGAGTCAAGCATTTATGCCAATATATACATTTTATTTATATATGCATGTACATGGACCATATATGTGGATTTATAATTCTGGGAAACTAGAAAGTAGATGAGTATTAGAGGTAAAACTTAAGAAATGTTACAGGTAATAACGAAGGAGAAAAGAATGTTACAGGTAATAACGAAGGAGAAATAAAGCTTAATGAATTAGTAAACTCAGGCAATCATGATCCATAATAAAAATTCCTTAAAGAAATAGTCAAATTTTAAGTACCTCTACATGGAAGTAACAACTCAAAAACCTATGAAGCAATTTCTCCATTAAAAAATAGCACAGATATTGTGAATTGTGCTGCTATAAACAATGATGTGGCTATGTCCCTGTAGTATGCTGTTTTTAAGTCTTTTGAGGAGTGGGATAGCTGGGTCAAATGGTGGTCTCATTCCCAGTTGCCCAAGGAATCTCCATACTGCTTTCTATATTGGCTGCACCAATTTGCAGTCACACCAGCAATGTATGAGTGTGCCTTTTCCCCCACATTCTTGCCAGCACTTATTATTTGTATTCCTAATAGCTGCCATTCTGAGTAGAGTGAGATGAAATCTTAGAGTAGTTTGGATTTGCATTTCTCTAATTGCTAGAGATGTTGAACATTTTTTCATATATT
The DNA here is from genome assembly GCF_048772815.1 of Callospermophilus lateralis. NCBI lineage: Eukaryota > Metazoa > Chordata > Mammalia > Rodentia > Sciuridae > Callospermophilus > Callospermophilus lateralis. Next base: position 124,829,185 of record NC_135307.1, on the reverse strand, counting down.
TGTTGACTGATTGTATAATTTTTTTCTGAGAAGTGTCTGTTCAGTTCCTTAGCCCATTTATTGATGGGGTTATTTGGTTTTTTGGTGTTAAGATTTTTGAGTTCTTTATATATTGTAGAGATTAGTGTTGTATCTGACATGCGTGTGTTAAGCCAATTAGTAGGCTCTCTATTCACCTCACAGATTGTTTCTTTTGCTGACAAGCTTTTTAGTTTGAATCCATCTCATTTTAGATGCCCTTCAGTAAACAAATGGAAAAAAAAAATGTGGTATACACACACAATGGAATATTTCAGCATTAAAAGAGAATAAAATCATGGCATTTGCAGGTAAATGGATGAAGTTGGAGAATATAATGCTAACTGAAATTTGCCAATCCCAAAAAAACCCAAATGCCAAATCATTTCTCTGATTTAAGGATGCTGATTCATAATATGCTGGAGCGGGGAGGTATTAAATGAACTCTAGATAGGGCAAAGGAGAAAAGGGGAGGGAAGGTAGGAAAAATGGTGGAATGTGATAGTCATCATTACCGTATCAATAATCATCATTATCGTATCATGTATGAAGATATAAAGGATGTGACTCCACTTTGTGTACAACAAGAGACATGAAAAATTGTGCTCGATATGTGTAATATGAATTGAAATGCATTCTTTTGTCATATATAACAAAATTTTTAAAATATAGATATTTTCTAATATTTTCAAGGAAACACTAAGATGCTACGTTTTTAATAACAACTGTTAAGTATTATCTGTATTACAGAGATGTGATACATCTTGGGCTGGTAACTGGGGTTTTCCTATCACCATGTGATAGGAATCACCTTTAAACTCCAAGTACCAATATAATGACCGCTAGCAGTAAATGCAGCAGCTAGAAATGACCAAGAGTGCACCAGAAAGAGGAGATAAAACCAAGATGAACAAAATGACAATAAGAATTAATAATAATTAATATAAAATAACAAAAAATACAATTTGTTGCTAGACAAAAGTTAATATTTATTCTGGTGTTTACATATTTGCATTCCAGAGCAAGAATTTTCCAGGAAGGTACCTGTTTGTATACCTTCTCACCTCACCCCACCAGTGGGTGCCAAAAGGCATCTCTGTCTCTTTTACCAATCTCAGTCAGGAATAAGGAAATCTTGTGTTTTTCAGGATTGAATGGGATATTACAGAGAAGTAGAGAATATGGTAGCAAAGGCATTTGCCAGAAGCAGGCAGAACTGGAAACCTCAACCCTGAAATTAACTGGAAATGCTTACTTATATACTAGTAGAAGTACATGCTAATATGTATGTATTTGCCATATGGATTTTAATAAAAGTGTACCATTTCACATCACCAGGAGTAACAGGTAAGTTATAACCAAAATACAGGGGAAAACAATGCACATAAATATTTCATTTGGGAAACAAATCATACTATAAACATTGATGATTATATTACAAATACAGTTCTAACTTTGCAGCTGAGAAATTGCAAGTTTGCTTATTTGGTAAGTAATATTTAGAGACAAAAGTCCTCTTAAGAATTGAGTACACCTCACCTAATCAGAACAGAGTCCCTGGTATAGCCACCATCATATTCTGTAGTTTCTTCTAGTGCTTGGAAATCTAGATTCTGCAAATTCAAGAAAATATGTCTTAATGTCTTCTACATTACACCATTAAAACAATACATGATGTTTTAAAACAATTTTTGTGGGGGCAGACATTTGCTTTCTTACCCGGCTTCCACATATGAGCAATTCAATTTCTTCTGGTCTGAATAAATACTTTAACGGAGATTCATTGGTCACCATATGAAAACCTCTGCGAAAAGCCTTGAACTGTTTTTCTACTGATTTGTTGAGAATGTAGTCAGAATAGAGATTGACAAATTCCTGCCGAAAACATTAACCACAAGAATGTCTTATGTTATTAAAAAAAAAAAAAAAAAAAAAAAACCTAATTAGTGGGCAAATCATTCAAGAACACTTTTCAAAATTAAAATTTTATACAAAGGAAAATATCTTGCAATTTCATAATTCTCTACAATAATCAATATTAAGCTGTAAAAAGTTCATGTGCATAAAATGGTTATATATGTTTCAATATTCATAGTATTTTAAACAAGACTGAATATAAAAGCTGAGGCCTCAAATGGGCATGGTGGCACACACCTGTAAACCCAGTGGCTTGGAAGCTGAGGCAGAAGGATCGAGAGTTCAAAGCCAGCCTCAGCAAAAGCAAGGTGCTAAGCAACCCAGTTGAGACCCTGTCTCTAAATAAAATACAAAATAGGGCTGGGGTTGTGGCTCAGTGGTCGAGCGCCCCTAAAGTTCAATCCCTGATATCAAAAAATAAAAAAGCTGAGGCCTTAATATAATGTTTTAGATTCCCTTACATTTAAACCGTGTGTGCATTTATAATAGTCAAAACTTTAAATAGAGTATAATGTACTGAATTTGAGCAAACCAGAAAGTGTCATGCTATCTACTACAGAATATTGGTAAGCTGCCTACCCATCTAGTTCATAAAAAATCTGGTGTTTTGCTTGATGCCTAAGCTACTACACTGAATCATAAAAGGAACTTTATATCCTAACTTAATAAGTGTAATATTTTAATATAAGGACATGTCCTTATAGGTATACTACAAATGTATATAATTTTCCTGCTACTTGTTTTCAGACAAATAAGTGTAATATTTTAATATAAGCACATGTCCTTTTAAGTATATTACAAATGTATATAATTTTCCTGCTACTTGTTTTCAGACAAATACGTTTTGGTCAACAGAAATCCAAATCTGATGTAAAGAATGCTTTAGAAGTACAATTACATACCAAATGAGAAATACACATACACATTAAATGCAATTATCATTTTTTGTGTGTGTGGTAAAAACTTTAATCACAAGGACCTATTTGCTTCTTAAGTTTAAGAAAAACCCTGTTTCTTGTTTTATACTATAGCCACATTTAGGTACTCATTCTCTCCTACTAAATGTCCTCTTATAAAGGAATTTAGTACTCAACTGTGTGCTCACACACCAGATTAAATCCAAGTTTCTGAAAACTGTAGCTCTACCATTTGCATGAATTTGGTTACTTAATTCCTTTGTTGTTGGTTCCAACTCTATTATACTTCTTTAAAAATCACAAGTATAAAGATTTTGAAATTGTTATCAAAGAGACAAAAACAATGACAATATAAAAACATTCGTTACCTTCCTGTTTTCATTTGTAATTGGAATTTTATCACCATTTTCTTTTAGATCATACATCATTGGGTTACCAAAAAGATCTGTCTGTGATATCTGGAAAGTGATCATCATATCATCTTCCACATTTCCTTCATATTCTAGTAAGTCTTTTAAACTCTGATATAGAACCTAATAATGAGAAATGGAAAGATTAACTTCAAAATACAACAAATTATTTGTATATAACTAATATAGATATGTGTGTGCTCACACACACACACACACACTTTAGTTGTAGATGGATACAATACCTTTATTTTATTTGTTTATTTTATAATGTGGTGGCAGGGAATGAACCCAGTGCCTCATGCATGCTAGGTAAGCCATCTACTACTGAGCCACAACCCCGGCTCCTGTATATAACTCTTTTTAGAAAAATAAAAACAAAAAATACAAATTGTGTCAGAGAGAACTGGACCATAAATGATATCCATTCTTCCCTGTCCCCTAAATAGTTCATAATCTAGAAAGACTGTCAGTCATTGATGATGTTCCATTCTTTGCTAAGAAACCTCACACTACCAATTCAGCAACAGATTTCACAGATATTCTCTATGAGAATATCCACAGTGTCAAGTATGGAGGACATAGCAGAAGGACAGAAACAGACACAAAAACTTGAACACACCAAGTTCCTAAGCCAGTGCAACTGTGATTTCACCTGGCAGATTTATATGATCACATTAAAAAAATAAATGTTTACAGACTCTTCCTTATGAAATTAGTCTAAGAAAAAAAAAAAAAAAACCTGCCTGTACTCAGTAACATATAGAAATTTCCCTCTTTGACTTTTTAAGTGTTCTTAATACTTAAATTCAGATTAAGATAACTTTATCTTACTAGGTAAAAATATTGAAAACCTTTAGTAACATTTTATGTAAATTAAACTACTTTTACATTTAAATAAAATCTAAGAAATTAAATATAAAATGACAAGGAACTTACTGGGTGAGAGTCTCCCAAGTCACGAAAAGTTCCTTTCTTTCCCATTAGCTTCCTATACACAACCATGGGAAAATGGACATCCAGGATACAGTTGTTGTAAATAGCCAGACCCAGTACAATGCCAATCAGAGTAAACTGACCCTCAGTTTCAAAAGAGGATGGATTAAACCAAAATAATTTTGTAGATTCATCATATGTGAACATACCTACAAGAAATAATTTTAAAAAATACATTACTTTTTATTTTATGAAACATTGGTGAAGAACAATAGCATAATTGTAAAACTGAAATCTTTACACATAAAAAACTCACATTTGAACATGAGAAACTAATGCCCAAATATAATTGATTGATATAAATGTGGCAAATGTTAGCATGTTAATTTTAACAAGTAAAGACACAAGGTAATATGAAATGGAAGCATTTCTAGAAAGCTTAGAGATTTCATTAAATCCAAGTTTTATAATCTATTAGAACATTCAAAGGGTGAATTTATATTGAATTTATTCAATCACTGAAAATTAAGTGCAAAAACAAAGTCATATGACCCCAAAACATGTGAGATTTCCTTAAAAGCTTATATGTAAAAGCCGTTTAATACACATAATAATTGAACCAATATATAACAAAAGTAGTTTTGTAATCTTTCAATTTCATGTGGTGGTTATTTAAAAAAAATCAACTTAAAGAACTTTTTAGCCTCATTCCTTAGAAAACAGAACTCTTTCATTTTTAGTACATGAAAAAGCATTACTAGGGAATGAAAATAACTGGTTTTATAATTTCTCTTTATTTTACTAAATGTTTTTCAATTACTACTGTGAAACTAAATAAAAATATTTTTAAAATTAGATCTGAAAAAAAATCTGTAAATTCCAACAGAACAGAATTCAGAAATAACACAGCATAAAAATGTATTTTTAAATCAATAATAATAATAATTTCAAAAGCTTTTAAAAAGTCATTCATTTTTACTTTAAGTTAAAAATAACAGGGGTTTTAAAATGCCTCTTTGACCACTAAAAGCATACATTAAACACGTTATTTTTCTAAATTCAATTCATGGAATAATGTTTTGTAAATTATCCAATTCATACTTAAGTTTCACAATTTAGATCCTTTTTTTTAAAAAAAAAAAGAGAGGGCGAGAGAGTGAGAGAGCAAGAGAGAGAAAGAGAGAGAATTTTTTAATATTTATTTTAGTTTTCGGTGGACCCAACATCTTTATTTTTTATGTGGTGCTGAGGATCGAACCTGCACATGCCAGGAGAGCATGCTACCGCTGGAGCCACATCCCCAGCTCACAATTTAGATCTTAAGAAATGTTTTATTTATAGGACCAGTTATAGTATCTATGGAAGTGCTAAAAATTTCAGGTGGCAAATAATATTGTGGTAAAATGTCACAAATTCATGTCCTTAGGCTTAAGAATAAGGAACTAGAAATTAACCAGAGCATAGATTGCACAGGACATTACTTTCATCTCCATATACGAAAAAATAGTAATTATGAAATCAAAACACTGTAGCTAGAAGAAAAGTCCCATAAAGGATGCCTCTTGTAAGATATTCTTTAAGATTCCTACTGCCATCACTTCATTATCTTATCACCTGGAACATCTTAATGTATTTTTTCCCTTAAAAGTTATTTTTGCATATAATCCAAATACATTTTTATATCTAATGTTTAACATTTCCAGATACATCAGAAGCTACATAGTGAAGGGTCTGCCAAATTTATGAAGCCTACAAACCAATTCCTTATGAAGTTCATAAAGTAATTTCCTTTCTCAAAAAGGATATAATTTTGTGTATCTCTGGTTTACTGTGAAGAAATTACATACAAAGAGCCTACACTTCTAATTAATAACAAAATATTGGCTAGACTATTATAGGTAAATCTTATCCTAACTGTACTTGTCATGAACCTAAAATGTTTGCTTCTATTTATACACACACACAAATGAATGGCTAAGAACAATAACATTAATTCATCATCAATTCAATTTACCCACAGTACTAAGAATCCATAGGCTTTAACAGTTTAACTCAAAGATTAAGGAAAATGATGTGCATGATTCTATGCCATGTTCCTCACAATTCTAATAGTATCTTTAGTTGAAATTTTTTCCTATAATTTTATTAAATTTTTAATGCAAGCAAGCCCAATAACTAAGTGGTTACATTGTAGAAATTGAACAAGTGCAGAATTATTAAGTTAAGCAGACCATGCAATAGGCAGTCTTTTCCCTGTTCTGCTTTGCCTACTTTTCACAACAAAGAAAGATACAATCAGATTCATATCCCTCACTTTCCAGACCAACATATGTAATAAGTATTTCACAAACAGCATTCAAATAATAATTCTTTTGACTGGCAAGTACTATTAGATATGAGGTAAGAAAAGGGTTCTGGAGTGGTTTGGAGGAATTGCTACTATACAAAAACCTAAGAAAAAATGTTTTCCTCAGGCCTTGCTCATGTTAGGCAGATGCTCAACCACCCACGGAGTCATATCCCAGCCCATATTTTTCTGGATATTTTCATATCCAGAAAAATCTCAGAGCAAAAAAATCTAAATTAATTAATTTGATATTACTAGTTTCTGAACTTTGAGCATGATACACTTGTGAGACATTCTCTTGATATTCTTCAAATGACTTCTCTCATTAACACCACGAGTTTGTGACCATTTCAGACTATACAAAGAAACTCCTTCAATTTTTCCAAATTACAACATTCCTAGATGTTTCCAATCAAATTTACTAAAAAGATAATTACCTTTATTAAAACATTTGGCTATATCTTTTTATTTTATTGGTACTGGGAATTGAACACATGGGTGCTGAACAACACTGCCCCCACCCCGTTTTTTTGATGGTACTGGGGATTGAACCTAGGGCCTTGTGTATGTGAGGCAAGCGATGAACCAACTTGAGCTATGTCCCCAGCCCTCTGGTTACATAATCGTAAATAAGAACTTGAATGAATGATGCAAATCTGTTCCTAAAGCACAGATTTACACAATGCAGTCAGTTATCTGTTATTATAGGTCATCCACACCAAAAATCATCCTTCATTTCGGCTTTTCAGAGCTGAGAATATTTATAAAGGTAAATTCTTAATTCAAAAATATATGATGTATATTATTCATATCATCAAAATATTTACCAATATCTGGATTGAAGATTTCCTCCACAACCAGCTGAAAAAATTCTTTGGAAACACCACCCTCATCAACTCCTTGTTCTCCTTCAAATTCCACATACAACTGTTTCTTCAAGTCTGCAGGATTTTCCATAGCAATCATCTCTAGCTAGTTTTTGAAAAGATAAATGTAAAAGATGATTGTCAGCTATCAGGATACAAGCAAAATAAAAATAAGTAGAAGCAACACAAAAACAAATAATAAAGAAAAATTTTTCTCTTTTTTTCCTTTCAAATGTAAACAGGAAGCAAATGGACCCCCCCCCCCAAAAAAGTCAAAGACAGATTAAGTCTCACAGAAAATGGAAAAGTGGAATAGAAAAAAACCCCAGCATAATATTTAGGATTACTTTCTAATTTCACTGATGTTTTATAAAAATAATACATAGTAGAAAGTTAGAATTAGATTTTCTGTTACTTGTTTTTAACAAATTTGTGCCTCAAAAGACATATAAGTTAAGAGAGATTAATGCTTATGTGACTGCTCTAAATCGTTTGGCAAAAACAATGGAGCAAAGAAGCAGAACTTCAAAATTATTTACTAATAGTCCTTCATGTTTACTAGAATAAAAACTCAAGAATTAAGTCTCACTGCCCATTAAGTCATAGTAAAATAATTTCAACTTAGAAAAATAAATTGGCTAAACAGAAAAACCGTTTATGGTCTCTCACAATGGAACTCAGTATAAAGTAATCTTTTAAAATGTACTGAAATGAGTGCAGGTAAAACATACACTTGTAATTAACAAATCCTAGTATCTAGCATTTCTTCAACTATAGATCTTTTACTAAACACTTTTTCTATCTACAGAATAATGTACATAAATTGATTATTCAGTCACTGTGAGATTAATCACCAAATCAACACTAGATTCTAATGTAAAATGTTTATATATAATTTGTTCTATGCCAAAAATTTACATAGAACATGTCTGATTAATTATCCATCTTATTTGCTGAATTGCTTCCAAACATCTAATGGTAATAAAAAATTTTTCTTTTTCACTCAGCTGTGATCGGTGGTGCACACCTGTAATCTCAGTGGATCTGGAGGCAGGAGCACCAAAGCCAGCCTCAGCAATGGCCAGACACTGAGCAAGTCAGTGAAACTGTGTTTGTAAAGAAAAATACAAAATACAGCTGGGGGTGTGGCTCAGTGGTTGAGTGCCCCCTTCAATCCCTGATACAAAAAAAAAAAAAAAAAAATTGTTTTTTACTCTTCAAGAAGATCTAAATTTGCCAAAACAATATTTAAGAATGTTTAAATTATTCTAATTATTCCAAATGGAATTTTAGAAAATGTTTTTAAACAATGCAACTATCACTGGAATAAGTATCTTATATTCCTAAAGTAATTACTTAGGTAACAATACTCATTTGGACATTCTTGTTTGTTTACAGCAATTTTTTAAAAATCTCAATTCATGATGGCTCTAGCTCCATGTTTTTCAAAATGCCAACTGCAATTCATTAGTGGGTAGTCAAATCCATTTAGGGTTTACAGCCAGCAAAGGGGAAAAAATAAGAATGCACTGCACATAGTAACAGAACCTATTTTTCATGAAACTTTTTTGTTTCAATTAGATGTATATAGATGGATACCCACTGTGTACAGGGAAGCTAAGTAAACTATTTCTTATTAAGGGATATAATTTTTTTAAAAAGATAGTTTGAAAAAACTGACTGAATTTTTTTTCCTGAACAGCTTAAACTCCAAGGTTTTATAATTCTGTGAGTTTACTCTAAAGCTTTGAAGAATGTTCAAAAGCAATCTCAAAAATTAAAAAAAAAAAAAAAAATCAGGGATTTATTTTTGAGACAGCATTTCATTGGGGAAATAATAAAACTCAGAATACTCTATACTAGCCCTGTCACTTAATAAAACTTTTTAAACATATTTATTTTTTCGTTATAGGTGGACACAATGTGTTTAATTTACTTTATGTGGTGCTGAGGATGGAACCCAGTGCCTCAGGCATGCTAGGTGAATGCTCTATCTCTAAGCCACAATCCCAGCCACTTAATAAAATTTTTAACTTTTAAATTTAGCAAGTGACTCAAGCCTCAGTTTCTTTATCCACAAAGGAAAAAAAAAATACTTTTCATACTACAAGGTCATGAAGGCTTAAAAAAATACATGAGAGAGTTCTACAGAGCAGCAATATTATTAAGACATTAACACATCAGATTGTTATCTTTTAAAACTTTGTTCTCCAAACAAAAGAGTCAAACAAAGGAACTGGAGAAAGACTAGTTTCAAAAATCTAGACTCAAATAAATATAGACTTGAAAATAAACGAAAGGGGTGGGGAGGACGGAATTCCAGTTGATATCCAGCCTCAATCTATAGACTATATAGGATTCTAAGGTCTAAATTTACAATTAGTATGTATTTAATATCCTACATTGCTATGTAACCCATTCCTAGTTTTATTCTCCCAGATCTCAAATGGCTAGGTGTTAATGGATGTAAGTATATTTTTCTATTTGTTTTTCTATCACAAAGGCAAACATGCTATACATCAATATAAAGAATTCCAAAGTGAAAAAAAAAATCTGATATTCAGACCATATCCTAGAGTTTTTCCCATTAATACTCATAAATGAGCACTGACTACTTATCAACATGAAACCTTTTAAAGAATTTGGTGGAGAGTTTCTATAGGATTCAGAGGTTCTATATTTGAGTCTTAACTCCACCTAAGAAATGTCATATGTCAAATGAGACAAAATTTGTCCTCATTCTTAAAAAAATATATATATCTGTCAAGTTCCACCAATCTTGACTGTATACCTTGGGTGTCAAAAGAACTTAATGCAGTATTTGTTATGGTAAATGAAAACATGTAACCTCACCTCTTTGATTTAGTTTCAATCTATAAAATAAGCAAAATAACATATTGAAAGTTAATATATATGAATGCTTGGATGAATTCCCTGCATAATATCAGTGCTTATAAAAGTATGTTGTTGCTATTATTACTATTCTATTGGTTCTAAAACTTTTTCCAGGTTTATGTGAAACTCCAGCCATGATGTCATTTTCAAACTATCCCAGGAATAACTGCAACAACAACATATACAACTTAAAAGCACTTTACACATTGCAACCATTTAATCTTCACAACAACTTCATCAGGTAGGTAATATTATTTAAATTCAATTACAGAGGGTTAACTTAATGAAAGGTTAAAAACTTGATGAAGACAAGTTAGTAAGTCATAAAGAAAGAGATTCTACTCCAGCAATAAGCTCTGAATCATTGTGCTTCACAGCCTCTCTATAATGTGTCTTTTATTTTCTGGCTTTCCATATTTTCTATTGTTTTACAATGAATGCTTTAAAAAATAGTTGTCAACTAAATTTCTCAGATGTAAATTTCCAATTATCAATTTTAGAGTATCATTCTCAGACATATAAGTCATTTTGTAAAATATTTTATCATTTAAAGTTGCATGGGTAGCCTTTTTTTTAAATATTAACTTTAAATTATAGTACAGATAAAGAAAGTAAAATTTCACAATAGTCATTTTGACAATGGTCATTGTTACGTAGGGGCTGCATTTATTCTTCCTCTTTCATAAAAATAACAACCTTGAATACTTTTGTTTAGTTAATGAGAGAATTATGTAAGAACCAAACAGTAGAGGATATATTTTATACTTAAATATAATAGAGACCATGGGGACGGGTGATAAACAAAATAGACTGGGTATAACGAACAACATGAACCTCTTTCTTATATAACTTCCTCTTCTTACCAAGACTTTTTATTTCACCAATTGTTGAACAAAATGAGTTTTACTTTCCAAACATTTAACTAGGCATGATGACTAAATTCTAGGGGTCATTTTAAAAAAACTGACCCAACATGAAAGCATTTCCAAAACACCTAGGTACGTTGACATTTCAATATAAAAATATTGTATTACCAGATTTATAATAATCAAAAGGAAAGCCCTTTACTTAAAAACTTTAATAGCCTGGGCTATTAAATAAAATCCAACCTTATTCATAACTGAAAAATGATTCCTTAATGGTATGGATATTTAAGGAGTAATGCTCACATAAACTCAGCCTAATATTTAATAATACTTACATTCTCTAAGGAATCTAGCTTATACTATTTCTGCCCATTAGTTTCTATGGACAGAAGTTTGGTAGTGAATAACCTTATACTATTGATTAGAAAGCAATTCTCAGATTATTCAGATATATTTAATTTTTTCACATTCTCTATAAGCAAATGAATAACAGCTTGTTATCACTTAAATAGAAAATTGAAAAGTTAGTGCAAAAGCCATATCACATAATTACATTTGTCCAGGAGACCTGGGTTTCTGAGTCTACTTCTAATTCTGCCATTCATTTCTGCAGGTAAAAATGTCTCTAGATTTCATTTTCTTCTCTCGTCATACTAAGGAATTTGTCAAGTTTCACTCTTTTAAATTATTATGATGCTGACTACTTCGTTCTTTCATTAAGAAATTAGGTAGAGGATATAAACCAAGCATAAAATTCTTCATTTCAGTTAGAATAAATCCTAAGAAACAACAAAGAAAAGGGAGGAAGAAAATAAAGAGTGCTATCTGCTTAGTGTGAGCATTCAAGAGCCCCTTAGAAGTCTCAGTGGTCTCTACTTCCTTGTATCTATTTCTTATCAGCATGCCCAACACAGAGGATTACTGAAATGAAATGGTTTTATGGACAGGTAAAACTCAAGTAGAGGTATCATCTAAGTGAATCCCAATTTATAATAAGTCAAATCATATTCAGTTTGATAAAATAAGCAGAACTCACTAAAATACACATATATTTGTTAGTGCAACTACAAAGCTAATAGTTATTTTGACACTTGCTTAGGAGAAGGCTTTAAAAACTGAAATGGCTATTTCCTCAAAATCCTTAAAGATAAATTTAAAACACAGAGTGAAGTGAGTATCAAGGACCTAAACTTTTACTGGATCTTAGCATTACTCTAAAAGGGAAAAAGGGGCTGGGAATAAGGAAGAAAATAAGGCTGGGTAAATATTTGAGCAGAAGACAAGAAGGGGAGGCAGATAATTTTGTTTAACCCTCAATGGACTTTTTTGCTTTTTTCAGGCCAGGCATAACTTTTGCTGAAATCAGCTGAAGGGACATGTCACATATAGTGTGTAATTTCAGCATTTCAATCTCTGCTCCAAAAATAAATATGCATATAAACCTCGAAGTGCTTTTCATAAAATTTCATTTTCATTCTTACAAAATGCCCTACCCACCCTGTTGAACTATGCAAAATAAGTTGCTGGCTGCTTGATGATTAGTTACTAAATGTATTAATTATTAATGTTGCTCAAAGCTACATAAATAAGAGGCAAAAAGCAAGCAATAGTAATCTCTTAAGGCAGATAAAGCCCCTGTCTCCACCAAAAAGCTGT